>NC_088171.1:49401112-49708612 GCF_028769735.1 Zonotrichia leucophrys gambelii | reverse complement strand
AAATATAGCTTCACACACCAGACTCCTTTTGTTTTTTCTATTTATTGTTTGTGAAAGTCTGCTGGCTCATCAGTCTTTGTTTAGAAAGAGAGCATTTTTTCCTTGGAAGAGTTGCACTATCCTATTGGACACAGCAGCAGAATTTATGTACGTCTTGAAAGTAGCCTGAATAATTAGCCAGTTCTGAGAAGAAAAGGTGATAGGAATCACTTCTTTACTTTTGAGAGATGAGACATAGGGATGTTTTTTAAAAAATGTGTTGTTCTTTCCTCCTGGGTTCTTTTGGGTGAGAAATTTTCCTCTCTTCTTATGTATGTTCAAAATTTTCTTCCTTATGTCTTCTCTTTTCCCCTGAACATAATATTTTAAGGATTTGGATAGTGTATTTTTCCTTTGATTTTTTTTTCTTCCTGTTTTGGCACTACCAAGTATTTGCATCACTATCTACTTTTTAGTTTTTCAGTAAGAAACTTAGTGTGCTGAGTATTCTGGTTGTGATGTTTCTCCCTGTTGATTCAGTAGTTTCAAGAACAACTTTCTCATTTGCAGCATCCCATTCTGATTTGTCTTTCTTTGTTGACCTGACATTATCACAATGACACACTTAACTAGTTTTAGATGGCAGAGAAACAGCTAAAGCTCTGGTAGTCAGTGGAGAGCAGAACACAGAGCTTTTAGAGGATCAGCCATGCTCTGAAGACTCTGCTCTCCTTCTCCCTCCCCATGGGAAGGAGACACAGATTTGCTGACATGCCAGCAGCGAGGTGTGATGATTCTGGGCCAGTGAGGCTCTAGCCAATTAATTAAATGCTAACAAAGAGTTAACTGCTGTACAGGTAGAGTTTTACAAGTACTTCAGGTAAGGGTTATGTTTTTTGAATAACATGGGAGCAGGCAGCAGGGGGGAAGTGCCATGCATAAAAACACTGGGAATGCTCTCTTTTCATTCAGAGACCAAGTCAGCCCAGGTCTTCCTAAATTTATGCTGCTGGCATAAATGCCTGTATCCATTGTGCATAGAATTAATCATACTTCTAACAACATGATCAGCACTTTCCCATTAATTTCAGTGAAGCTTGGGTCAAGACTGAGTTAATTTCTTCTTTTGGTTGCTTTGAAGTCATATTTGTTAAGGATTTCATCTGGTTCAGCTTCTTCTTCTTCTCTGCTACTGCAAGAATGATATGGTAAAAATGAGACTGTTTAGATAGTACAGCTCAAATTGCATAACACCCATGGCTGCATAGGAGCAACTTTGGTACTTAATATTTTCTGTCAGTTTCTGTTAAGACATTGGATTTAATGCAGGGGACTGACTGGCAAGATTCATTCTGCAGTGCTGGTTGGGAAAGAGAAAAGAATCCCCTTTTCCTCTTATTTTTTCAGCATTCAGCCTTTGGTAGGCTCCAACGGGGGACTTCCAGGTTCCCCTAAAAGGTTTGAAATGTGTCAGCTCCAGAGACTTCCAGCAAGACCTGCAATCCCCTAAGACACTGCTAAAAATCCCTCCTGGGTGTCTGCTTCTTTTCTGCCAGTGATGGCGGCAGGCTGCTGATCTCTTCAAAGCAGGTCCTGTGGTCAGAAAGGTGCTTGCCTTCCCCTCCAAGGATGAATGTCTGTCAACAAGGTGGTTCATTGGCATTCTGCTGTGAAGATGGAAGAAATCTGCCTGTAGCGACACACCAGTGGCAAGGTCGGTGAGACAGAGAGAGAAAGAAAAGAGTTTGCAAGGCTTTTGCTCTCAGTGGGGGAAATTAAAGGTGGCTTGTGTTATAAAATATTAAATAGTGATTTAATCAGCAGTGAGATATGTAAGTGAGCTTAATTAGAAATACATATTATTCTTTGACTTTAAAGCACAAAATGAAAAATTAAAGCAATCTTAGAGGATATGTAATCAGCGAGGAATAATATGTTGGAAAATGAGCCTGATGTTGTAATTGGTGTATGCAATTAAAATTAATTAATTTTAGTTAGCATACATGCATGCAAATATGAAATCAACGAATTTCAGATATTAAACTCATAATTATAATGATACTATTGCCAGAGCTAGTGACAGAGGAATTGACTTTTCAATGGTAAATACTTGCTCTTCACATTTTCCCTTTGCTATCATGTCAGGCTGAAACATAATGATTAAAGCTATTTGATCAGGCATGATTAAAAAAAAAATGTTTAGATTCCCCCTCATTTTGGCTTGTGCTTCCTAGCTTCTCAGCTGTATCAGTTATACTCACCTCTGGGGTAACTGCAGGACATTTTTTGATCAAGTGCAATTTGAGTTTAAGAAGTTCCCACCCACTCACTCACTGGTTGATAGACTTCCCTCCCCCCCGGGCCCCTGCCAGATTGCTCTCCCTGTCTCTTTGCTAATATAGTCTTGAGGAGATGTGCTGTAAGCCAACTCATGGAATGATCTGGCTTTGTGAAAAAAATATCTTCCCTCTGCTTTCCCTGCAGATTCTATAATAACTGTTCACCAAACAAAGTGATTTTCTTCATTTCACCTACAAATAAAACCCTCAATGCTTGCAACAAAATTATTCCAGTGTATTAAATTCCAGTGTAAGGAAATTGTACGGAGCAGCAGCCCTCTCAGCTCCAGTCAAAATTTGCTTTAAGTCTTTCCAGTTCCTCACTTTGGAGACTGACAACATATTGTTACAAAAGCTCCTGCTTTTCCAAAAGTCATCCAAGGTAACATAGGAGCAATTGTAACACTGAATGATTATATTGCTACCAAAATGAATAAAGAGTCTAAAATGACAGAAGTAACAATGACTAAAGCTATTATTAAACATTAGAGAGGGTACATTATGCTTTAAAATTTTTTGATCCAGTTTAGCCTAGTAATCAGCACCACATTAATCCCCTTCAGATTATACATGCAACCAAAACAGAAAGCAGACTCCTGTTGGCTCAAAGTGTCATTAAAAAAAAGCTTTTAAAACAGCTTTAAAGTAAACTTCCTTGTTCTCCCATGGTACAAACGTACCTGTAAGAAGAATTCAAGGACATTTGCTAAGAGAGAAGGAAAGGAAAGATGTGCTGATGAGTGAAAAGGAGGGCAGAGCTCCCCTGCTTCAGTCTCTGCATACCTGCATAACCAGCACGCTGTATTCCACCACGCCTTTGTTTATCATTTACTCCAAAATTCTTTCCTGTTCTGGCAGCGGTCTTTTCACTGAAAATATGTTTCCTTACTAAAGTCTCCAGGTATTTAAAAGCAGCCATTTCTCATATGGGGTATCTTGCTCAGGTTACAGGAGCAAGGTGCGTGGAGAGGATGCAGTAATCCCTGAGGGGCAATTAGGCAGGTACTGCTGCCAGTACACCTTTGTGCTCAGCCTGTCAATTTGGTGAGGAGAGATGAAGCTGCATTTACTCTGGCTTCCTCTGCCTATTTCAGGTACCTGTAGGTTTATCTTTTGACATCCCTTCCCTCTCATTTGCACTGTAGCTTATTAGTGTGCACACTGTATGCTAAATGCAAATTAATGTATTGACGGAATGATAATTAGGTGATGGTAGGTTGTCTGTGCAGAAAGATCATGTTTGTGTAAAAATGGAACCTGAGCAGAGTTATACAATCACCAGGAAAATGCCTGATTTGTCTAAGCATTGCCACTTTTATCCGCTGCATGCAATAGCAACAGGAATCAAAGCAGCTAACTTTCCATCGTCTCAGGACAAAGGTGCCTGTTTGATTCAGCTTCAAGGGCTGCATGCACAATCAGACCCCTGGAGATGCTGAAAGGCAGGAACCAGAGAGATGCTTCAACAAAGTTCATAGGGAGGAAGCTGCCTGCATGGAAAGAAAAAGATTGAGAAAGGAAATAAAAAATGGAATGGGACATGAATACACTCTGAGGTCACAGAAAGGTCTAAAAGGGGAAGAAGATATTCAGAAAGACGCTTAGGATGAAAATATAGTTGCTGTTAAAACCAAACAGAGACATTACTTAGGTTTAATGAAGCTGAATTTAATCAAGAAGGAATTGAACAAACTGTTTGATGGTTGCACATTGTAATGTAACAACACGGTGTGACAGCTTTGCAAAATGGTGCAAGTGCTGTCCCTGCCCCCACAGGGATGGAGGTGGAGCTGGCAGCCTGCACAGTGGCCCAGCTCCTTTCCCTGTGAGAGGGGTCAAGTCTCTCGGGCCCCTTTCCCTGGCAAGTGTGGATCTCAGGTGCTGGAACGGCAGGGGAGAGGACTGCCCTGGGGCGCCGTGTAGCAGCCAGCTAAAAGTGAGAAGAGTCAAACTGGGAGCAGCTGCATGATTAAATCTCCTTTATTCACTGGGCCACTGCTTTCTCAAAGGATCTTCTGCATATTTTCTCCAAGATGTACGCCTCAGCTCTGCCAGCCACACGGCAAATGTCAAGCATGATCGGCCCAAATTCTGTGTAGAGAGCTGTGCTTGCACTGCACAGTTCCTGCTTCCAGAGGTTTGGAGGAGCAGACCTCCAGCAGGCTGTGTGACACCCTGGCCACCCTGCTGTCACCTCTCCCACCACAGAGTTGCTCTGAGCGAGTGCTCAAAAGTAGGGTAATGCAAAAGTAAACAAATAGCTGCAGTTTTCTGGGGTCAGACCTCTGGCTTTGGGGACTGCTTTGTTTCCCACTAGCGATTCTGCAGCTTACTTTATTTATGCTTGCTTTAGCTGTGGCACTCCTAAGAGTGTGGCTCCTGGCATGCTGATATCAGGTGCTGAACAAAACGTGTGCTTCTATGGGTTCCACACATCCTACTTCCTGCAAGGCTGCAGTGCAAAGAGAGCAATTTAAGGGCAGGGACAGCAATTCAATCATGCTGACCCTGTGGATCTGCTGCCCTGCTCTCTGAGGCTGTCTATCTGTCCAGTGCTCCATCCCAGCTGTGCTCAGGGCTGGCTGGCACAGCACCATTGTTTGCATTTTCCTTTTGGCAGATTAATATGTCTCAGAGAAAAACAGTGTCTGAGGAGGTGAGTGTTTGCAGCATATTTCTGTGGCAGTAGCTTTTGCTGATGCACACACGAAGAGAGACAGGTGAGACTCCACAGTGTGTGGCCACACAGTGGCCATGAAATTTGAATGAAAGGAGGAAGAGATAAAAGTTTAATTTACTCTCTTGCTATTTGGGCAACAGATATGAAGAAGTTAGTGATTTTGCTGCCCATGTGGCTATACCGTCATCCTGATCTACTGAAATTTCACTTTCAAGTGGCAGAAGGTACCAGCACAGCTAAGATACAGGGTTTGTTTTCTTTTTTTCTGAGTGAGTGAAAACAAAGGGACTGAACTCTGCTGCTTTAGAATGCGGATGTATTACTCTCATCAAATTTTACTATCAAATTTGAAGGTAGAGTTTATGGCAGGCCATTATTTCGTTTTTATGCCCTGAGAACTTTTGAATGGTTCTTTAGGAAGGAATGTTTTTAAAGTCACCTTATTTTGCCCCCTTTTCCATCAACAACTGTTGTTGGTAGTTGCAGTAAAAACAAATTCTGATGTGTGAAAATAACATGCTCTGTTTGCTTTTCAACATGGAGAGATTAAAGGAAATAGTGTGATAATTATTAATTTTGCTCTTTTAAGTGAATCTACACATTTTTCATCTGTCCCCACTCATTTTCCTGAAAAAGACATTTTTCTTTTTATCTGATTTTGTCTGATAGCTATATCTTGAGGTTGGAAATCCCTGTCCTGTTCCTCCAACCAAAGCATAAAATAAATGCAAGCAACATAATCTTGAATTCATATGAATACCTGAGGAAGGAAGAGATCGGTCACTCTAACATGAAAGTCTTTTATGAGAGCAGTACTATAATTTGATCAAAAGAACTAAGCTTTGCTTAAAATTTTTTGACTCACTGAATTTTTTTGTTGGGTACTGAAATTAAAGCTATGAAGAGAAACTACTTTATTGCTTGCATTACATTGTGTTGTGACCGGTCATCAGGGAATTTAATCATCACCTTCTAATTTTAGGAAAAAAGAATATTTAAAGAGCAGAGTATGGTGACATCAGTTCAGTGGTATTATAGGAACCTAATTGCTCTGCCTGCTGCAGAAATTTTGTGTCACAACTTTGTGCTTGGACCCTCTTGCCATAAGTGGGAGTGAGGCTTTGGAATAATAGAAGATTGCTCTTGGACCAAATGTGTGTGGCATGACATAGTGAGGCATTGACAAAACACCAGGAAGGAAAGTTACACGGCTGATTGTATACTTAATCTTTGGTTAAGTGAGGAAGTCATATGAAATATGTAAATAGAATATGGATTTTGTGTTGGTCGGGGAATTGAAATGGGCCAGTATTCAATCACACTGTATTGTTGCTTCTCACAACTTGAAAGAGATGTAATGATACTTGTAAAATATATAGGCTGCAGGAAAAATAAGTTTCATTAAGTATTTTTAAATTTTCATTTTTACCCCAGGTAATAGTGTAGAACAATGGCGATCATGGATGTTGAAAAGTCAGGCTCCTGTCACTTATAAGATTTTCAATAATTGGTTAGGTTAATGTGTTTAAATTCAAACTGAATGGATCATTTAATTTGATGCCTCCAGGAACAGAAAGAAAATGCCATGTCTGATGTGACAAAATCTTTTGTTCTTAGAGTCTCCATCCTGCATATGTTTAAATTCCTGGTTCTGAATTGCCTTTTGGAGTTTGAACATTCTGAAAGTGATGAGAAGTACAAAGGCAGTTGAAGGTACAGTGGTGAAAAGTATATTGTAAAAGGAAACTGAGGATTAGCAGGAAATTGCACTCTTAGTACTGGCTGGCTTTAAAGTGATTTGTGGGCAGGTTAAATAGTCTTGTGTCACATCCCATGCCAGGATCCTAAATATTTGTTAGCAGTTGTTCTGCTGCTGCCACTAGTGAGGAAAGGATGCATTGACAGGTCTGCATGCCTAACTTGGAATACTTTATGGTCCATGCTGCTGGAAGATCTTCAGCTTCCCCAGGGCTGGACCAATTGAGCAGAGGGCTACTGGAGTATGAGGGGGATATTCCTCCAGCTAAGGGTTTCCAGAGAACAAGGTCCTTTTCTCTGGGGTGCTCCTTTTCACCAGATGGGCTTTGGGTCTGAGATAATGCTGACACCATACCTAGGCCAGCAGCTCAGTATGCTGCTGAATGTCTCAGCAGGCGGGCAACAGGAGAGACTCAAAGAACACCTGGAAGCTTTTCATTTGGCACAGTGCATCTTCAATCAAAGCTGTAGCTGTGGGAGGGCATTTTCAACTGGGTAAAACAGTTGTAGACACCAGATCCTCAGCTGCGCATCTACAGGCTGACCTGTCTGACTTCACTGCAATCCTTCAGGTTGAGACTCCAAACTGACCATCTCAAATCTCATTTAAGTCTTAGAAAACTTGGGTTGACTTAACATGCACAAAACAGTAGCAATAAATTCCTGGAGAACCAATCAAAGTGTACAAAGACCTTCTTCTACACCTGACATGGTTTATTTTATATCTATCTTTATCAAATGTTTTCTGCCTTATGATATTTAAAAGAGCTTAGTATACCTTTTTTTATTCTTGGGTTTTAACACTTATGGTTCTGCTTAAATCTCAGAATTTTTGGACTATTGCTATTTTGATCTGAAAGAATCAAAGGAAAGCATTTCACTGTCACTTGAAGGTTAATTGGTGTGTTCTTTGGGGCATTCATCTTGGGACTGCAATACCCAGATGACAAAAGAAAAATGTGTTTTATCCAAGGCACCAACCTGGCAAAACAATGGCCTTTGATTGGGCTGAGAATTCAGTGTGATTTCTCTGCTTCCTTGAAACAAAGGGAGAAGCCTCCAACTGCAATGCAGATTCCTTCTCCTGGGTTAGACCCACCTCAAAGATCACATGCAACTTTGCTCATACCCTTGTGCCCGTTTATCACCGTGGATCTGATCACTGCCAGCAGTTGGGGTCTTTAATCTGATAAATCTGACAGGAGATGCTTATGCATACCATTAGGAAGGCAATATTCCATATGCTCTCTAATTGGTTTGAATTTATCCTATTATTTCAGCATTTAAATGTTGCTGAACGTAATTTAGATGTGTCAGGCTCATAAAGTGTAGGCTCTGGTGGGAGTTCATTATTGAAAAAGGATACATCCAGCAAGTCTTTTTCTGGCTCCAGGCCCAAGCCCTCAGCATTCTGCTTACCTCACGTGTAGCATTTGTCCGCTAGCTATACTCCTACAACCATGCTGAAGTAGTCTCTGACATACTCTTTTTATTACTTCCCCTCCAGTTTTTCTTTTTTTCCATCTCTCAGGGTGTGTATATAATTTGTTGATTTAAGAGCACGATAGCTCATTCAGAATGTGTGGTTGGCAAAACCAGGGTAAACAAAACACGCTTTTGTGAGGATGCTGGAAGATGTGAAAATCATCCTCCATAATTAGTGACTGCCTGGCTAATGCAATGAAATCTGACAGCCAGTATCTTCTAATCTGGGTCTTGTGGCCAGTGCTGCTATCCACTTATTGAAACTGATGAAAGATGAACTTGTTCTTCTTCATATGGGAGAACTCAGCCAGTGGACATGGCAAACACTGAGAGCTTTTATTATTATTTTAATCTCATTTTAATCTCTAATGGGGAAATTCGGAAGGCAGTATGAAAGTTTGGGTCTGTACAGTTTTGACATATTTCTTTAAAAGCCTCTCTGAAGAACATATTGAGCTCCATGGCAGAACAGATGTGAAAGCATGCTAATACCTCCAACACATGTGCACTCGCATGGCACAGTGGGTAATGAATGAGTCAGACTCCAAGGAATTTAGATTTTGTCATTCATCTCGGTAAGAAAAGTTTTATATGGATGTTTTACATATATTCGTAAGCAGAATTTAATCCACTGCTGCACTTTAGGGAGAAAAAGTCTTTATAGCCACCCCACTTTATATAGCCTTCTCCTTTTATAAGGTGCAGGCATTCTGTAATGGCTTATACACCTGCTTTAATGACAGCCTTAGTCTCTCAAAGAAGAATAATTTTCCCTCTAGGCAGATTCCCTCATTCCAACAGCTTTGTGCAGCTTCTTTACGACATCATCACAAAGCAGGAAGGCCAACAATGCCTTTTAACCACAAAGAAATAAGAAAAGGCTTACAGGTGAGGTATGACCTTATTATTAGACCTGCACCAAAATAAAAAAACAGGCAAGCATGTGCTTGACAGCCTGCCTTGCTGGTGTTGACCATCTGATTCCATGAAAAGGTGCCTACAAGAGATTTGCTGTAGACATCTACAAAACAGTGACCTCACAGACATGCATAAATTAGGACAACCAGTGCTTGCAAGCATGGTGTGGGCCTCACGCCTCACACACTTTTCTTACATTTTTCATTGAGTTAGGCTCGTGATGTCAGCAGGAAAGAACTCTCTCTGGATGTTGAGAGGCAGTGTCTAACATACTTCCTGCCTTAACACATACTGTCTTGGTGTCACATTCACAAAGCAAACCGCCAATGTTGCACTCCTTTTAACTATTCCTGAATATGCACTTTGGAGATAACCCTGAATTTCTTTTCTTCACTCTTGGTGATGAAGCCCCTGGTTCAAGTACACTAGGTTGGATCTCTTGAGGGTGAGGCAGATGGTGGTGTTCTCCATGCTCTAATATGTCTGCCTGCCGCAGTTATAGATGCATATTGAGTCTGAAAATCCTTGAATCCTTGTTCTTTGGGAAAAGTGGGGTTAGCAGTTAGAGGGACTAGGTACACAACAGGCTTGTTAGAATTAATATCGTGTGTTTTCATTTCTCTAGGGTTAGGAAGCATATATATTATGAAGTTACAATAATAAAATCCTTTCTATATATTTATTCTTATCCTGAAGTTTGGCGCAATATATAGCCTGCTGACCTCCATCTCCAGTATAAATTGAGTAGAATTTCTTGCTGAACCTTCTTTTTCTCTCTTTTTCCCATCTCTTACAGCATGACTCACTGTTGTCAATTGGCATTCTTGCTGGTAACTTACTCTCTTCTCTGGCTTGAGGCTCTGTAACTGTTAAATAACTTCTCATACTGTGCTTAATAATAGAAAACCATTTTCATATCTAGGTAGACAGATTTTTCCAAACTGGTGGCCCAGACAAATCCTTTGAAGATAAATCTTTGAAGTTGTTCACCTGAGGTGTTTTATCCTTGCCTTTTTTATTCTAATTTGTCATTTTTTTCCCAGAGAATTTAACTACTCCTGTCCTTTAGTTTAAGTCTAGCCACTTAAGTCTGTCCCACCCAGAGGTGGGACAATATCACAAAGATAAACACATGATAAAATTTTCCACATATTACTGCACTACTTCCAGTGCGGGAAGATTTTCTATCAGTCTTCAGTTTACGGGAGACTTTCTGCCAGTCTCCAGGATAGATAAATGTCTTTTCTTTATATAGAATCATGGAACCATTCATATTCAACTCTAAACTATATCCCCAAGTGCCACATCTACATATTTTTTTGACTACTTTCACTGATTGTGATTCTACCATTTTCCTAGGAAGCTTGTTCCAATGCTTAACAACCCTTTAAATGAAGACATTTTTCCTAATATCTGATCTAAACTTCCTCTGTTGCAACTCGAAGCCAGTTCCTCTTTTGTTACTTGTTACCCGAGAGAAGAGACCGACACTTGCCTCGCTACAACCCTTTTTTGGGTTGTTGCACAGAATGATAAGGTCCTCCCTGAGCCTCCTCCTCACCACTCCTTCCATCATTCCTCCTAAGACTGGTGCTCCAGACCCTTAAACAGCTTTGTGGTCCTTTTCTGGACATGGTCCAGCACCTCAAGGCATTTCTTGTGGGGAGGAGCTCAAACTGAACACAGCACTTGAGGTGTGGCTGAGTACAGCAGGATGATCCCTGCCCTAGCACTGCTGGCCCCTATTCCTAATACCAGACAGGATGCCATTGGACTCCTTGTCCACCTGGGGTATGTAACCAAAAGCATAATCTGATCTCAGTTTGGAAATAACTTTTGTTTCACATCTTTTATCCTTATATAATCTTTTTGTCTTTAACCGATCAATTTAATTTGCCTTGTGAAAGCTACTTTTTTTCAATATGTTAGAATGAAGTACATTGCTTTTGAAATTCATATCACTGAACACCGCCACCATCATCATTTGAACATGTATTTATAAAAGCTTTTCTTTCTTGTACTCCACTTGGACAAATAATCAGGTGGGGTTTTTTATTATTTTTACTTCTAAGAGATAGATGCATTGAACAGTGTGCAGATGTCATCAACCTGGCAAGTGGTGTTGGAAATCACAAGGAGATAGATGCTGGAACAACTCATGCTTTCTTCTCCCTGGATAAAAATCATCCTTCTAGCGGCCTCCCTATGTGAGTATATGCAAGTAGGACATACACTTGCAACTAACTGGTTCTGATACATGGGATCAGAATAATAATGACTCATTTTTAAATGGTTATATATAGCAGAATTTGAAAACCTATTGATGTGTGGGATATGTTGACTGCTGAAGAATGAAAGTAGTTTTTCCTTGGCCAAGGGGCGTGGTCTGTGCTGCAATCAGTGTGAGATGAGTTTGACACAAGGAAATGGCTGGGAAAACAGACAACTTCTCTCAATAGCAACAGGTTGATCATAATAGTCCAGGCTCAGTAAGGAATTCAAAAGTCACTGAGTTAATTAATGGCTTTAAATGGGAGAATGGAACATTTGGATTTACAAGGAACCACAATGTCTTTTTCAGTTCAAATTAATCACTGCTATTGTTTAAATGTCTCAGGGACATTAGGGAAAAAAGATGAACTTTGTTTTTGGAATTTTAATAGCAATTGTAAGTCTCCATAACAGCCATAAACAGAGTGCACTGTCTTGTCTATCAAACTGATAATGACATCAGCAAAAGAGTGGATAGCCAGAGAACAATACCCACTTGACTGACAGGTGACTACAAACTCTTTTGAGTATACAGGCAGAACAAGGAAAAATTAAAATATTTTCTAATTCTTTAGGGCAAGAACAGTAGGAAATTTTGAGGTTTTATTCATAGTAGGATGATGTGAATGAAGCTCATCTTAAACAGTGAAAGATGAGGGAGATTTTTTTCCCAAGCACCTGTAGGCAGCTTGACCTCTTACGTGTTCCGAGCATGTATTTATGCACACTTAGTCCAGATTCACCCATGGCAGGAGGAACAGCCTCCTAAAGAGCACTTTGTTTCCTCATCAGCTTTTACTTGTGAGATTCAGTGTCAGTCAGCCTTGTGGAGCATGAGTAGAGACGTGAGGTACAAAGGACCACCTAATCTCTTTGAGTGCACTGGCATTCCCAACACACTGCGTGTGTGGCAAAATGCTTTTTCTAAATGTCATGAAATGGCTGTTGGAGCTCTGAGGTCCCATAAGTGGCTGCACAGCTCTCAGGCAATGCTGCATATTGCAGTGCTTGTGTCTCTTTTCAGCTATACTGTTAAACACATTTAACTCTGCAATGCAGCACAGGAGAGAATTTAACCAAAATGGATATATTCAGGCAGCTTCATCTTTGAATAGTTTTAAATAAAAAATGAGGCTCTAAGTATTTTGATTTTGCTTGGTCCCAAAGCTAATAATTTGTATAATCACTAGTATCACAAACTTTCCATAACCAGCATAATTCAAGTAGAAGCTGGCTGTAGTTTTTTTCCTCAATATTAGTCCGATTTCCTAAAAACTAATACCTACAAAAGCTGGCAAATCTGGAATAACCTCTAGGCTTCTATCATGCAGATTCACAGTGTTTGAAGGGTTTATCTATATGACACACACATGAAAATCTGGAATACTTGAGTCATGTGGTCCCAATCAAATACTGTGCTTTTTAATGCAGCCAGCTGAAAGACCACAAAGTTAGGAACAAACACATGTACACCATATGTACTGAACCAAATTTGTGAAATGTGTGCCTCTGACTGTGAGCAAAGAGATGCACATGAGGCACAGTGCAACAGCATATGCAGAAAGATTGGATTTAATAATGGTTTGGGTGGTTTGGGTGGTCTGTGATAGTGCCTCCCATAACATGTACATGCTAGCAACACACCATTCTGCTCCAAATATTCAGTCTATATATAAAACATGTGTATAGTCCTTTATCTATTGAAAAATGGAGTCATGAACAGGCCTATGAAGGTGATATTCCCTTTGTTATATAGCACCTGTGAAATTGTTCCTGTTGTTCAAAGACAGGGTAAAAAGGGCAACTCAAATTTCTGTCTATTCCTATCTACAAAATGAGCACGAAAAATGCAGTTGCAAGTAAAGCAGGAAAAAAGACAAGACCAAAGGTAATTTTTCAGGGGTACAGATTACCAAGAAATGCATACTTTAGAAAAAGTTTTATCTAAGTTACAGACCCTTATTATTTTTTGTGCTATAACCATGAAGCTTTGGGCTTGATTTCAAGAAGTACAGGGTGAAAATCAATGTGATGCAGGAGGTCATACAAGTGGCTCTCCATAGTCCCATCTGGCCTTTAAACCTCAGGGCTCAAGGATTTTCCACAGCTGCAGTGTGTGCAAACAGATGTAATAATATTGATATTGCTTCCTGCATTCCTTTCTGCTGTCATGAATAAACACCTCCCTCACTGAGGATTTCTCAATGCAACTGAATATGAGTTTATTTTGTGAATAACTTCAGATGTTACAGCTACTGTTTGATTCCCACTGGGAAGCTGCGGCCACCCCCCTTCTGCCTGAACAGAGGGCAGAGGGTCCAGCCCAGGTCCTTGCAAGATATCAGCCTGGTGCATGACTAGATTTGTATTTTTGTGGGAGTTAAATATGGAGTTTCACATAGGGGGAGGAAAAATGTGTCTTGGGGAAGTTGTTTCATAGCATATCTTGGTCTCCTGGGAAGTGTGGGTTGGGAAGTGAGCATTAGTCCCGCTGCATATGAATTTATAGCCTGTCAAAGATAAAAGAAAGATGCAATATATAACAGCCTTAAGCTCGCTAATTATACGTCAGTGTGATTACTGTACCTCTCTCTCTCTCTGAGCAGCCTTTGACACACTTTGGTATGTGTGTCACCATGCAGGTGCTCAGTTTTGAACGTGCATTGCTGTGTGGCAGGAAAATCTTGTGTGTCCTTGGGTCACATTTTTGCGTTGTACAATTTTCACCTGGGGACACTTAGGACGTAATATGGCACCCAACTTTGGAACATAATCCTGTAAGAGCTGGGATGTAAAGCATACAGCCAAGTTAAGTGTGAAGTTAATTACCTTGCTGGGGCTTACACCATACTTAATGCTGGCAAGCTAAACTAGGCCAAGGTGAGCTAGGGATGGGATCATGAAGGGATCACAACTGCTGTTTTACTCAGCAGTAAAACTAATAAGAGTCAAACCGCTGACACAACTGTCAGTATCCTATTTTCTGAACCACACTGGAGGAAGAAGAAATAGAGAATGAGATGGCTATAAATGGACTGATGAATTAAATATGGTCCTGGATTGAAATGCAGGTTTTCCTTTTTTGCAGGTGTAGTTCTTGTTAACAATTTGCTGCTTCAGAACTGTCAGAGTTTTGATGAAGGAGGGCATACATGTTAAGCAGATTTCCAGTGTTTACTCTGCTTAGGAAAACTTACTGTTTTGCTGCCAGGCCTGAGGTCAATTGGAGAACTGTGAAGCAAAAAATTTTGGAGGACTGTTTTGAAGGATTCGATTTCCTATCTTCTAGAATAATTATTAAACACACACATGTATGTATTACATACATATATAAATGTGTGTGTGCATATTTCTATAGATTTCCCTTGTGTGCAAGCTCTTACATTTCCGAAATGCAGTTTCAAATGATACAACAATATTTTTGGAAATAAGTGTTTTCCCTCAAGCTACAGTTTCCAATTCTTGCCCAGCTCTAGATTTGCAGGATGTCTGTGGGTGAAAGTGAGAACTAGGAGCTGAGGGAAGAGTTTCTGAGAAGTAGGTTATCTAGGGAGGACCATATTGGACTAACTGAAGTAGGGACAAAGACTTCAGCAGTAACGATATTTTTGCATGGTGTGATACAAGATGCCTCTAAATTCAATGAGATCTTAACTAAGTGAAGGCTTTTTCTGTGAAGGGACAAAATGTTTCTCTTCACTCCTCCCACTCTGTTAAGAAATACACTTCAGCTCCTCCTTCAAACAATGGATTCAGGTTCCTGTCTTTCATGTGCTCGCCCACCACTTAAGAACAGTTTCACTGCTTTACAGAATTCTCAGTGTCTTCAATGATATGAGGTTATGTCCTTGTACCGTGGTGTTGCTTTGTCTCCTGCATGAATATTACTTATTAAGGCACAAATATACAACTGTTTACAGAATAATAACCATAATAACTGGTATTGTGAGCTGATTCCTCTGCACTGCTTACTGCATGTCAGGAAAGGAGGATGAATAGCCACCTTTTTGCTTACAGTGATCAAATACTTGTTAAGTTGCAAGAATAAATAAGATGCAGTCCTTCAAAATTGAATGCTTACTTGGATTACTCTATCATAGAATCAGTTAATGCATAGATATGCCACATAATTAAATTTTTATTGGGAAATGCTTAGTTTTTAGTTGGTACTTATACATATATTAGAGCCAATGCAGCCTTTTCTGTGTCCCCTCTTAATCGGAACATTGCTCCTACCCTGTGAATAGTTCTATGTTGTCACTGGAAAAATCACTGCATCCTTTTCCTTAAGCTTTGTAAACAAAGGCAATATCTGTAGTTTTAGCTCCAGGATGCCCCATCCTTGGAAGAGTTATAAGTCAAGCTGAATGGAGCTTCAAGCAACCTGTTCTACTGAAAGATGTCCCTACCCATGACAGGGGAGTGGGAACTAAATGACCTTTAACATCCCTTCCAACACAAAGAATTCTATAAATTATTCTATGGCTAATTCTATGAAATCCAAGTATCTGCTTAGACTGCACTGAATCTAGTGATGTGTGGAAGAAAACAGCTTCCAACATAAACACTCAGTACTGAGGTCCCCTAAATGACATGAAAAATCTTAATGCTGGTTTGGTTAGAAGTAGTAAACTTAAAGAAATTTGCTTTGCCAAATCTATGTTCAAAGAATTTTTTTTTAATAAAAAGCTGTGTTTCTACTCAGACAGGCCCATTATTAATTATGTGGATTTGAAGAAATGTGTTCATTGTACAACACTTGATAACACAGCTCTTCCTGTATTTCTATATAATGCTGCAAAATAATACAGCTATAGTAGTTTTTCACTTTCATGGCATTCACTTTCATTGAAGGAAAGTTGCCATTGCCCAGTATTTCATGACATTTGAAAATAAGGTCCTTTAAAAAAAGAAGAGGTGAGGGGAAGAGTAAGAAAAAGAAAACCTGCTACTCTTCTGAGAGAAAATTTCCTTTGTGTCGAATGCATTTTCCCAGAACAATGCAGGCTTGCTCTGCAGTCACCAGAGCTGTGCTCATGGTTCTGAAAGATAGTCCTCTGCATTTGGCACTAATCCTCTCCTCTCACTCTTTTGCTTGGCAATGTTGGAATTTTTCTAACTCTGTAAAACTTGAGCCAGCAATCTCTCTCCCCACCCCACCCCAGTTTTGTCTCTGTGCATCAAATTATCATTTTTTAAAAGGCACTGTGAAGCAAGAAAACATTTGCTTTAGAATGCCATTATATGTGGCATTACCAAGATAGAGTTTAGTGTAAGCTAAAGATTTAAATGAAAAATTA
Organism: Zonotrichia leucophrys gambelii; assembly: GCF_028769735.1. NCBI lineage: Eukaryota > Metazoa > Chordata > Aves > Passeriformes > Passerellidae > Zonotrichia > Zonotrichia leucophrys. The sequence continues at coordinate 49,691,882 of NC_088171.1, read as the reverse complement.
TCTCTAGGATTGATTCTGGGAAAGGAAGATACATAGTTTAGGGATTTTTATTTTTTTCAAAGAAATCTAAATCTATGCTTTCGCCTGTGAAAGAAGTATGAAGTAAATGTCTCTGTTTTTAGCCAAAACCTTTTTTGGTGCAAATTGCACATATGGTGTCAAAGAAATACCAACTGAAGAAGTGCTGCTTTCATCGAGTTACCGGGAAAAATGTAGGGGAAGAGAAGGAGGCGCAGAAGGAGGGTTTTTAGGCCATGCAAGCAACAGAGCCAAGAGAGGTGCAAATTGTGTCAATGGAATTTATTTTCCACAAGCATAAGCATAGGCATATCTTGTTTTCAGTGTTGCTATTACAGGAATCTTCCATTTTTCTGTGCAGTCATTTCTGTTGCTGTTTATTGTGCAGGGATCTAGTGGTGTTCCACAAGGGAGCAAGAAGATATGTTCATCTCACACAGTGCAATCTCAACCTCAGTGCGTGCTTCCCAAGCTGAGCACTTCGACTTTGCCCAAATAAGCATAATTAGAATAAAAAACCTCATAACCATAAAGTTAACCATAATAAACAACTTGGTGCGTGTGACTAGATGGCTCCACATTGCGTTCTGTTGGCTTTCTGTAGCTTGCACCCAGAATGTGCTTTCACAAAGATGGCTTTGTCAGCAGACACCCATGGGGGCGGATATTTGTGCCAATTCTCGTGGCTTCTTCTCCCTCAGAGTTTGAGAATGAGCATTTCTTTATGCAGTGTGGAAGTGTGCAGGTAGGAAGGAGCTGAAAAGAATACAGTTATCTGGCTAAGGAAATAACACCACCCATGTTTTCAGTATTCATTCAGTGTGCATTGCAAGATTTCTCACCAGCGTTGGAAAACTTACTTTATCCTCTAAAAGGAGTGAGTGTTATTTTTTGCAGTCAGAAGCAACAACAACTGAAAAACCTGCAGTACCAGTGTTTGAATCCCCACGGCTCAGCCTGCGTCACTGACACACAGAGAGGCATATTTCAGCCAGAAAGACAAAGGCACATGCAGAGAAGCAATCCTTTCCCGATGGCATTGGCTACCTGGAAGCTGGCCGGCATGCGAGGTGAGCGGGAGGTCACGTTGGCTCCCTTCAGGCTGGCTGGGGACGGCTTGGCAGGGATTAACTGGCTGCAGCTCTGCTGCCACTTCTGGCCTGAGTGACAATTTGGCAGGGCGCTCAGGTGCGAGAAGCAGAGCAGCAATCTGTTCCCTTCCCCAGCCCTCCTGCCCACAGCAACCTTATTTCTTCTCACTTCAGGCTGCTGCTCCCTCCTTTTATTTGTGAGTGCGAGTGCATGCACGCCTTTCCCTGTGGTAGTGGCATTTGAAAGACACCAGTGTTTGCTCCATCTGGCTCCTGTATCTGTACTCCTTCTCATGGCAGCACAAATCCAGCATAGATTTCAACAAAGAAATAATGGTCACCACGTTTTCCTTCCATTTCATACTCTGATGTGTGGGTGGCGCCAGGGTCACCCTTTCAGCTCCTTGCCTTCAAATGTTCTTGCAAGGACGTGGCAGCCCGCTGAAAACTGAAAAGAAGCCTTATCAAAATGTTCCCTGGTTAGGCTCCCTGCACCCTTCCACCCATCCTCCCAGCCACTGACAGGGTGTCGAACGAAGAGCTACGTGGGTGCTCGCTGCTGTCAGAAAATGCCAGTTGCCCAAAACTATAAGGTTTTTCAGAAGTGCAGTTCAGCCCTTCGTGTGCAAGGTGCTTTAAGATGCAGAGGGCAGTGAAAGGAGCCTGATGAGGGGGCAGACAGAGAGATTAAAAGGTGACAGACAACAGGGGCTGGTATCTGAGATCACATTCCTTCACCTTGCAGTAGCCAGCATGTGACTTTTTTCAGGCGTGGGAGTATTTCCTTCAAATCCTTTGTCTGTCAGATTTTCAGTAAAATCTAGGCATATGTGCATTTGGACTGGGGGGTGGGGGGGTGGGGAGGGAGGAATGGGAAACAATTTTGTTCACAAATATTTTTGAAATATGTCTATTTTTCACTTCATCACAGTAAAAAAAACTCTGAAGACTTTCTTTATTCCACAACTTATTTCACATCTTAGCCCAGTGAACTATCCTATACCCTAATAGCAAATATGACCATTTACACAAACAGGTATTGTGAAGAAAGATCTAGCAGAGAGCAGATAAACCCCATGATGAATAATCAGGAAACAGACATCATCAGTCAAACACTTGGAACTACACATTTTTGGCATGCAGGTTTTAGCCATTGATATGAATGTAAGAAATAACTGGTTGGTGCCCTATTCTTTGATGAGATATTATGCTGAGATTATGTTTTCCAATATAATTTTTATCATGGAAGAACATTTGAATTGGTAGGTGGGGGAGAGAAAATAATTTTGATTTTTTAGCCCTGAGACTATTACATTCCCACTACTGCTTGATTTCACTCTGAACCAAGCCCTTTGTGTCACACCATTTTCAGAATTAAATTATTCAGGAATGTGTCTGAATTAGACTGTAAAACTGCATTGTGTTACTAGTTATGTAATTAATAATTGAAATTTCAGTCTTAATAATATTTTCAGACTTGCATTGCAAAGTTAAAATATAATTAACACTTTTCCAATCAGTCCTATCTTCTAATTTTGTGCAAGTCATGAGAAGCATAGTGACAAATCCATCCTAATGACATATCCAGGGAAAAAATAGGCTTATACTATTCCAAAAGGACAGACTCTGTAGGTATTAAATGGCTAAGATAATTGGTGAGTGCCATTTTATAGGTTGCATTATACAGGAGAAATGTGCATTTCAATGGGATTTGCAACCAGGCAGAGAAGACGAATACTGGGAAAAAAAACATATAACACAGAATCCTATGTATTAGAGGTTAAAACCTTTTTAGGTCATCTGGCCCATCTGTGAGATTAAGATATTTTTCTGCTGCACCTCTGTTAATGCATTCCCTGCTACACCTTAGATGTTCCAGTGAGAGACCTGTAATATTCTCCCAGGGAATTTATTTCACAACGTCGTAGACAGCTAGGCTTTTTCTAATATTCACACTACATCTTCTGTCCTTTCTTTTGTTCAGTGTACTAAAGAAATGGGGAGGTATGTGCCTGGAGATGTAAATAATATTTGACATGGTGGTCTTCTTGAGAAATAATTTATGCTCTTATTGAAACAGTGGGCCAATAAGTAACATTGCCTTGTGCTCCTTTCTCAAAATTTACTGACAGTCTCAATGTACTGAAGACCTGCAAAAAAAGCCATGAGAAATAAAGGAAAAAAAATATTATCAATATACCATAATTTCCTGAAGAGTTTGGTAGGGTTTGGTTGTATACTGTAGATATTGGATAAAGTCTCAGGGAATAGGACTTCAGGTCTAGGTTTTGCCATAGGTTTTGTGTGCTCCTTTGGAGACATTGTTGGAATATATAAGGAAGTTTAACATTCCCTCAAGAACAGCCTTGTTTTTCTATGCCATAAACTGAAAAGAAAAAATTGCTAATTTCAAGTGTTCTGGGCCAAGAAAAAAATATTTTCCTCATAAAAGTACTGCAGCTAGCTTCAGAAATATTTGGCAGTTAATTTGCTCCCTGTTTTTTGTCTTCCCAGTGGAGTTCAGGCAGCTGAGACCAGACCACTGGTAAGAAATTATCCATGTGGCTTGAAAATGGCAATGCTATTCTGATGGAGGCTGTATGAGAAACCAGCCACGGATACCCTGTCCGGGACTTGCTTTATACTAAATAAATTCCACATAGAGTAGTTATATGTCTGCCCTGGAAATAAAATGACAGTTGACCTGAAGTGTCAGAAATATGCTTTTAAATGCCTTAGAAACTGCTTTTATTCCTGTCTCACTTCAAATACCACCTAAATGGCAAAGAAGGTCTATAGCTAGACCCAGATAGACTCACTTTAGCAGCCTCTGTGCGCATCTTCCTAGTAACTGCAGCCACCTTGTCAGATCAATATTCAGTGGAAGCCTTTACCTTATTTAATAGCTCATTAAACAAGTCCCACTTTCTTTTACCAGCTCCTTAGGTGATTTCAAGGATCTCCTACATGACCTCTGCATTGGCATTCAACTACACCTGCACAGAGGGAGTAAGTAGGGACCTCCCAGCTATTTTCAGCCCAGTCTTTTAGCCTTGTTATACAGTATGCCACACACCTTGAGTCTCCCATCTTGCTTCCCATAGAGCTTTGTTCAGTAAAGTGCCTGGAAAAATCATCACACGGGTACTATACCAATAAAATGCAAAATGTACTTTGACCGCTTTTAGCCTCATCAGTTATTGTTCAGCAAAGAAATCATCTTGTCTAGCAACATACTTCAGGTTTTGCCAGAATTGCCATTCATCATGTCTCACCCTATTTGACATACCTGCTAAGGCTGAGTTAAATGAGACATGCCTGGTTCTATAAATAAGCAAGCTAAACATTGCATCTGATTACCCTTTTTTTTTTTCATAGCTGGCCATTTTAGGGAAGAAGGTTGGTAGGTAAGAAGCATGGTCAGTTCCTTCATTTAGCCTATGGATGAATGGGCAAAGGTGACTGAGTGACCTGTGCTTCTCAGTTTATTTCTTCTCCTCTGATGTGTGGTAATTGGTCACATTCAGTTACTGACCAGTTGCAGAGTAAAGCTGGTCTCTTAAACTGATTGCATGCATGCATTTCATCTGAGCTCAGGAGCAGAATGTCTTCTCTCTTGATGTGGTTCACAGCATACTTGTTATTGGGGTTTATGTGGCTCAGCTGGTAGGCAAGGTCTCAACTACTTTCATTCGCATGCAGGTTCTTCCATCTTCCACAAACTCTGATCTCTCCCAGTTGCAGGTAATACTACTTCTTATATTGTGCTGTTTCTTTTGGAAGAAATATATTCATATATATGTGCACATATATGCATGCATCATTCATATGTAAATATATACACTTAAATAGGCGTATGGTGGTAAGTGAATGTGATATGTGAACAAAACACATTCTGGGACAGGGGTTAGAATGCTGTATTTTTTGTGTACACTATTCTGAGTCTCCCCTCACTAGTCTTTCACACTGCTTTTTTCTTTTTTCTATTTTTTTTTCTGTGTGTGAATAAAAGCTTAGTTCTCCTGAATTTGATGGATATATGGAAATTTGACTCTTTTAACTGTAGAAGACATAATGTACAGACAGTAACAAAGCAGGCTTTTTTGATTGGGTGTGGCATTCGGGCTGTAAGGGGTTTGAATGTGTTTGCCATTATGGATAAGGAGTTCTGATTTCCTCCCCTGACTACTGAACTTCTTGCAGCTACCTAGTTGTTAAGGAGAAAGGCAGTTTCCAAACAAGTTAATTCCTTGGTTTGTTATTGCCAGCAAAACATGCTGGAGACTAAATTGATAGAGACACTTTTAAAGACTGTAGGATGATGAGAAACGATGGCATGTTGGGCACCCATTTGGGATTAGGATGCATGATTGCACAGAGTCCAAAAGCAGAGCTCCTGCATCTGTTTGTGCAGGTAGGAATGCTGTCTGACAAGGGCACGGGATGACGTTTGCGTCACAGAATTGTTGAGTACAGCTTGAACATACTTGGCAGCATCCCATGACCTTCTCTCCTACTCCAGCTTCTCCCCAACAGCAGAACTGTCTCTGGCCAAAGGTTAATTTTTTCTGATTGCTCCTAAACTTTCTAGATAGAGAATATAGTTTAAATCTCAAAAAAACAAGCTAAAAAAAATAAAATGTAAGCCCTGAATCACAGGCAGAAAGTTTCATTCTCCTTCTGTGCTCCTATGTGGGCCATTTCAACAGGAGCCCACAGGATTGCTCAAATCTCCTCTTAAGCTGTAAAAATGTAAAGCTGATTTCCCATTGACTAGCATATGATGCAGTCACTCACACCAGGATAAAGCAGTTGGAAAGGTGTGGCATTCTGATTTGGTCCAATTTTTATTTGATTTCTGCTGGTTTTAATGAAATTATATAAGGTTTGAGAGAGTGGAGAACTGGAAACCGTGTGTCTGACTATGCCCATCACTGCCTACTACCATGCACAGTAGGAACACTTTCAAAAATCGCCATGTCTAACTTACTTCACTGTGAATCAACTTCAGGTTCATGTGTGGAGGTAGGAATACAAAGGGAGGTAGGAATATTAAGAATAAACTTTGAAATTTAGAAGACCACCATTAACTATTGTACATTGTCACTAATTGCTTAGCTAGATAAAAATGTTAAAATATGAGAAATTTAAGTGAAAAGCATAATTCTGGTGTGATTGTTTGCCAAGCTAACAGGAGGTGAGCAGAAGCAGTAAGTTTTTTGAGCTTCCACAGAGCTGAAATCTCCAGAGATCACAAGTAGGAGAATATCTGGTCCAATATGTGCATCTATATGGATTTTAAAAAATATCTGGAGGAGGCAACCACAGTTGAAATGAGAGCTGCAAAAACTGGAAAATCATCACTGGTAGGCAAATTTTTTTTTTTGTAGCTGTTGTTGCTTTTGTTTATTTTATTCATTTATTTAAATGTCAACAACAATGCTTTATTTAGTCCATTCCTTGATTATTTGCTTAGTCAAAACTACCAGCAAGTTTTCAGCATAGGAAGTGGAGGAGCTCTTGTCAAAAAGGCTATATGTTGCTATATGTATCCTCGCAATACTCGGATAGAAATAGTCCAAGAGGATCAAATGACAGCTGTACAGAAATAGCTTCTGCCCTCCTTAAATTCCTATGCTAGATTCTGATACCCTAGTCATAAAATCTCCACTGTAAACTCTGGGACTGTCGATGCAGCAGATGTAAGACTTCTCTATATGAAAAGGAAAAGGACAGAAAAATGCAGCCTTTATTTTGGCCTTATCAGCTGTAAAAACCTCACCTTATTTTGTAGGATAATGGCAGGTTAGTATCTATTATTTAAATTCCCTCTTTTCAGATCTAATCTTGTTTCCATGCTTAAATCAAATCTTTGTAGGGATTTACGAACACAAAAATTCCACGAAACCTGGGATTCAGAGTCAGGGAGGAGAATTAAAATCCTGGAAAGCCTGTGAATACATAGGCAAGTCACATAGATGGAAGGGAAATAAGTGTTTTTAAAGAGGATTTCTGTCAGTGAGGGTGCCATGTGGAATAATTTTCATCAGATGCATTGGGCAATAAGTGAAGGAATGGCCTCTTTGTTTCAGCTCCAGCTCAAATCAGCAATTGTTGCTATTCTGATAGCAGCTAAGTGGTCTGTGGGAAATGATGTGGAGGTCTCACTCTAGTCTTATGAATAGTTTTTCATTACATGAAACCAGTAATGAACTGAGCAAACAAAGGAAATGGTGGAGGTAATGGTGAAGACTGAACCGCCTCTTACCCTGCATTTCAGGGCTAAGGGGTACAGGCAGAGTCAGAAGGAGTGTAAGAGCTGAATGGATCAGTACTACAGCTCTTATGTGGGTGACTTGGGTATTTTAGCCAAGAGGGTTGACAATTTGGTACATCCCAGAAACATCAAAATCATGGGATGATAAGTGATGATAGCAAATCCTGCTTGAACCTGAGGGCACCTCTGGGTCTGGGTATGACCAACTCTGTGCAAGTCACGCTGGTGCTGCCTGGGCCCTTGAGTCACAGCTCTGCCCATGGCAGGCAGCAAGCTGGCAGTGGGACACCAGCAGTGTGGGAGTGATGAGGAGGGGCCAGGCATTCCAAACTGGCAGCAAATGCAGAGATGGGGGAAGGTGATGTGATCCACGCTCCCTCTTTCACCTCATGCTGCCAGCAAGCTAACAGGGCCTGTGCTGCTGCTGGGATTTTCAGACACATCAGTGCTGGGGTCAGCTCTGAGGGCACACTTTCCCCAGCTCATTACAGAGCTTTGGTCTCTGTGTTTTCAGCTCCTTGTGTGCCTGAAAAGGGAGAAGGACGAGGGGTGCCTTGCAGTCGAGAGCTGGGGTGCCTCCTGGGGTGGTGGCACAGGGGCTGCTCCCACCTCTGCTCCCCCCACATGAAATCTTTGCGGAGCTGTCTGTGTGTGGTGCCAGTTTCCCTTCCTATAGGGACTCGTTTGTGTTGCTTACATCATATGCTGGATTTAGACGACCTCCAGTGTTACCATGGCAACGGTTTCTGCTTAAGTATAGGTGAGAATGTAAGTTAATTTTAAATAAGGTGAAATGAAGGAGGGGGTGAATAAAGCTCTCAAAATCATTTGAAGCCACACAGATTTATCTGCCTAATCAGTTTTTTAAGAAATCTAAAGAGAGTTTTGCATCCCTGAGGTTGCATCCTTCTCATAACAAAATCAAAAAAAAGTTCTGGGCATATTTCTTCCAACTGTCATCACGCAAGGTGGTGGCAGACCTGGGAAGCCTCCATCTCTGTCTCCTCTCCATGTTCCCCACGTACACAGTGCCAAATACTCTGCATGTGGTGAGGTCAGAAGATGAATAAGACTTAGAAACCGCACATCTAGTTGGATGCTTTGAAGCTTCATGGAGTGTGGGATTAATGCATTTTTACTGCTGTTGCTGCTGGTTGTTATCAAAAGAGGCCAACATGTTGTCTTTTATTTTGTGGCATGAGCCTTGCCCTCTGTGGTATCCCTAAAATCTTAAGCCAATACTTAACAATATCTTGTGTGTATAAATCTCCATATGTTTATATATATGCATATTTATTGTGTTCTATCACTGGAAACGAAAAAAAAAAACAACCAAAAAAACCAACAAAAACCCAAACCAAACAAAGGTGCCAGAATAAAAAATTATTTTTATAGTAAAATTACCTGGAGGAAAAAATAAAAAAGAAGAATTTGTACTTGATAAAGCAGCAGCATGAGGAGCACTGCTCTCAAAAGCATTATAGGATTGCCCCTGTTTGCTTCCTACCAGCCCAGCTGGAGCACTATTTCTCCCTCATCTCCATAAATGCCACTTATCACTATTGTGTGAGAGTACCTAATCCATTAAATAAGCATCAAGGTAATGGGAAGGGATACAGAAGCCCCCTTAAACATTCACCTAGTTAGTTAATGCACTGTGATCCACATTTTCTAAGAGTTGCCTTCTTAATGCACACAATTTACAGCTGAAGAGTGGGTAACTTCAGGAGAAGCAGAGGGTGGCTGCTGCAAGCCCGTTTGTGGCAGCAGCCATGCTCTCCCGAGTGGGCTGACACCAGCAGTGCAGGTTGACTCTTCTCAGATCTGAGTAGCAAGAGGATGCTGTTTAAATTATTGTCATAAACAGTTGCCTGGTAACCAGTTCTTGTAAAACTTTTGGTGGCACTATTAGCACGAGTACCTGTGCCCAGGTGTTTGTCCTTTTCACCTACCTGGAGGTGACAGCCCCACAAGCAGAAATAAGAGTGCTACTGCTCCCTGGCTTGTTCATGGCCATGCACTCGCAAAGCAGTAAGACACAAGAGACCAAGGCAAAATTATACTCATTAATACTCATTAATAAACTGCATAACCTTTTAACACGTTCCCTTCTTTGTCCTGATTTTCAGAATTTCTTTTTTCACTTCTTATCTCCTTCATTTGTTTGTTTTACCACTTTCCTGCTGTTGTTCAGCCCATGAAAAAACTCCTCTTTTCTGGAGTCTGAAAGTTAGAAATTTGCTCTTTTCTTTTGCTGAAAGAGCAAATTTCTAACACATACGGTCTACAGTACCACAGAGAAGACGTGTAATGTTATGGATTACTTGTAAAGATGTTTCTGACTTTCTGCTTCACATTTCTTCTTGTGTTTGGTGAGCTGATTTATGGTAGCATTTGTGTTGGTGATCTTATACCTCTATGCAGAATGTTTAATTAATTAGTGTGTGATGTTAATCCAGCCACAGTTTAAATCATGAGATAAGAAAGGAGATGGCTGTCGACATAATGGTTATTAGATTATTATTATTAAAACCATCTAGATTAAGGGAATGGTCATGTGGGTTGTGTTGCCCTGACCTTGCAGCCTGGATCTGTACTGCTGATCTGTGGGGAGCAGGTAGCTTATTGTGCCCCCTACAAATAGAGAGGTTGCTCAGCACTGTGTTCATGTGGTATATGTAGTAGCAGGTATTCTGCCAGCCTAAGCAGTCAGGCAAGTGGAACAGCAGAAATCTTAGTGGAAGGAGGTTATTTGTGTAGCTAATGTCTTATGCAATAGGACCTGAAGGAAGGAAAGTAAGCAGTGGTGGGACAATTCAAGTGGAGGCCCCAAACACCAAGAGTGATGGGCATGAGTTACTCTGAATGTCAAACAGAAGCCGTGAAGTCATTTCCAAGGGAATACAGAGAGGTCTGTAATGTGGCACTGACAATGATATTGGTGATGCTGCCTCAAATGTGTCTTGCCCAGGAAGGACAATTTGAGGATTGTTTTGTGTGGTGTCCAACACATTTCCTTCTGCTTAATGTGTGTGTCCAGGTGCAGGGCTAGAGCTACACTGCAGCAGCTGTCCTCCTAACCATAGGAAGAGAAGGGGAACTCAGCTATGTGTGATGGAGGCCATCTGAGATTGGCCAATCACACAATTCCCCAAAGGACACAATTTGGAGTTTCTGCTTTACCTGTGCTAAGTATGTGTCAGGAAAGAAAGCCAGCAGTGAGGAGTTTCAAAAGTGTGAGTAGGGATCTCTGGTGACCTCTGCCAATTATTTCCAACTCTTGGCAAAGGGGGGCTAAGAAAAGCATGCCTGGCTGTAGACTAAAACATGATATCCAGCAGTCTACAGCTACAACAGAAAATCTGAGTCTACTGATAGCTGCTAACATCTGCTGTATTTATTGCTAACTCCCCCAAAAGGCCCCAAGGGGACTTTTTATTACATTCATGATTGCTTACATTTAACAGTGCTTCCAATGTTAGTCACCCTTGCCACTTCTTATACACAAAATCTAGTATTTACGGGATATGTAAGGGCCTTAGGCAATTTCTCTCACTGTGTGGGAGTATGCCTCTCTTCTAAGCAAAGGCTACATGAGATGGAAAGTCAAAGTCCTTGATTTTTGCTTGCTTTTGTTGGTAAGTCATATAATAATACAGCATAAACTGAAACCATATCTTTCCCTCCAAAGATGGCCATCTCAGACTACAGAAATTACTTTGCCTATGGATTGTATTTGAGGGAGGATAAAATTAATGGGAAAACTGAATCTGCTGGGTGAGGCTGTTGGCCTTGATGGCTTCCAGCCCAGGAAAGGAACACAGACAAGAATGGCAGCTGGGAAGAAATAAAGAGCAGCAGTCCTTAGGGGTGAGGGACGAATATCTGGATTAGGAAGGAAACAGGAGTCATAACTGCCATTTTAGTTAATTAAGGGAGAATTGAATGGTTTTTGGAATGAAGACTGCATAGAGAAAGGCTCTAGCATAATTTAGAGACATACTTTAGTGTAGGAAACAATAACAGAAACCTAAAGAAGAACACCAAACCTTTCAGAAAGAGAGAGAAAAAAGCACCCAATTTGAAGTTTGTGTTTCTAATGTTTGCCTGCTTATTGCAAGGGAAGGGAAGATTTCCTCTGCTAATGTATGTTTTGCTATTTGCTGGAATGAGCTATTCAGAAGCACTGTTATAGTGTCAGGCTATAGATAGTCTTTGGGCCACGTGGTATCTTTCCTCTGCAGTAATTTATTCCATGTGTAGGATTTTGGAAGGATAGAGGAGCTTATTGAATAATTTCCACACCACCTCTTTCATTACAGTGTGAAGAGATGGAGGGCAGAGATCATCTCAAATCTGTAGGAAGTGTCTGTATCTTAAAACTAGTCACAGAATAGGAAGTGAAACGTCCCAAAATATTAATGAATTGGGCAAGGTGTAGTTTGCCAAGAAAGTAAATCAACAGGGGCATGGGAATCCAGGGACTGCAGCTTTCCTAAACAGTATTGTGACTCTCATGGATGTAAAGTGAAATATTGATCCAAACCGATAGATTTTGTTCAGGCAATTCCCAGAATATAATGTTACAGAAAAACATAAGTAAATTCTCATTTGGTGTTTGAAACAGGACAGCATTAGTGTTTTTGCCAAATTATGCAATAGAGGATTTTCACAACTGAAAATCTACCTAGAGAAAGTGTTTTCCTGAGAAAGAGATCTGTTTAATTTTTTGATACTACTTCTTCCCTTTATTCTTGTTGAGCAGTCACAGGGTCCAGCTTCATTATAGCTTTGTGCTATGCAGAGGTCTGGTGCCTCACACACCATTTTTATAGCATTTCTCTACCATTACCCAGGAACACTAATTTGTATCCAGAACTGGAATGTAGTTTTGCCTTTAATTCTTGTAGGATAATACCCCTCTAAGTGTATTATATATTTTCTTTCCTGTGGAAGGATTACATGTCATACCAAAGAGGCAAAGCACCTCTCAGAGTGTTGGAAAAGGTAGTTTGGGAGTAGTGTCTGGAGACTTCCCTACTGGTGAGTCCCTATTGCATTGGACAGAGGGGAATCCCTTTTTCTCTCAATGTTCCTGCTCTTCTTGTCTCTGAGTCCATGAGGAAATTCACACATACCACTCCAATATTGAGCTAATTTCCATGGATCAATGCAACACTCCCTTGGACATCTTAGATGTGCTTCCTATTAAAGAACCTGCAGCAATAATGTGTGTTTCCTGGGGGACTGCTGACGGCCTGAACTAATTGTAAGCTTCCTTTGCAATATTTAAGTCAGGAGCTCACCTTTCATGCCAGTGGAATTAGGAAGTGTCTCCTTATGGATCAGCAGAAATTATTCACCAGTTTTAACTGAGATTATAATTCTTTTGGACAGAGAGACAGAGGCACTTGCCTCACTGTACAAGGTCAGAGATCTTGCCCACCCTATTCTGTGTAGTTGAGCTGTTCTTCTCAGTGGGGTTAACAGTGACTGATCTAGACTTGCTTCACTTTTGTGGAGGAATTGAACTTCATTTTCTTCTCTCTGATTGTTTAGATTATGCATCCCCTTTTAAATAGGCTTTCCATTTGCAGAGTACTGCCAGGTCCATTACTACATGCTTTCACTCTGTTTGCCTCTCTATACCCAAGGTGCAGGAAAAGGTTTTGATTTCTTGTGTGTTGTTTGCTGGAGCAGTTCAGACTGTGTGAATTGCACACTTACTCCCCATGACTCATCTCTGGCTTGCAGGGGTCTGTCAGAGACAGCAGTGCTGCCAGCATCTTTCCAGCTTTCCTCTAGTGTTTGCTGCACACTTCCTCACTCAGGCCCCTGAAGATACTTGTCTTTCCATCTTGCAATCTATTATTGTATATTCCTTTGTCAAGACCCTTCCTGCCTTCAAGGAACATACCTATATGACCTGAAAAGCAAGAAGGGAGTTGAAGAATAGCTCACCAAATAGAAAAACTGTGGAGGCATTTATTCTCTGTCCCTGCTTGCTGACATTTGAGTCCTGCAAGACTTGGGGCAGGTGTCTTGAGGAAGCTCAAATTACTGCCTGAATGATACAGTAGCCTGCATACTAAATAAAGCTGGTTCCTTATACCACTGGCACCAGTCCTGCCACTTCATCTGCAAATGCAGAGCAAAGTATCTAGTGAAGCAGGTCAGCTTTCTTTTCTCTTGGCCTGTTCCCTCCTTAGCAGAGACCAGAGGAATTTAAATACCAAAGATCTGACAATAAAATAAAATCCTGAATAAAAATGCATATGTTCTTTTGAAAATTACAGCCATGAGTTGATCAAAGGCTGACCTCAATCTGAAACCAAAATCAGTGAGCCTGGACAAGCCTTCAGTGACTCCTTACTCCAGTGTGGTCCCAGCTGCTTTTCATATTCCACTCTGGCCTCTCCTGTCACCATCAGCAAGGATTGCTAGGATGTCAAAAAGAAGTGAAACCTACAGCACTGCAAAGCCTGTCAAAGCTCAGGCACATGGCACTGGGGTTTACAATGTGTGACATGTTTCAGTCAGGGAACTCAAAAACACACAGGAAAAAAGCCCCCACAGTGAAAACTGAGTTAGAGAAGATTAAAAAATTGTGTGAGGGTCTCTTATGCAATAATGTATCTGCAGTCTCTTTTTAAGAAGAGATGGGTGGGAACTGGTTGTTTTTATATCCAAATGTATATGAATCCAATTTTGGGAGCTTATTTTTTGTCTTTTCCCCTTAAAAATCCCAGAGAGAATGGATGGAAAAAGTGGTGAGAAGCTAAAGAAATGAAATTTTAGATGGAGAGCTGGGTAGAGAGGATCTTGTGCACGGTGTTTTTTCCCGATTTTTTTTTTTTTTGTGTGATATATTAAAGGAAATGGAAATTGAGATGAAAATTTGGTTTGAAAATGGATAATCAAAACTACGCATTCCCAGAATGCACCAAAACAAAATGTCCTCAAAATCAAAATGGTTCTGTCCTCCATTTAGCTGTCCACAAACTGGCAATTCCTGGGAAAACAAAAAAAAAAAAAAAAAAAAAAGGCAGCTGGTGATTCCGTAAGGTTCCCAAAGCTGCTGGGTGAATTATCCAGCTGTCAGGTTCATGTTTGTGCTCCATCTGCATCAATATTTCGTGCTAGCATGGCACCTTGAGCAGAACACAAGCATTTTCCCTCCCTGGTGCTCTTTCTCCCCAGATTCCATGGGAGGCGACCAAGACAGATGGATCAGAAGCCAGCTAAGGGAAGGCAGCTGCCAGATCCCTGATGTGATCTGGTGTGCATCTAGACTGCAGCGTAAAAGATGTGACAGCAAGGTCCATACTTCACTGCTTTGATTATCAGAAGCTGTAGATTTAAAATTGCAGTGCTGAGCTGAACAATTACAAATAAAGAGGGAACACAAATTTTGGTTGCAAATGAGCACTATAGATCATGATATCAAATTGAAGGAGAAGTATCTTTATGCCTTGAGATGGAAGGCAGCAGAGGTGGGCTGGGATGTCTTCTGGACCCAGGTGAGACATAAGGGGAAGAGGTATCTCCTATCCCCAGTCTCATAGAGAGAAGAGCCCAGACATGCCTTTCTTTTGTCATCATGGGCAAATAATGTATGGGATCAGTGAGCTTACAGCATATAACTCAAGTTATAACTCAAGCGCTGTCACTCACTAAAGACCATTCATATCAGAAATCCCCACAAATACCCCTTCAGCTGTGAGCTGAGGATTTTTTAATACAAGTCTAGGCTAAAGCTCAGCAGATCCTGACATATTTATACTCCCCACACAAATCTGATCTTTTTGTGTGGTCATCTGGTTGCCTTGTGCTGCTCAAGATTTATGTCACATGTATCTGCCTTCACCTTGATCTACACTAACTGGTGTGAATTAACTCAGCAATGAAGACATATCCTTGGAGTTAAAAATTGTGGTGAGGAAAGATCAAACCAGGCTACAAAAAATACTAGGAGCTAAAACTAACCATTGTGTATTAATTCCAGATGCTCCGAGGTAAAGGCTAAGGATTAAAAGAAATAATGGCAGTTATGCCTGTGCATGCAGGAAACTGCTCTGAGAATGCAGCCAGAGCACGTCTGCCACAGTCTCCATGGCTTTTTGGCTTGTTTTTAGATTCCCCCATGGGATATCACCTATGTCCACAGTCTCAAGCTTCCACTTGGTAGTAAAGCAAAAAAAAGCTTAGCAAATAGCTTGTAATTGATGAAAAAAAAAAAGGGAAACAGAAGTGTCAGTCATTTATTACACAAACAAAATGAAAAATTAACTGCTATATCATGTTATTTTCTCATTTACATTTTAGATTCTAGGCATCAGAGAGGAGTTACTGACAAGAACAGGGGCAAGAGATTAGACGTTTTCATAAATAGCAGTTGCTATGTTTCCTTTGTTAATAATGGGTGAAATTCTGATACTATAAAAGTTAATGAAAATTTTGCTACTGGCCTGAGTGGAGCCAAAAAATTCGCTTCCAAAATCCTGGTGATCTGCTACTCTTTGATTCAACTCTTTCATTGTTGCTACTGTTTCTAAATGAAACCGATGTATTGTCCTAGATCTATCTGATCCTGGGTGTTCTTTTTCTGTAGTGCTCATCCTAATGTCCCATGTATCAATCTGCATAGTATATCTCATTCTAAAAGAAACATTTTCTTTGAATTCCATGCTTTCTGACACTGAGACTGATAACATCAGCTGCACACATGGTACAACTTCTTGTCCTTTTTAGCAGAATAGATATGCCAGTACAATCTTCCATGATGATTCAGCTCGTTGTTCTGCACTGTCTAAAATACAGTGAATATTTCAATTAAAATGTTGCAGCTAGGAAGTTTTGTGACCTCACTTCTGAGCAATTCATGTCAGATTTGTTTGACAGAACGAAATTGACATTGCATTCATTCTAGAGTGCATGGTAATGCAATTATGTGTCAAACGTTCTGAAATCTTCAGGGACCTCAGGGCAATCAGTATTAGACAGGCACTATACTGTTTTGTCCTCCAGATTTTTATCTAGACAGGCAAATCTAGCATTTTCTCAGTTTTCTCTCTGTCAATTAGAAGAAGTTAAATTTTTATGAGAATTTTTTTTGTATAGCTTACTATTCAGAGAAAATAGATTTGAAGACATTTGTCTCTGATTGTACAATCTAAAATAATAGGATGCAAAATTACTTGTTAAAAAGACATGGGAAGTAATTTTTACAGCTCCCAAAAATACAACTGAGTAACATATCAGGGAATATGTTACATGTAGTATTAGAAGTCCATTGTCCTTTTCAAAAACCAAATCTGTTGGGTGAGAGAAACTGTCAATATATATTTTAAGTAGAATCTAGATGTTTATTTCACTTGGCTATTTGAAAAATCACAAAACTCTTACAGAAAATGGAGTGTTTTCTCTCCTTAAAATCCAGTGGTCCCCCAGTCTCCAAAATGCTTTTAGAAACCAGATCTTTACTTTCACACATTCTCCCAATTAACATTTCACATACTTGTTGAAAACAGATTATTAATCTTTCTATAATGGAAGTATAAATGTAATTTCTAAATATATTTTTATTTCCTATTTAATATACAAATGCAAGAATTAATTGTATGTTGAATGATTGTAAAACCAGGGTCTGATAATTCCTCATTTTTTTGATTGGCATTTTACTGTATCTCTATGTCATTATGCTATATAAAAGCAGAAAATATATCTGAGGCTATATTCTTCTAGGCATTACCTCTTCTCAGCTTCAGTGATCTTATTCTCTAAACTGTTTGCCAAAGGACTCCAAGACTAGAGAGTGGACACAGAGGTTTCAAGCAACTTTTCTGGGCATAAGAGTTGAATCTTGAAAGCTACAGTGCATATGGATAAAAACTAACTTTCTGCACCTAGTACTTTTGCAAGGGGAGATTTTACCAATCTGGTTAGTATTGCAAATAATTAACATATTGGAATTACAGATAGGTTTTTTTCCTTTCTTTTTTTTTTTTTCTGATTTACTAACTTCACATTTTTGTATTAGTTTTGTTCAGAGAAAAGGATGCAGTACAGTATATTAGAGGGATCCTGACTGATTTAGGTATCACTTGTCCAAGCTTAATTAATAATTTGAAACTATATAGGCATTTATAGCTGTTCATTATGCATCTGAGTGTTGTAGGTAGGCACTCTGTGGTACCCTACTGGTCAAAGAACATTGAAATTGCTGATAATAACAAGGAAATATTTTGTTGTTATTTGCAATCCTCGGTAGTTTTTAAGACCATTGCAACATGCAGACTTGTATTTTAGTCAGTGAAGAAGGCACAGAAACATCTGTTATCTCAGGATATCCATTGAACCATCTTTGGGTTGTTTTTTTTTCCCCTTTATCCTGCTCTGTCCCTTTCAAGTGCTGCACACCAACACGGATGCTGTGGTTTCAAAGAAACTATACTAAGCAGCAGTGAAGGAAGGCTTCACCTTGCTCTTTATGCTTCCTTTCCCTTTCAGTTCATCGTTTTATTTCTCCTTTCAAGAGATGAGAAGCCTACGTCTGACAGATGGATGCCTTTTTTCCCTTTAATCTTTTTTGAAAATTCCCTTTCCTAAGAAGTAAATTACGGTCACGACACTTGTTTTGCATTGCTGGTTTTGAGCTACTGAGACCTAATGTAAGTGGTAAGAGGCCATCTTCTGCCTACACGCAATCAAAGTCAGCGCAAATTCCTAAATTCAAATGTGGATTAGCATGTTCAGATCTACGCCTGTTCTCAGTGTAATCCATAAAATGTGTTGTTAGCTTCAGTAAGTCTGTTCATTTTTAAGGAAAGTGGTTCATTTCAGGGAGATGAGAATCTGGTCCTGAGTGTTTGATTGCTTCCTGTGAGTTGCAGTTTACAGGGAGGCGTGTTATATCACTTCTGCTTATACCAGAACCCTCTCAGCTCGCTGTGCTGACAAAGAAATGTCTCCACCTGCCATTTGAAATGTGCTGATATTATGGACTGTTGCAAACCCACTCTGCAGCTCGGTGTGATTGGCAGGCACCGCTCAGAGGCTGCGAGAGCGGGGATGCGAGAGGTCAAACGGAGCCGCGCTAGCGGAAAGCTGGCACACTCCCTCCGTGCTCAGGGCAGGAATCTCCTCCCTTCCCTGCGCCGGGAAGCGCTGCTGAGCAGCCAGCAAACAGATGGAGCATGTTCCTAACCTCCGTGCTGCTCCGCCAGACTCATAAAAGACATTCGCCCTCCCACCAAATGAGTAAATGAGAGGTTGATTGATGACTCAGAAATTTATTTATTCAAACTTGTATTTAGCTGCAGCTACGCAACAGCTTTCTGAACTTGGAGAAAATCAAACAATTCAATTCCCTGTGGGTTCAAAAGTGCAAGATGGCAACAGACAGGTTGCAATACACTTTTCCCTTTTAAAAGTAGTAGAAGAGCAGCTTCAGGGTCAAAATTTCCTTGTTGCTGGAATCTGCAATGATTTCCCTCTGGAATGATTTTTGCTTTTCTGTACTAGGGTGTGCCGTAGCATGATGTCTCCAACTTGATGCGCATGTTTTACTCAATTCCCTTATTATTTTTGCTTTTGAAGCAAGCAGAGTCAGTTTACCCCAACAGCTGTGTCTAAGTAGATTTGAGGTTTGTATCCAGCTTGGAAGAACTCACGGTTCTGTTCAGGTGTTTATTGGGGAAATATGTACCAACTCACAAATATGTATTTGTCTTAAATTGAGAACAGTACTTCTTGTTACTTTTGTTGTATTAACTGTGACATGGACCCTGATAGATCATTTTAGTTTAAATAAAAGCTCCACTGTAAATAGTGCTGAAACACAACTGTTTATATGTTACACAGGGTTATGTCTTACACAGAATCTATAATAAACTCTGAGATGGAAAGTTGAGAGGTGTGCATGTGTTCGTGTGTGTGCATATATGATATGCATTTCTGTTGCCAGTTACAGCTAAAGTAAGTATCAGATGGCATTTACTGCTTTATTTCCTATCATATAAATGTCTTTTTTAGGTATTTCAGAAATCGAGATTATTTGAAAATTGCATATAATTTGTATTTACTGAGATTTCTGATATGACTCACAATAGGATCCCACATTAAAAAAGAAAAAAGGAAACAAAAGTACTTGTGATTTTTTAGTTCTGATATGCATTTTAATATATTCAATTTGGACTGGTGGATAGAAATTATTTGCGGTTTTTATGAAACAGCCCATCTACCTGTACTTTGGAGGGTACCCTTTCTGCAGTTCTAGAAGAACCAAAAAGGTCCTTAGTTAAATAAAAAGTTCATTCTCTTTTGCTCAGTGTTTCCCTTCTGGCGAGTGTCTGTGGTGTTGACTGCTGTAATTTTGATTCAGCAGCATTATTACAGATGTGTGGAAATCTATTAATGCTTCTTGCTTTCATGTGTCTTGACAGGAGTCAGGTCAGGAGGCTCACCCTCTTGTAGAGCTAAGTCTGCATCAGCATATTCCTCACAGATCCCCAAAATGGGACCTTCCTCACACAGATCTGACTTTGTTGCTAGTTGGCCTGAGATAAGGTGGTCTTGGTACTCTTCTGTTTGTTGTGCAATCCTAGAATAAATAATTTTCAAATCTATCAGCACTTCTGTAAACATTCTCCCCATATATCTCTCCATGCCAGCATGTGGGATCTCTGCAGGAAAGGATGTCTCTATTTTCTCTTATTATCCAGCCACAGGAGAAAGTTACTGTGAATTTTTCTTCCCTTCCTCCGTCCCTTCCTCTGTGCTAATAATTGATTTGCTTCATGGGTCTGGACTGCAACTGCACCTTCCCACCAAAAACAAAGTCACAGCATTGAAACCTGAAATATCTGAACATGAAAGTGTTTTGTGTAAAAGAGATGCTGGTTCAAGATTATTTATACCCATTAGTGCTATCAAATTCTGCTTCAACAGGCTAGGAGAGGATTCATGGGGTAGCTCATGTCACTGTGGCACCAGTTCCATCATATCTGCCCCAAAAGTCCCAGCACACAGCTCAGTGCAAGACACAAGAAATCAGTGCAGTCAGTACCTATGGATGGTATTGCAGACTGATCTCCTTGAAACTAGATTGTCCCAACTTAGTACTGAATCTGTGAGAAGTGGAGTCAAAATAGCTTAGCAAGCTACTTCATAGGTAACATTCACTCATTCTTGTTTTAATGACATTTGTAATATTACCTTCAGATTTGTTGCAGTATAGAAGCTGTGGGTAAGCAGAACAAACATTTTCTCCTCAGAGGAAAGACAAGGACAGGTCTAAAAGTGATGTGTCATTTCAGTTTGATAGTGGAAACTCAATCCAAGAAGCCAACAGGAGTTTTGTTATGAAATATAGTGGGATGAGAGCTTCAGCACGTGGCAGACCAGTGCTTGGCCCATCACCCTACGGTGAAAGGTGAATGAAACATTGAGAATGAGAAGAGAAATCCAAGGGCCTAAGAATCTTTGGCTTCTCCTGGCATACGTTAGTTGATTGCTCAATTAGGTCAATGTCTTCGTCACTCGATTACTAAGTATAGGTTGTTGTTCTTTGGTTACGTGAACTAGTTGTTCTTTAAAGGATTCTCACTAACAGCTGTGGCTGGAGAGCTGCCTGGTGGAAAAGGATCAGGCCTGCTGGTTGACAGCTGGCTGGACATGAGCCAGTGTGTGCCCAGGTGGCCACAGAGGTCAATGGCATCCTGACTTGTGTCAGCAATAGTGTGGCCAGCAGGAGCAGGACAGTGACCATCCATCTGTGCTTGGCACTGGTGAGACTGCACCTTAAACACTGCGTTCAGTTTTGGGCCCCTCTCTGCAAGAGAGACATTGAGGGGCTGGAGCGTGTCCAGAGAAAGGCAAGAGAGCTGCAGAAGGGTCTGGAACCCAAGGCCAATAGGGAGGGGCTGAAGGGGCTGGGCGTGTTTAGCCGGGAGAAAAGGAGGCTCAGGAGGGATTTTATTGCTCTCTACAACCCCCTGAAGTAAGGCTGTAGCCAGGGGAGTCAGTCTCTTCTCCCGGGAAGAAACAACCTCAAGTTGTGCCAGGGGAGCTTTAGACTGGCTACTGGAAGAAAGGTCTTCCTTGAAAGGACTGTCGAGCATTGGAACAGGCTGCCAGGAAAGGGGTTGGGTCACCATGCCTGCAGGTATTTAACAGATGTGTAGATGTGACACCTGGGGACATGGTTTCTTGGTGGACTAGGGACTGTTAAATTTAGAGCTGAGCTCAATAATCTTAGAGGTCTTTTTCAACCTAAGCAATTCTATGACTCTGTGAAATCACTGTGGGCAGGCTGTGTAGCAACCTTATCTCTCAGTCTATCTATGTGCATTCAAAGTCATCCTCAGGTTTCAGTAGGAATGGCATCTTGGAGTCCAGGATCTAAAAGCATCCCCAAGGTTTCTCTGAACTC
The DNA here is from genome assembly GCF_028769735.1 of Zonotrichia leucophrys gambelii. Classification (NCBI taxonomy): domain Eukaryota; kingdom Metazoa; phylum Chordata; class Aves; order Passeriformes; family Passerellidae; genus Zonotrichia; species Zonotrichia leucophrys. The sequence continues at coordinate 49,670,065 of NC_088171.1, read as the reverse complement.
CTGAAGTCCTGGAATCGCATAATGAACCTTTTCATTAGGCTGAATCCCTAATACTCAGAAATTATATCCTCAACAGCTTCAGAGTGCTCAATTCATACAGCTTGCTTCTTCACTCACTCTTCTTTTCTCTTATTTCTTTTTAGTTTTTTAAAGTAAGAGGGGAAAAAATGGGGTAATCTTGAACCTTTCTTAAAATACATTGCAGCATTTGTCAGCTGTTTAACTATAGGAATAATTCCTATTAGTTTCCAGGATTTTAACTTCACTTTTGCTCCTCAGAAAAATGATTTTTTGGGAAAAAATATGAATATGTTGAGATCCTAAATCCCTGTGGTTTTGATTTTAAAAAGCATTTTCCATGTGGGAGCTCTTTTCTATAGTTTTGTTTGTTTGCTGTATTTTGTCTGTCTCTCTATATGGGTGCTTTAGACTTTGAGTTAATATCAGCTGTCTAGCACAGAATACATACACTTTGATACCAAAGTAATATCAATGGTTTGAAGGTAAACTCCCCCACAGCTGCAGATCATAGGTATTTAATAATGGGCCATGAAGCCTGAGCATGCTATGATGTGATCTGCCTACAGCTTCATGGAGTGTCCTCTTCAAACTACACTGACTTGTAGCTACAGCTCTTTGAAGAAATGATGTCAGCCTCTAAGCACAGAGCCAAGTTGGCATTGGGCTGTAGGTGCATAGCCAATCTGCTTTCCATATTGTTCTCTTGGCTTTCATACAATCATGAATAATCTGTTCAAGACAGTCTGAAAACCTCAGAGCAAGCAGGATGCACTTTGTATCCCTAAAGTCACTTTTTACATTTGCATAGGCCTCATGCCCAGTGAGGAATCTGTAAACATGAGAGGGAGGAAAGAGAGAGATCTCACAGAAAACAGTTACGTGATTTCATTTATTTATATTATACTGCTAGAAACCATGACTGAAGACTGTGATTTGTCCACTGACATATGCATGCAATTTTTCCTGAGAGGCAGGAAACAAATCTGTCAGCCTCCTGATGAGCATTACAGAGAGAAAGACACCCAGGATAATTTAATTAGACCCCAAGAAATAACCCAAACTGAAGGACATTTTCTGGTTGTCAGAAACTAAATCCACCTTTCAAACAGGCAAAACCATCACCCTGGTTCAGAGACTTCCCTGCTCTCTGATCACCTCTGAATTACTTTTCCTCTATGATCTTAGAGTTCCTTGACCCTTCCTGGAGATTTTCTTCAGGGTCCTCAGGTGTGTTAGACCCATAGTACCCCCAAATCATTGAGGAAAAAGTGACCTCTTGCTATAGTCCTAAGTGATATAAGGAATGATCCAGGTCCAAAGAATCATTTAGAGCAGCTCCAACATGTCTAGATTACCCTGACTTGCACTAAGCAGTGAGGAACTGATGCAACAATGAATGATGAAAGGCTAATTCTTTTCATTGTCGATATAGTTCATAGCTCTGGAATAAAGCGCAATGATGCTTTGGTAAGTTATGGATTATTTGCAGATTTTTGCTTTGTTGTTTTGGTTCCTCCCCCCCTCCCCCTTCCTGTCGCAGACATTTTTTCATAGAAATCCTTTCTTTCACATTTGTCCATCTTCTGGGAAGCAGAGCCCCCGAGGAGGAATGTAAACGGTTGTTATCAGCTGCTGTGAAATGTAGCAGGTGCCCCTGTGATTGGCTCATCTTCCATGTTTCCAATTGGGGGCCAATCACAGGGCCAGCTCGGGGACGGATTCCCTGGACACAGAACTTTGTTATTCATTCTTTCTATTCTATTCTTAGCTTAGCAAGTCTCTGCAACCTCCCTCTGTATTCTTTTTAGCTATAATGCATTATATATCTTATATCAATAAATCCAGCCTTCTGATCAAGAAACAAGATTCTCGTCCTTCTCTCACCCCAGTGACCTCCTCAGGTCTTCCTCCTGGAGGTGAGTTTAGTAGAGGGGGAAAAGCCCAGCAGTCTGTCTTGGACAAACCAGAGTTGAAGGAAGGAAAAGAGAGAAGAAGGAATGAAAATGGATAGATAGAAAGATGTATCTTCACCCCTTATCATGGCTGAACAGTTATTGTTGTGAGCCAGGGCTGATGGCCTGTGACCTCAAAGGTTCCTTATTATGGCTTGATCCTGCACTGAGCTGCTTAAGAGACCTGGGCTGGGCTGAGCTCAGGCATACAGGGTCTGCTCTTGGTTCTGCTAATGATTCCTGACCTTTGACAGCTTTCTGCTCCATTTAAAGTGGAGCTTTCTGATCTGAGAATGACAGAATATGACTCTCTTTTTTAATATTTTTGCATCTTGAAATACAAAGCTGTTTCAGAAGGAACAAGCTGGCATTTGCTACACGTAGGTGATTCTTTCTCTACTGAATAAAGCAAGAGCTTTTCATGACTAGAGCTGTATGTACCCCTCTGCTGAGTACATGAGTTATGCAACTTGCCTACTCAGAATAATGCCATTATGATTATTAATAATTATATGCAAATTAGTTCATTAGGCCTCTATTTTTCAAGATCTAATATATGAACTAACTAAAAATTATTTTCAATGACCCATCTACTAATTATAAAAATCAGAATTCACCCTCCTTCTGCTCAGAAACATATGCAAAACAAGGCACTTAAGTCTCCAAACAATAGCAGATCTAAACAATTGTGAGAGATGCAGCATTATAAACTGCACTGGTTTATCATGAGTAGTAGAATGCTATCAAATAAATGTTGGTAATTTCTGCCGGGTAAACCTGATTTACTGTTTCAGATATTGTTCTCCTTGTGAGAATTTTATTAATCCCTGCTACAATTAGTTTGAATTTTTTGTTATGTTCGTTCTGTACTATAAAAAATGAAGCTATCTTAATTTAAAATACAGTCTTGTATTTTAAGGATTGCACTGATGGGGCTGGAATTTAGAGATCTCGTATCTGAGAAATTGAGATGAGAGTTTTAAAATGTTTGGTATAAATACAATGTATGGAATAAGTCAACCTCTGCAGTGTAAATATCAATGGTGCCCAAAATGTAGTATATCCTCCATCCTCTATGTGTATATTTAGAATTTAGTAGAATAGCTTTGACTATTTTTTATGTGTAAATTTACCTCAAAGTGTTAAACTTGAATTTATGAAGGCTAGGAAATAGCTTTGAAAGTGGATTTACTGTCACATTTAGCAGTTAATATTTTTAAAAAGTTTATTAGGCAATGTAAAAGGAAATCTTAAATCTAATTCACTGCTGTTTTGTGAAGAAACTGGGCAGAGGTTGAGGAGGATAGAGTGAAATTCATTATAGGTCAAAGATCATAATATTCAGCACTGTTTTCAAGCTGGATGCCTTTTATACTATTTTTATTTAAAAAAAGAGCCTAAAACTAAATTTCTAGTTTGTATCACCAAAGAAAAAAAATTCACTTATTTACACAAGAAATATTCTTGGAAATGGAAAAAGGAGAGTTTTCCATCTTTTCGTATATGTTACTTTTTCAGACCCTTTTCAGGGATGTACACTTTCTGTTACCCTTTATGTTTCTTTAGAGTAAGCAGAAGTCTGTTGTGTGCTGAATGTACCATGTAGTAGCTGCAAGTTGATTTCTCAGCAGCTTGCAGGCATTGATGGACCATGGTTTTAACTTCTTGAGTCAAAATTTTGAAAGTGATTGGCATGTGTGAAATTAAATCAGCAAAAGCTTACAAGCTTATTGAATCACAGCACAAGCAACAGGAAAATGATCTTCTGCAACTCTGATGTTTTGACAACAATTAATATCTATTCATATTCCACTGAAACCAGGGAAAAGAGAGGCTTTATTTCAAAACAAATAGAGTCCAGCTATATGTTAAGATCTGAATTAGATTTAGCTCACAGAGCAAAGAAAGAAATTAATGTCCTCAAAGTGTAGACATATTTCCTAATTTCTTTCCCCTTGAGAATTATCTGTACTTAAACTTTGCTATTGGTGATATTTTAGCTTAATGACACAAAGGAGTTCAGCCCTGTCTGTGCATACCAGTCATACCAGTGCTTGGCACTGATGTATTTCTGAGTCTTAGGCATTTTTTTGACCCATCAAAGATATTGGGTGAGAAGTGAAGGGGATAAATATGGTAGAAGTTGGAGATAACTACATGAATACTTCAAGTAAATATATGACTTTAATTTTTAGTCATAAAAAATGACAGTTTTTAATGGCAGTTAAACTGCCATTAATCAGTAATCTGTCTTGGCCTGTCTAGTTGATTATTTATTATTATTATTATTATTATTATTATTATTAATATTAATATTAATAATAATAATAATAATAATAATAATAATAATAATAATAATAATAATAATAATAATAATAATATATTTTGTAATAATCTCACAAGGATAAATGTCCATGAACAAAAGAAAAGCAAGATGGTGAACCCTAAAGAAGATTTTTTATAATTTTTTAATTCTGCATGGCTCATGCTGTACATGCATGTTTATAATGTATAAGATGCCCAGAACATCTGTTAAAACTATTTCTAAATGAAACTTGTAATCTCATGGGTATTTCATGAGAACATAAAAATTATTTTACTTTGAAGAGTTTATTAATGAGTAAAGATTAAGAATACTTTTACCATAGCAATTTCTAGTTGTTATTTAAATGAATTTAGATATATCTAAGGCAGAGGCCTTATTTCAGCATGAAAATTTCAGGACAGGACCTCTCCATATATACAGAAAGGGGGTAAAAATGTAAAAATTGTTCCTTCTCTCCTGTAATGTGGTCTTTCAAAAAATTAGGTCAAGAAAAATGACATTTAAAGGCTGTTTTAATGAGAGCCAAACTAAACTAAACTACTATTTATTTTAATGAACAATTCTTGAAATATTTGGTGCTTTTGAAATTGTTCAGCTAAAATCATACTCTTTTCCTCCAATTACCCTTCATCACAAGGAGTTTCCTTGTCTTTGACCCAACTCTGTCCATTAACAACATCAAACTTTAAACATAAAATGACAGGCTTAATAATAATAATGGTTCAAGAAGTATCCTTTCTGCCAGAAAGAAAAAAAAAACCTCAGTATTTTAAATTGAGGTAGTGCTGAAAGGAAACCAAAAATGCAATCTTGTACAGGACTGGTCTTGCTTAAATATAGGTCTCAGGTTTTAAAGACTATGTGGAATGAAATCAAAAGTGTGTGGTTCATTTGGGAAAAAAGAAAATCATGTGTATATTATAGTAGGTGATTTTTTCCTGTCCTACTTCAATAAGACAAGCATACTCTGACTTGCACCAAGGGCAAATCTAACCTGGTGATTTAAAAGCAACTACTTCATCTAATGTGTCTATCCTTCTGTTTCTGGGATCCACCTGCCTATGACAAATTTTGCTGTCCTCTCTGTGCTACCTGGGCCAGTCACTGCACAGATTTAGGGGTGATTCCATACCCCCACTCTTAAACTTCTGTGATTTTGTCACCATCTTAAAATGTTGTCATGGGGCTGTTAGAAGTTTTCCTTCTAAATTTGTGTAGGCACCTTCTTGTACTATAAGTGAATCAGAAAACACATTTATTCTCATACAGGGGAGTTTATTTTCATTCATTCTCTTCTTATCCTTATATGAGAATATTTTATCCTATGTCTTAATTGATAGCTGACCTTTTCTCCATCTGCTCTAAATCAGGGAAGTACAGAGTTTCTCTTGTAATTACATTTCTGCCACAAGGTATTTTTCTTCTTTTAGGAGATCAAAACCATTATTGACAGCAGGATGCAGTCTTTTCAATATTTTAATAAAGAAGCCCACTGCGTTTGCCTGATGCTTTAGCCTGCCAACAGGAGTTTAATAGTCTAGTGGAGCATTAACAGCAACTGATCATTGTTCAGAACATCTAACTAGCCCTAGGTTATAACAACCTGACAGACAGGACATTAGCTGAGGGCAGCAACTCTTCATTAATTGTTTATGCAGATGACCCTCTGGTGGAAAGGTGGGCATTTTCTCATTTGCCTTGGGCAGTGTAAACCAGCCCGAAACAGCCACTGCAATTAGGGGATGTTAATGAGGAAGCAGAGAGAGAGCGGGTGGCATGGAGAGCACTGCTGCAAGCACAGCAGCACCGAGGGTTTATTCTTGTTCCCACTGCAGCCAGTGCCCGGATCCCTGTTGATTTAAAGAGCAGAAAGAGATGTACTCCTGGCTGAGATCCAGACTGGCAGCTTCCCCTGTGTCATATAAGCTGCTGTTGGAGCATGTTGGAATGGTATTCTGTCCAGACATAGTGAATGACTGTTCTTTCTCTAATTAGTCTTGCTTCAGACATTTGGGTTGATAAACATGCAAGGAGAAGCTGAATGTTTCTCTGCCCTGTGGTCTTTACTCAGAGACTTGAGGACTGAGAACACCAGCTGTTTCATAGGTTGTGAGCTGTGCAGGCTGAGATCAGTCATGGGTGGGTTTGCTTGCCTGCTGGAGAGATGGCACTTACTATTGAAATCATCTAGCATCCACAGTCACAAAGTCTAGACAGCATGAAGGGACTGCCTCAGCCTGAATGGACTGAAACATCGGTGTCCCCATCATGGAATTCCTTCAGGGGAGGGTGAGGAGAATTGGTGGAAAAAAAACCAGATAGACCAAGAATAAAATGGCCATGGGATCAGGATGACATCCATATTGGCAGAGCCGAAAGCAATGTAAAAAGTGTCTTTCGTGTTGTAAAAATGACTCCTTGATTGCTTTTGTTTCATTTCATCAGCTCAGAAAGGCAAAGACCTACTACTTAAGTCTGAGCTGTGTTTGGGTAAAAAATCATCCTGTTAAGTAGTGTAAATCTAATGGTATTCCTTTCTGAAAGCAAAATCTAATTTGCTTATATCAGAGTCTGTTTTGCACTGGAAAAGTTGATACCATGCTGTTCTGAGAAGTAGTTATCAAGAAGGAAATAACTGTGGTCAATTTAAACTCATGGCAGGAGAAATCAGGAGAAGGAGATTGCTAACAAAGTATTGTTTATTTTCAATGCGTAGAGTTGTAAATCTCTCAGGTAGCTTCAATTTTTCTTTTTTTAATGTTTGTTTGTTACTGGGAGATTTCAATTTATAGTCATGGCAATTATATTTTCATTAACAAAATAATTGTCATCTCCCTGATGTAGTCTTGTCTCAATGCACATTGTACTACGTCCAAAACAGCCACACATGAAAGAGATTTTTGTGCCCTTGCAGTTTCCCCCTTCTTTGCAGGACTTGGATCTGTGATGATTTTCATCTGTTTATATAGGCAGTTCCTTTCCTGAATCCAAACAGGCAGTCCTGAGCCCTGGCATTCCCTCAGCGTGTTACATGTCTTGGGTACCTGCAGCACCCAAATCTTCAGTCTGGAGAGGAAACTTCATTTTAGTGATATAATGGCCATTTTGCTACGGACAATTTGATTGTGCTTGGAGGAACTGACTGCTAAAATCAAAACTGGCATTAAAGTAGCTGCTAAATGTCACCTCTAGCAAATTATTTGCTTTTCTCAGGAGCCTTTTTCATTTTATGCTGTCTGTAGATGATGAATACTTCCTCAGTCAGAGGGCAATCTGTCTTGGCCTGTCCCCTGACCTTGCCCTGTGCTCCTTGGTATTGCCACTGGAACCTAGCTGGCATTCAATGGACAGCACACTGACAGGTAAAAGATTAGTATTAAGAGAAAACATAGATAACCAGTAAGACAGGTACTGAACTCTTATACAAAGGCTGAAACTGGAACAAGACAAAGCATTTATTGGGTAAGCCAGACCATTCTGAGAATGTAATGCAGGTAGTTCTTTTCGTCCTTAAGAAAAGGACATTTTCCTGCTGCAAAAGGTATCTCCCCCATTTGCCTTCAAAAGCATCAATTTGTTTGATACATTCTATTAATTAAACACAAACACTTGCCGAACAAGACCAGATATTTACATTACTGAGGTGGGGATAAGACTTGCCTTTTGTTTGCTTTTTGTGATTCTGCACTGAACTTATGAAGTGGCAACTGGCCATCTTTTGTTTTGAGTTGCATATCTAAAAAACAGGCTCAGAGGGAAGGAAAATTCCCCTGTGTGTAATCCAGAAATATTGAAGTGAATCGTTCAACAGGTTCAGATCATTCCCTTTGTCAGCACTCAGTTGGAAGAACAGCTAATCTGGTACAGGGTAAGCAAAGGGGATGCCTAATAATTGTACCATCCATAAACTACTGTCAGGCAAGAGCAGTGAGGAAGCACAGGAGAATGGTGACTCAGCCATGAGTGTCTGAATCACAACGCCTCCTGGATCCGCTCTGCCAATGCCATTATGGAGCAGGGTTTAGGGGTTTGTTTTTTCTAGCACTTTTTAAGAGCTGTGACTAAAATCACAGAGTGATTTGGGTTGGAAGGGATCTTACAGATTTAGTTCCAAGCCACGTGCTGTGGGCAGAAGCACCTTACACTGGATCAGGTTACTCAAAGCCTCATCCAACCTGGAACTGAACACTTCCATGGATGGGACATTCTCAGCTTCTCTGGTCAACCTGTTTCAGTGTCTCATCACCCTCACAGTAAAGAATTTCTTCCCAGTGTCTAATCTAAACCTAATGTCTAATCTAAACTCTTTCAGTTTCAAATCACTGCCACTTGTCCTGTCACTACATGTCCTTGAGAAAATCCCTGCCCAATTTTCTTGTAGGTCCCTGTTAGGTACCAGAAGGCTGCTCTAAGGTCTTCCCAGGGCCTTTTTTTCTCTAGGCTCTTCTCAACCCAAACTCCTTCAGCCTGTTTCCACAGGAAATGTGCTCCAGTCCTCTAAAATCTTCACAGCCCTCCTTTGGACTCACTCCAGCTGGTCTATGTCCTGCTCACGTTGGGGACCCCAGAACCAGATGCAGTGCACCAGGTGGGGTCTCATGAGAGCAGAGGAGAAGAATTCCCTCTTTTGAAGCAACCCAGGATACAGTTAGCACTCTGGTCTGTGAGCTCACGTTGCTGAGTCCTGTCAAGCCTCTTGTCCACAAACAACCCCAGTCCTTCTCCTTAGGGCGCCTCTCACATCCATTCTCCATGCAACCTGTGTTTGTTGGCCCAAGACTAACTTTAGTGCATATTTGCCTCCTAATGCTTCCTTTTATCTGCTTCACAAATAAGTGGGCTGTGTAAGGCAAGGCGAAGAGTCTTTTCCTTAACATGGCAGTAGTAATACAACTGGTTTAGATATGACTGCTTTTAATTGTAGACTAAGGTTAAGTATAGTTGACTGCTTCAATTGAACAGAAATGCAGGAATTAATACAAACAGGCATCATAAATCAGTGTCTAAACTGTGGCTCTTTAGAGAGCTGGGAAATGGGTTCAGAGTCACCAGACCAAAACTCCAGGTAAGCTCCAGGGCCAAATGTTTGTTATTTCCTGTGTCTTGAATGGCTTGAATGATGCAGTGGGAAACACTGTGCATAGGGTATGAGTAGGATGTATCAGTGGTATTTCTAGTCCCAACCTTTCTGTTCAAATAAATACCCAGGTAGTTCTAAGAAACATTTGGATACAAGAAGGTTACTGCTTATCTTTATTCAGCTATGGCTATTGCAGAAAAGGGGGAAACCATAAATCCTGCTAGTGAAACAGTTAAAAATACCTGCAAAACACTTACATTTTCTCTGTCTGTACTGGCAACAACATTGTGCAATCCTGTGAGTGGACAGGGCGTCTTTTGTCATGTAATGAGGAAAGGTGTTATGACCCATTGTGTTAAAGTTGCCACGTTCTTTGACTTTTTGCTGTGCCACTGCCTTTATTTTCATTAGCAGTGTCCTTGGACCATGCAGCCGGAGCCCTTTCCCATTACTGGCATATGATATATGGCACATGAAATATGGATTTGAGGATACTAAGAGGAACTGTTTTACACTATTCCTACATACTTCCCCTTTCAATCAGAACACATAGATATTGAACTCTGTAATATGTCTTGAAGGCTTGGGCAGAGTTAGGGTAAAGAGGAGTATGATTGTTCCTGTCCATGTCCTCAGTTCCCATAACTGGCAGTTTTGAATAGTTTCCTCTGTTGAGATGGGGTGGGATCATAGGATAATGCTATGATGTTGACAAGGCAGGAATCTAAAACAAACTCTTGATCTCCTAATTTTGTTTAATGATGTCATTAGGAATTCTTTGCGTTTCTACTGTCTGGGCTAAGGCAACAGCTTCTGCTGTTGCTTCATATGTGGGCTCGACTTACATGACTAAACAGGCTGCAAAGCTGGCAACTGTCAGAATAATCTTTCCATTAAACTGATGGTCCTTTTTAATGGGGTCTGCTTTCTTTTAATGGTAGCAGTGGTATAGCAGTGCAATGGAAAGCAAATTATTTTTTCTTCTTAGTTTAATCTTCTTAGGGAAAACGGTAATCCTCTGCTAATTTCCTCCATCAGAGCAAGCATATGTCTCAATCACATTTGTAGCTGGAGCAGAACAGCACTCAGCACTCAAATTATGCTAATAACCATTTAGATTACTTCTTCTTTGGCATTTATTCATATTGGAGATCCAGCAAGTAAGCCTTTCCACTATGTGAATTTATGTGTTTAATCCACATTATTTTCATTAATACCTCTGCAAGCTTTGGCATGAGACTGTCTGGCTCCTTGCCTTGTTTTCAGGTAAATGTGAAGCAACAGTGTGGTCCTTCCAATACATCCAAATGCTGAACCCTTACTTCTTAGTCTTTCTTACTTTGACCTGGCAGAGACAGGTGTGAGAGGGATTGCCAAGTGTGCCACCTCAAGCTGGGAGCATATCTTATTAAAAATGTTGTGCAGGTAGATGAGGTTCAGGTTATGTGGTTATGGCATTTGTGTTATGTCATCCAAACAGTTAAAATGGTACTGAAGATGGACTGCAGCATGTATATAAATGCATACAGAAAGCCAGAAGAAACTTTGTAAAACAAGAGTTATAATCTGCAGTCTATGGTATTGATTGCCATGTATGCTCAATATTAGTTTTGGAGTACTATGGTCTTACACAATACCAACTATTACGATATAATTTGTTCTGTGTCTAAAATGAATAGTTATTATTGGTCCTGCCTGTTTTCTTACTGAAGTGCAAACACTGTTCCAGGCATATATATATATATATATATGTATATGTATATATGTGTATATATGTATATATATGCATATATATGTGTGTGTGTTTTATATATATGTATATATATAACACATATACACATATACACATATATACATATATACATATATACATATATACATATATACATATATACATATATACATATATACAATAAAGTGTGTTAAGAGTGATTGAGGCTAAGCCAATAGGATTGTCACTCATGTTTTGATAAACCTTTTCCTTTCTTGTCAGCTTTCCCCTCTGAGCAATTCTTGATGGACTTGTTTTGCAGATGATAAGCACAGACGAGTAGTAGCTGTGAGAGTGACACCAAATACAAATTTCTCTGCAGCATCTCCTTAACAATGCAGAAAAACACGTGTCAGTCATTTGTAACTGTGTTCTTTGGGTGAAAGATCTCCTTTTGTATCCAGGTGTACATGAATTCCTTAACTTATTTAGGATGATTACAAGGAGCAGTTTTCATAATCCAGATATTTTATTTTTAAAAAATTATTAATTTTTTAAGGATATTGGAAGGATATTTGAAAAACTGACCTGAGAGTGTATTGTGTCACTGTGTACAGGTTAGAAAGGGATGTCTGGAATTTAGGAAGGATTTTCCTCTATTCAGAATAGGCTGTCAAGAGATATGTGGAAGCCTGTTACAATCACTCTGTGGAGTCAAAAGTTCCTCAGTGTAGATCTTGCTTAGAGCTAAATTAGGTCTATATTTGTCCGAATTCAGTCCTTTAGCATTTGTGCTTTGCAAGATAAACTGGATATTTTCTTTGGCCAGAAGCTGGAAACTATTTCTGACCAGAAAAAACATACAATAGTGAAATAACACCACACAAGTTAGTAAGAGGGTTGCCCATGAAGGCAAGATAAGGACAAGTCTTTACAAATAGGTTTTTCTTACCTCTGTTTACACTTTATTACTTCTTTTTTTTGTTAGAATCAACAATTTGAAATCTCAGTTGAATCACTGCCTTTTTTTTCATGCTTAAATTTGAAGTTAATTGAAACAGCTTTAAATAGTAGAGTTGCTATTCTGATAATAATTATGGTTTAGCCTTCTGTTTGCCACATAATTTTCAAAGTCAAACCTTCAGGAACATTAGGAAGTATCTTCTTAATTAGGATGTGAAGAAAGCATTTGATATATTTTGTTAGTGTGGCTAAGTTGTGAAACCATTATTTATTTCCTACCACTGGAGAAAACCTTCCTCTAAGACTCAAGATCAACAAAACACTTAAGCAGCTGCTTATGAGACGAAAACCCATCCCAAGGCATTTTTTAAAATACCGCTTTTAATCATCTTTGGAATTCTCATTTACTGTTTTATTTAGGGTGCTTGGGAATGAAGGAAACAGAGAAAACTTTGTAAGAATGTTGTTCACAGATGGAAAAATTTCCCTCAGGAGAAGCACAACAAGAGTTTTCAGTTTCATTCCTGTACTGTTTTCCAGTACAGGTTTTAGATAAATGCATGTTTAAATACAGAGATAATTTACTCTTCCAATTACTCTGGTAATTTTTTTTTCCAAATGTGCCATTGAGCCAGACCACTAATAGTTTCATCAATGAAGTTCTCTGTCTCTCAGTGACTAACCTAATTGTTCAAATATTTGTTTTCACAATAAAAGAGTTTGCATGCATTGTTAGGACTGATTTATGTGTTTTGGTACAGATTGCAAGTGCTAGATATTAAGCAGAAATCATCTTCCTCCCTTGCACATCACTCAAGTAATCATCTTCTTGTATTCTTGTGTGCTAACAAATCATACCCACTATTTCATTAATGTCATTATCAAGATAGTGGAAAGTTCTGTCTAATGGGAGGAATAGTGACAATTGACCCAGGTTCTGAAGAATTTTTAAGATGTACTGGCAATAAATGGGTAGGGAAGGAAATTAGAGAAATGATTTGTATAAAATCAGGGATAAAAGGCAGAATTCAGGTGCCCGACTCACACATAGTGTCTTCTCAGGGTACCATTTGTTTTGGACAGATATATATTTGCATCTGCATACACACTCAATCTTTGCTAATGTGCAGCCCTGTCCTTACAAATTGTTCTCTTTCTGAGTATCATAAGGATTATCACATCCTTAAGAGAATGACTGAAAAACCCAACGATCAGTTAGGGGGTGCCAATTAAAGTTTTAATGCTGTAACAGCTGTTGTCTGCTTGTAAATGATTTCGCCTAATTTTGGGATTTTCTGTTAGCACATAAAATGCTTTGTTAATAAATGTGAAAGTCCCTGAGGATTTCTGTGCATTAAACTTTAATAATTGAAGAGTGCAGAGGAATAGCTGAAATGAAAATGACTGCATTATGGAACAACTTTTAATATGTACCAAGTCGACTAACGATCATAAACTCCCATGATATAGCATCTATTGTGGGTTGGGTTTTTTCCTTTATTTTTTTCTTTCTTCCTTTTTTCCTTTTTTCTTTTTTTCTGCTTCTGAAGTCTCTCAAATACTTCTCCCAGGTCTCAAATTCCCGAAAGAAGTTAACTAGGATAGATTATTTGGAAAATCAAAGTTCCCCTTAAATACTCTTTCTGTCTAATAAGTTATTCTGTTACCCTCCAGTAGAGGTCTGCTAGTTTTGGCAAAACTATGACTATTTGCATCATCTGAAATCTTGGCCCACCGTATCATACACCATTCAGCTGGTGTCCTTTCAAGTCTTTCCTTTCAAGTCTTTTTCCATTTCCTTGAAATCCTCACATCAAGACAAATTTGACACAGTGCTGGAAAATGCAGCCTAGGCAAGTGAGTAGTCTGTTGACGACATGAAATATCCAACAAGCAGGATTACTGTGGGAAAAAAATTTCCATATTGTAAGTTTCATATAAGAAAGACTAAAAGGCCAAAATTTAACAACGATTCAGATGAACAACTTTTTCTAAAAGCGTTTCTGAAAGTGGACATTTTATCAACTTCAGCATTTGCAGGGGCTATAGAGGTATATGATGATCCTATTGATAATTATAACAGTAGTAGCAAAAATAATAATAATAATAATAATAATAATAATAATAATAATAATTCAATTTGTAAGGAACATAGCCATTAATAATAATATAATTAAATTATTATTATTATAATATTATAATAATAATAATTTAATTTGTAAGTGACATAGCCAAAAGAACAACAAAAATAATAAGACATTAAAGGAAGTAATGTAACCAATGCAATAAACAAAATCCTGTGTATTCCAGACAGCCAGTATAGGACTTTTGTGGGGCTGATCACTGCATTAGCAGACATCAACCTCATTTGATAACATTGCTGCTCTCTTTGGGTTGTGCTAGCCAGGCTGGCCACAGTATTTTTATCCTCACAAGTTTGCTCACTTTGTATTTCAGAGAATTAGCTGTTGCCCTAGATCATGCACCTCTGAGCTGCTACCGAGGGAGCTCAGCATATTGTGTGTTCAGCAGTGGCTCCAGCGTGTTTTTAATTTCGACGAGTCAAACTGATGCATATATTTTCCACTACAGCACTCATTTGTTTACTGCATCCTCCCTGTCTCTGTGCTAGTCACATACATTATGCATATTGTACATGCTGTCAAATCACTGCAAGGCCCAGGGGTAACCTCCCTCAGAGTCACTAGCAGGTTTAAAACTGTCCAAGGCTGCACATGAGCGGTTTCCCTGTCAAGATCAGCTCCTGCGCGGAACTCCACCTGCAGTCCCTGACAACTTGGCCCCAGCAGGGCACTGGTGAGGAGAAGCAGTCTGGGGTTCCTAAGTCAGCTGGGGCCATCGCTGTTTTGCCCTTCTGCTCCTTCAGCAGGATGCAGCTAAAACAGATCTCCTGCTGCATCATCCAGAGGGATTGTGCTGAGGTGGGCTGGAGCCACACACTTCTCACTTCTCACACTGGAGGAGCTGCACTGGCAGAGATCATCCAGAGCAGAGGCTCTCCATGATTGCACACTGGAAGCATCAAGCCTTCAGGAGCAGTGATTTTTAGCTTTGGGAAATTCAGATGCATGCCATGTTTCCAATTTTGCACCAGAAACATGTTTAGGAGAACTCTTTCTTACCAAGGCTATGAGAGGAAAGAGAGGTGTCCCTTACTGTGCAATGCCTTGCACAGAACATTCCAAAATGAGTAGATTTTCATAATTTCTTAGCATGATATAAAATATATATTTTCTGCTGATCTCTTCAGTTTGAGTGCAATACTCCTGTATTTTTCAGAAGGTATTTAATTGCACACTTCAAAAGCTTTTACTTTGAAAAAATAAGAACTTTATTGGTTTTGAAATAATATAACTTTATGAAATAGGATCCATTTGGCTTCTTTTTTCATAATTAGAACAAAACCAAATCAGTACAGCATCATAATTATGTCTTAATTATTCTAATAACTTTCATTTTTGTTTTTAATCTTGATTTCTTTTTTTGTGCTGAAGAATAGAAGACAAGCTAAACAATGAATTAATTCATTACTCTAAGCTCCTTATTCTCTTTTTTGTTCTTTCCAACCCTGCTTCTCAGATCATTAGAAGCATGAGATAATCAGGGCCAGATTTCATTTGCTAGCTCCTAGTTTTCTTTCAACTCCCCCACTTTTTTTTTCTCCTCCAAATCCCACTTCTTTCTCTCTCTCTTTTATGCACACCTTCTTATCTGTATGTAAGTAACTTTAGAGCAGGTAGAATAGGAAGTGGTGCAAAAGGGAGCCCTATCCATTATTACTTTCTCAGTGGGTGAACTTCTGCAGCTCTTTCTGTAGCCTGTTGAAATCAATGGAGCTCTACTGAAATGTTCTTGGGGATCTCCTGTCTCCATTAGAGTCATCAGAGACATCACTGTGCTTTTCCATTTGGATCTGATTCATAGAAAATATGATGTTGTGTAGCACCCAGAACAAGAAAATCTGTGCCCCCCACACAGTTCATAATTAGCAGCACTCCTTCTTCCTACCTGCTGTGGCTTTCACCCTCAGCTGCCACTCCCTGGAAACTGGGAATTAAATCTGCTGATGGAGAGGGAATTACCTGCTGCCTGCAGTTTGCAGTGCAGGTTTATTCAAACACATCAGATTAAAACTTCTTTCACGAGAGCAAACAGTGGAGAACTCTTGCTGGTGCTCTGCTGAACTGAGGGATTCAAACAAGATCTGGACTAAGAGAATGTTGCTCTGAGAAGATCTACCATGGCAAATAAACCAGATCAATGATGAGTGACAGAAGAGAGGACTAGGTTTGCACTGCCTTTTGTGGGCAGTTGTAAGCATGCTCCACCTGTGTTACAAGTGGATTAGGAGCTAATATATTTTATGTTTAGATGCACATTTAGTGCTTGCAAGGCTGGAGGTAGCTACATGCTTCTGCTTCACAAATATCTACAGTCAGAGACTTGGAGTTGCTTGGGCAGAGCAAACTTGTGTCTGCCTCCACAGTGGGGGCCTGAACATCATGGAGGCTTGAGGAGACCTGTCCCTCAGGAGAGCAGCAGATATTCATTCCTGACTGTGTTTCTCATCTCTCTCCTTTCTCTTCATCATAAGTTTATTCAGCAAGTTGATTTAGAGAACAAATTCACATTAGAAACTGTCCACTAGAAGTGGTTATGTTGATTTCTTTTGGGCAGCAGAACCTGCACCATCTCGAAAGTGTGCATGAAAATATGGTATAGTTTTGTTAACTAGGATAATTATAAAAGTCTTGTGTTTTCTTTGACCCTGTGCTCTTTTACTGTGACCACTGAAAATATGTCTCCAGTGTAATAAATTATATGTTTGTAAGCTACTTAATACATGTAGTAGTACCTAATGATGAAGAAATGCTGAGTCCATTAGAGTAAAAGAGAGTTTTGACATTAATTTCAATGAAACTAGGATTTCATATGGAATTTCAGTGTCAATGAAAAACAGAAGAGAATAATAACTATAAATTCTGGTAGGAAATTGTGAAATCAGAAATCCTACTCAGTATTTAGGGTAATATAATTTTTGCCTTATGTGTGATTTGCAAGATTTGGCTTAAAAAAGAAGCATGTTAGCTTGCAGTGTTGTTGTTAGTATATATTCATGGTCTTACAAAGCTGTCATTATACAATTATAATTTTTTTCTCTTTATCTTCTTCTTCTTTGCATCTTCTGCATATTTTCTATTTGAGCCCATGAAAATATTCTTTCTCTCTTTTCTTTCTCTTTCTTCTCCTTTTTCCCTGTCACCATCATATTTTCTGGAAAAATCCTTTCACCAGGATTTCTTCTCCTGGGAAGCTGAGAAGCCTGAGAGAAAAATTAAAACAATAATTATCTGATTGCTTCTCCCTGTTTTGCTGCTTTGGAATGTGGTTGGAGATTGTTTATCCAACATGTGAATTGTTTTTACTTAATGACCAATCATGGTCAGGCTGTGTCAGGACTCTGAAAGAGAGAGTCACAAATTTTTAATTAGTATCTTGTTAAGCCTTCTGTAAGTATCCCTTCTCTATTCTTTAGTATATTGTTAGTATAGTGTTAGTATAATATAATATAATATAATATAATATAATATAATATAATATAATATAATATAATATAATATAATATAATATAATAATAAATTTTCCTTCTAAGAACTTCGACTCAGATTCTCAATTCCTCCTTCATCCTGGGGACCCAGAAAATACCACATTTCCCCATCTTCCTTAACGCCATCCTCTCATTCTTTTCTGTTCCACTCTTGTGCTGCTAGAACACACCCACTTGTATGCTAAACCCAGAGCCATTTCCATACTCTGAACAACTGCATTAACTCAGAGTAGTAAGATTCTGTACAGCTCTGACATGTTCTGAGAGCACCTATACAAATCACACTGAGGAATGTATATTTTAGACATTGGCTTTTCAGTGTCTGCGAAGTCTCAAAGTCTGCAAAGTGCTGAGCATCTCTTCCAAGTTGCTAGCATTACCTAATCCCATCAGTGTTGAAGAAGACACACCGAGTATTGGAAGTCACCCAAAACCCCCTTCTAGTCCTATTCAGAGTGATGTATGGAATGGCACTCTTATCAGCTCCAGTAGATCTGTCACATTTAAATCATAATGAATCTGTAGGTGGCTTTGCATTTGTTTGTTTTTAAAAAAAGCCTGTGAACTTTGGTGTACTCTTGGTAGGAAATAAAAAAGGCAGGTGATTTTTGGATGTGTTTGACTTTAGTCTAAAAGAATGTATTTAATGAAAAATGCATGTTTTCTTCTCCTCTTCTGTTTTACATTCTTCCAGCATACTTCCCTGGCATTCTTATGTTTCTCAATCTGGCTCCACAGTGAGTCGCAGCCAGCAGTAAACACTGAAAGGAGGCTGTGATTACTGCTTGCACAGTAAGTTGCATCCAGCCAAAGATGGATTTTAAAGTGAGAAAGAGGCTGCTGAGATGACAGATAACTACCGCTTGGCTTCTGAACTCTTTCAGTGCTTCCTAGTGTTTTGCATCAGATTTGGAAGTGAAGCAAGGCCATGAAATGGTATCAATAGCATCACGGAGACCAGAGGAGAAGGGACTGAGGGTTTCACTTTGTGGGTGGGAAAGGAGATGTGTGGGCATTCCTGTGAAATTTCACAGCCAGATTAAAATCATGGAAGGCAAGTCTTGGGATCAGAATTTTTTGTCCACTGCTAGAGAAAATCAACAAATTGTTTTAGCAGTCTTGTAAAAAAGAGTCTTTTTAGAGAGTTGCAGACAATGACTATGTTTCTGGTCTTGAATCAGAAAATTGTGCAAAATAATGCTGAAATTAAACTATTTAATCTGTGTCCTGTCAAATTAAACTGAAGGTAATATTTTTCATCTTTGAATCTTGACAAATTAGTATTTTTTGGAACAAAGACTACGTAGCATAATAAATATCTTTCTAGAGTCTTTGAACTTATTAAAATAAATGGATATCTAAATTTTGGATGATGTCAGGCAAATTAAGTCAATATTTGTTTCTGAAATGCTGATTATATTAGAGTGTAGATTTTCTACTAAGGTTAGATTTGAAGCCTAGATTTACTGTTGGGTGTCCCAGAAGACACCAAATTAAACATGAACCACCAAAGTTGCATCACAAAAATTATGAGAAATTGTTTTTATCTAGAGAAATGGTGTCTGGGGCTGCATTAGGAGTGTTGGGGTGCTACCAGCAGGTTAGAGGAGATGATCCTTCCCCTTTATTCAGCCCTAGTGAGGTCACTCCTCTAGAAAGCTGTGTCCAGTTTTGGGCTCCCCAATACAAGAGAGAGATGGATGCATTGAGGTCCAGCAAAGGGTCAGAAAGATGTTTAAGGGTCTGTACCTCTAGGGGCCTAAGTAAATGTATGTATTGCAGTAGAAGATCTCTGTATTGTATAAGTGACCCTGCCCTGATTCTGGTTATTGTAAATGGGCTGCAGCTGTGATGTCCTTAATTGGGCAGCAGCTGTAGCCCGTGGAGGTAGCTGGGATAAAAGGGGTGAGGCATTCAGGGACAGCTAGAGAGGAGTTCTGACTGAGAAGCAACAATACTGCTGTAAGAAAACCACTCAGAAGGTATGAGACTCTAGAAATAAGATATACAACAATATAAATACAGCATGTACTAGCTTTCCTGTGAGGAAAGACTGAGAGAGGTGGGCCTCTGCAGCCTGGGGAAGTCTCATAGGGGCCTCATTAATGTGTCTAAATACCTGAAGGGGAGGATGCACAAGGGATGGAGCCAGGCTCTTGCCAGTGGTACCAATGACAGGAGCAGAGGTGATGGACACACACTGAAACACAGGCAGGTCCCTCTGAACATTAGGATACACGTTTTCACTCTGAGGACATCTCCATCTCATATTCAAAAAGCTACCTGGAATTGGTCCTGAGACACCAAATTCTAGGTGATCCTGCTTAGGCCAGGTGTTGTACAAGGTGACCTCAAGAGTTCCCTTCCAAACTCAGCCATTTTGTGCTTTTGTGTGGATTTTCCATAGCGTTATAATACTTGCGTGAGGCCTTTATGAGTGGGAGAAGAGCAGGATCTAGTTAGGATACCCATATTCACTTACTAGCATCTCATGCCATGTTTGTATTTGTAAGTTTTTGGAGAGGGTTAACTAAAACTTCTGACTCACTGATGCTAAATAAAAATATAGAGTATTAGAAACACTAAGTTGCTCTGCCTTCTTTCCCCTTCTCTCATTTTTTCAATAACTTTATTGTTGCTGTCTGGATTCTCCCATTACATCCTATTTACAGATGAATTGTGAAAACCTAAGGGCCTGTAATGCATCTTTTTGCAAAAATACTTTTTGCTGGTGGGTAGCAGGAACTTTGAAAAGTGATCCAACACATCACGTTGCACTTGCAGCAAACTGCCAGCAATGGAGAAGCAGCAGTCATATTTCATGGATGCCACCAATTTTGGTTGAGTCTTCTGCTTAAAGAGAAATTATGCTCTTGTCAAAGCCAAGGGCTGGCTGAGTATCTACAGTAGGGAAAGGGCTGTACTGTCCTTTATTTCTTACTTCCTGTGTGACTACAGACAAGTCATATGGTTTCTGTTCTGCAGATGACAAATGAGGAGCTAAACATCTCTGCCCCACAGGTGGGTCATGAAGACCCTTAGTGAAACACATTGTGCAAATACATTCAATTTAATATTTTGTTTATCTGTATCATGGAAATGCCTGTGACCTGCAGCTGAGATCAGAATCCCATCCTACTGAACACAATGATCAAGAGAATCACTCCCTAGGAAATGAAATATATTTTGGTCTTGACCCCTGGCAATACTGTATTCTGCCTTGTCAAGATTAAAATAAAAATTGCAAGTGCTTGTACATAGAGCAGTTCCTCCTGGGATGCCTCTTAATAAAAATTTTTTCATATATATAATCAGAAAGGTAAACCAAATGAGCCAGCCAAATCTTCGGACAAAGGACAGAAAACACATCTTTCTCCTCTCATTTGTACGCTTGCATTGCTTCCTTATAATGATGCCACCTGCTTCCTTTAGGTGAATAACAGAATTTTATTTGCAAGGGTTTTTCTTGAATATATTCCAGTTCAAGAAGAATATGTTCTTATGCTTCTGATAAAAAAAACCCCTCAAGCCCAAGACTTTCATGTTGGGACAATCTGTCTGTCAATATGCACCAGATGTGTTGACCATAAAGTTGATTTAGTATTCTGCACCCATATTTTCTCATGAGGCAGACTAATGAGAAAGGAAAATAGATAAGGGAAATGTCAAGGAGAATTGCAGTGAAAATTTAGATTGTTTTGCAGATAGGTAAATAGAAATGGGGATAAAAAGCAGGAACTTTCATTCTGCCACAATTGCTTCTGCTGTAAAATACCAGACAGTTTGAAAAAAAGGGTTTCAGAACTAAAAAAACCCTTCGTTATAGAAGCCTGGCTGCCTACATCAAATCTGTAGCTAAACATGTTCTTACACTATGCCTGACAGGAGAGGTAATCACAGACATGACTTGTAGCCAATAAATGTTATTACCAAGTATAGTGTAGTTCACTTATGATGGGCATCTGTGAGAAATTGCACAGTTTTAAAGAATATATTATTGAAGCCAAATTCTGTCTTCTTGAAACACTAAACCTGTAAGAAATAATGCCATCTTCAAGGATGCAAAAAAGAAATGTAACAGGTGCAGGGTTCTGTATGTTGACTGATGTCCAAATTTCTTTATCGATCATCGTTCAAAAGAACTCATCTACTTAGGTTGCACTGATAAAAGTACTTGTTGCCCCAAGTACATCCAATATAATTTTTGCCATTGTGAAAAACCCTCTTCTTATTATCTCTACTTGTTTCTAACTACTTATATGAAAAAAAAAATTGTTTCACAACCCTATTATAAGAAGATGGTGTACAGCAAATGGGAGAGACATGAAGTAGGATGCAGGAGAACTGGTGCTTATGTAAAGATCCTCCACTGATCTGGTGACCTCTGCCAAGTCAGGTGTCCTTTCTTTATCTTTTCTCTTTTCAAGTTGATGATAATGATACTGGCCTCCAATAAAGTGCCTTGATATTTGTTTGCTGAGGATATGAGTTATGTGAAAGTCATGCATTTCAGCAATTAATGCAAAGCAGAGGTTCTCCTCCTGCTTTATTCCATCCCTACTCCCTCTGGCTTATAAAGTTAGACAAAAATAAGTGACAGTAGTAGATAAGCAGTTGCCTTCTTCATGCATAGATACATAGATAATCTCAACCAGATGGGAACAAGGAACAGATGTTCTCTAAACATATGTGCAAACAAAAAATTACAAGTGTGAATGTTCATAAGCAATGACTAAAAGAGGAGAAAGGAACAAAGTATGATTTCAGGACTCAAGTATTTGTGAGGCCTGACCTGGAAATTTTCAGCTAGCTGTAGAAACAGCACATTTAAGAAAATGGAAGGATTTAGGGATATTAATTCTTTCTGACTTTTCTTTGAGACATGAAGACATTCATCTAAGTGTCCTCAGTCTTTTCTGAAGAAGAATATGATGGATAACAGTGTTGTGCCAGGACATACATCTGTTTGTATTTAGGCTTCTCTCCACATGGTTGGATTTGTAATGTAGACAAGGAATTACCTTTCCTTTCCAGATTCTGTATGGGCTTAAGCTGATTTTCTCATGATTCAGTTTCAGTCACCTTACAACATCCTAGGACTTCTGTTTTTGTCGAAGTGAGCATTAAAATGACTTACTGAAAACTGAATTGTTCTACTACGGCTGTATTTCCCTTCCTTCTAACAATCTGGCTACGTTTCACCTCAACTTTCTCTTACCCAAATTTTATCCACAATGCCATTAATTACAATGCAGATCTACAACATATTACAGATGAAAGATAAGTTGAAGTCAACCCTCTAATACTAAAGGTATTTTCCCACTACCTGACAAGCAACTCATTAGCAATATTACAAATACAAGATAAGTTGTTAAGCTTAGATTAAATATCTTAAGTCAATTTATGATACCTCTGTTTGTCATTGACTGGGATGAAAAAACAATTATGAGCTTCCCTAAGATGCAAAGGAGACATGATGCAAAATAGATAGCAAGGTTAATTTTTTTTCCTGTAAGCATAGTTCTGTTTTTAGTGTTAGGACATTGGTTTTATTCAAGCTTCTGTAATTTCAGAGATATTTCTGTTGTTTTTTTCTAGAAATGTAAAACCAAATATGAAATATGTTGCTTTTTCTTAGTAAATACACTTATAAAATGTCATGAAAATATGACTCTTACTTCTTAAAAGCTTTTGGAGGTATGGGTGAGAAATCTGTTAAAATACATATAGTTCTTCAAATCTTTCACACCATTATATTTTTTCCATTTGGTTGTAGAAGCCCCAGATTCCACGCCAAATGGGAAGATCTACAAGTGTTTTTCTTTGATGCACGCTGTTTAAAAATATATTTCACCCTTGAGGAAATACCCATATGATGAATTTTTTATACCATCAGTAGCAAATTCATCTTAGTGAAGATTATTGTCTCTGCTTAGAAATCTTCACATTTATGGATGAAAGCTGCTTCATAAGGTCAAAGATATGAGTTCTCTTTTTCACACTAACTTGAGCAAAGCAAAGGTGAAAGCTGTAAAACATCTTCAAGCTCACTTGGCACCTGATCAGCTCTGATTTACAAGGATGTTCATATTGCTGCTATTGAATTAATACATTTGCACTAGCCATCTATAACTTAGATCTGTTACCAGACCAGTTAGCTGGAAGAAACAAATAGGTGTTTAGCATTTAATAGATATGATTATAATTTTTATTTAACTTTTTACTAAAGCAGGTTAGCAAATGGTTGCCTCAGCCTCTGAAGTGCTTGGAATTTAAGAAGAGTATTCCTATGCTGCACAAAGAAAATATTAGATATTCTCAGGGTTTTCCTGTCTGTATGTGTGTGTCTATGCACACATATAGACTTTGTAAGAAAAGACAGTGGCAAAATTCTTGCTGTGTAGTCTGCTGGTGAGAGTATTTAATAAGAAATATAAGCCCAGAGCAAATGAGCTGAACTTAAGTAATTTTTCAGCCTGCAATACTAAGTTGTGTGCAATGAGTCTTTCTCTTGTCAGCTCAGGAGGTCTGCACTGTGCCTGTGGGCCTCTGCCTGAGAAATGATTAGAAACAGTCTGCTGTGAAAAGTTTCATTTCCGTGAATCAGTGAATCACAGAGAAACCATTTAGTTGAAAAATTCAGTGTTTTTGTTTAGGCATTTTGGTGTTTTCTTCTTGTATCTTTCATTCTTTATCCCCTCTCTTTTCAGAGTACATTTTTCAAAAACTGTTGCTTTCAGATAAATCTGTTGAAATTTTAACAACAGTGATTCTTCAGACATCTGTCACAACATCTGGACTTGGAGTCCTGAGAATAACTAGCATGCTCCCTCCTGTCCTCCTCATTCACACTTAAAAATTAGAATGGATATGTAATGTTTTTTCTGTTACCTCTGTTAGGATGTAACATATGAGAGTCTCCACAGGAAAAGAGATCTCTTAGAGAAGGTGAGTACACGGCTCCCAAGGGTGTAAAGTGTGGTGAGCAAGCAGAACCTGGGATGTTGGATCCTGCCTCTGCCTCTTCAGCAGCCCTTGCTTGGCTTCCCTTTTGCTGTCTTGTTCCAGCTGCTTTTTCCTGTCTCCACAATTGCAGCTGGCTCTTGTGCTTATATTCAGATGCTTTTTTAGCACTGAATTGCCTCTGAGCCCTTAAAGTGGCTTCAAGCTCCTGTTTCTCTATGTTTTCTTCCAGCTTCTCATGCTGTGCAGCTAAAGGATATGGACAGAAAGATCCAGGTTTCCAGATGTGCCCAAAACAGGTTTTGTCCTAACAGACTATTGTTTCTGGTCAAGCTGAATTATCTATGTGTATTTTTTTTGTTGTTGTTGTTGTTTTGTTTTGTTTTGTTTTTTCCCAGCCACATCAGCTCTTCTGGCTATGCTGGGTTTTGCATGGTGTGCTTAAATGAACTCACTGAAAGCTTCAGGCTGGTTGATCATATCTAATTTAGCTAACTTTGCAGTCATCACTCTGCAGTAGACAGTGCCACGCTGTCCTAAATTGATGATTGCTGCTTTTCTAATGTAAACATTCAAAACTACTTGGATAGACCAAGTAAAATACCTTTTTAAATATCCTTATTATTCTGATTTTGTCTTCAAAATAAGACACATTATTAGCTGAAAGAATACCGTTCATCATTTCTGCAACTTATTTTCTTTATCTGAAATAATCACAAGAATTTCTAATATGCTTTCAAAGTTTTTGTGAGTAAATTCAGAAATGGAACATGAGTTTGTTGAGGAGGCAAAGAGCAGCACAAATAGAAGAAACTGCATCTCTCTCACAAACTTGAGTGTTGGCCCTTCAGGTTCCATGCTCACTCTTCTTCCTAACCTAACCAAGCTCTGAACCAGCAAATATTACCAGGAAAAATTGCATAGAGCTTGTGCATGACCAGCTTGTGCATCTTAATAGAGGAACACACTTTTCTGTGTGTGTTTTTTGCTCTAATGTACACTGGTTGTATCTTGAGAAAGATATTTGGATGCTGAGCACCTAGTAAAAGTTTTATCTTAGTTTTACAGATCATGCTACTGTAGAGGCCAGTGCCCATTCTGTCCACTAGCTACCTTGAAACCACCCTTAAATCACATTGAGGCAAAGCTGGAAGAAGTTTGTACTTATTTAGTGGGTAAAATAGGCTCCAAAATTACTAAGGTTTATAAAGTTACAAGATGTTCAGTTTGGCTTTTTGTTAGTGTTTGTTTTTGCTTAGTTTTTTAAGAGCTCTAACATTTCATCCCACACTCAACTGACAAAACATTATATCTTTACAAGCTCCTCATCGAGGATTTGTTTTAAAAAATCTTTACTACACTGATGGGAGAAGAGTTTGAGTTGTGAACACAGTTTCTTGTTTCTGACCTTTTTAATTGTTTCCACAGCTGACCCTTCCTGCACTGTTTTCAGAGTCTTTAAGGAAAAAATAACAGTCAAAGCATTGCCTGTTGCTAATGTTGCTCTTTTAGCCATGTGTTCCTTTAGTCCTCTCTAACAGTAATCAATAAGTTCTAGCTATTCCCAAGAGAGAAGCAGCATGAAGAAAGGGGTGAAAATATCATTGTTTGCTAGCATAGAAATGCACATCACTGGACCTCTAAACAGGGATCAATTATTTCTCTCTTTGTTCAGTATGAGGCTACTTCAGGCTTTCTAGAAAATAGGTTGCACTTCCTTTCCTTTTGGTTGCATAAAGTGTGTGCTAGTCTTAAGCATACTTAAGAAAAACATAATTTTCTTTAGCCTGTTATATCTATCCAATGAGAATATACTCACCATGCATGTGAGTTATGATGCATTACCAGTTAAAAGGCCTACCCAGAGAAATCCCAAAGAGTTTAGATATCCCATATCCTAACCCATTTCCACTAATATTATTCTCAGAACACGTTTGTCATAGTTTTAAGATAAACATTTTCTAAAAATATGAGTCTATCAGAATCAGTAGGAGCAATTAATGGTCACATTTTTCTCTTGTCTAGCAAAGTCACCTTATTAGGATTAAACTTGTGCTGAAACACTCTCCCAAACTGGAGCTGAGATCAGTGACCCTGCACTTTTCCTGTGGTTTGGCCACTCACTGCCATCCTACTGGAGGTTGTGCAGTTCTGAAGAGGAGGAGCTGAGGTGGCTGTAAAGGATAAACAGCAACAAAGAGCGGAACAAGGTGAGGAGACAAGGTGAGGTGAGCAGAACAAGGTGAGGTCATGATGTCAGAGGTAGCCTTTCACACCCAGATCTAGAGGGGTCTTCAGGCAGCTAAACTTAAGCCAGTGGCTAAAGGCTCTGCCAAAATGTTTTCAGGACAGGTTAAGCCAGACTGAAGAATTTCCATACATATTAATTATGACTGAGGTGAAGAGTCCTCCAATTCACATGACTCACAAAAAGGTAAGTCAGTTTCCATGTTATTATAGCTTTTAAAAGCCAGTATTGACATTGAGTCCCACATTTGCAACCATAAGGACTGCCCATGCTGAATTAGAGACCTCCAGGCTTAAAAGCCCATGTACTGAACAAAGAAATGGTAGGGAGCAATATGCACATGCTGCATTCTGTGCTCCTGACAGAAAGCAGAGAGGATGTCTTCAAAGTGTAATTGGTACAACATGTACACTGTGCCTCCTGTGGACCACTAAATATTGTATTCCATAAGAGCCAGGCCTAACTTATATGCATGCATAGATACCCACTGTTGTTTTCACAGTAAAACTGCTATTTGTCTGGAGGTGTTGAAGAAATTCAAAGTTTAGGTATTATAAGCACTGGATTTATGAAATTTTTTTCCTTCAGTAGGATTGTAGTTTGATGCTCCCATGGTATTTTGTATTCAAATCTGTGGAAAACATCAGTCCAGATAGTCTCCCAAATTGTTTTTCCCTGGAGTATTTCTACTTCTGTCTAATGTTGGATTTCATTTCTTGCACACAGCATAACATATATTAAAAAGGCACAGCACTATATGTGCACAAAGTCAGTTCTACCAGTTCTTATTTTAATTAGGAATTCCTCTGGACATTTACATGGGCTATTAACAGAGACTGTGTCTTTTGGGACCTTTGATGTCAAGTCCATTCTTTCATGCTATTTTCACCTATGGAGAGGAAATCATCCTGGTTCAAACATTGCCAGTATGTCAGAGGTATTTCCAAGGAAACATTTTGAGAAAGTCAGATCTGTTGAAAAGGAATCTAAAGAAAATCGGTAACAAAACAAAAGAAAATAAGTTGAAAGGAACAGAGTCTAAAAATGAGCTAGGAGTAGGATAAAAGGCCATTTGAAAGATGGCTGAAATACTTTGAAAGACTTAAGAAAAAACAACGAACAAAAATGTAGAGGGGAAACAGTGTAAAGCATTCAGCAATAGAGAGAAATGAGCAAAATTAAAAAAACCCCAAACATTGAAAGTAGAAAACAGGAACTAATTAAAGGTATGAGAGAAAGCATATGAAAGGATTGACAGTAAGGGAAAAAATGATAGCAGGAAGTGGATGGTTATGGAAATTTATTTGGAGAGAGGTTATGTCCTTAACATTATCAAGTGGGCATTATCTGAGTTTTGCTGATGACTTCAAAGTGAGCAAGGGGTAAAAATGGAAGACAGGTTCTTTACTTTGGACAACAAAGATCAATGAACATTTGTGAGTAATAAGCTGTAGGTAAATCTGGGTGGTTCCAAACTAATAACGTCAGGTTTTAGGAATGGGTTTGTGAGATATTGTTTGTGTCAAGTAGAAAAGAAACCTACTGGCTTTTAGTTTTGATGGAGGGAATCCATATTTCCTGCTGCTCTGATTCAATGGTGATAGTCTTAGTCTGGCCTTTAGTTAATAAATTCTTTAAAGGGAATGAGATATTAAATCAGTACTGCTTTTGAGTTTGACTAGATTTGTACTTCTTCAAAGGTGCACCTCAAGTAATCCAGGCCTTATCCAGACTCACTAAACTCTGAAAATTAAGCTGGAAAAATCCTTTGAAGGCTGAGATCAGTGTACTTAGAAAATGTCCTAGCCAATATTAGGGTAGCAAATCTGATATGCAAGATCAGTATTACCCAATATCTCAAGGTGTTTGCATCTTCCATACCATTCCTCAGGTGATCTGAATGGTCCTGTGAGTGAACTTGCTTTCATCACAGGACACGCATATTGAGCCAGAAAGTCCTGGCACAACTCTAACAGTGAGTCTAACAAAGATAAGGATATATTGAAAAGGATATTCTTTCTTGAGGAAGGAAACTCTGACATTTTACACATCAGAGCTCAGTGTTAAACATTTGAAAGTATCTTTAATTAGAAATGGTGCTGTGTTATTCCTAAATGACTCAGCTCATTTACCTGTATTCATATATGTCTAATATCTGAATTTTGATCTTCTGCAGTTTAAAATTTAGGCCAAAATTTATCACCACTTCTCTATATATTTAAAAATCTATCTAAAATCATGTAAAAAAACTTTACAGCATTTATTTTTACAAAGTTTATGACATAAACAAGCCATGCTTATCTAGTAAACAGGAACCATTATCCGCTTTTAGAAAAGTCAGATTTGAGGTTCTGCTGATTGGTGGAGAACAAAAATGCAAAAAAAGTCTTTATTTTAAAAAATGAAAAAAATCCCATTTTCCTAAACCCACAAGGAGTGGAATAGGACATATTTCATTGCCAACATATTTTAGACATAATTCTGCCCAGATGGTTCTCTTTCTAGGCTATTCTTCAGAGCTACACTCCTTTTTCAGTCCATTACCTTCACTTTATCTCTAGTTTGTGCTTTCCTGTGTCTCCTGCTGCTCATGTAAGCTCCTCTACTAAAAGTATTTGTTCTAGAACTTTTTGTGTATATGCCTGGTATGCTTTTCACTGTGGGCCAGAACCTCACGATTTGGAAGCTGCAAATTTTTCATATCTTTTTCCACCATGGAAGAATTATATTTTTTTTCCTTTTTAAATGAAGAACACTTGTTCTTTCAATAGGATTTTAGCAAATAGTGTCAGTACAGTGAAGATCACTGTCATGATAACTTGGTCTTTTTGAAATGCGTTCTCAAAGATTTTTTGTTGCAAATTTTCCAGTAGCTTCTCTCAATGCTTTCTAGTGAAAGAATGAGAAAGAAAAGACTGAGCTTCACATGGAAGTTGTGAGTTAACACTGATTAAAGCACATGTCTGGTGGCAAGTAGCATCAGATCAAGAATCACGTCTCTAAGCAATTTGCCGAATTCTTTCATGGTTTATCTCACAAGATAAAATGTAAACAACAATTTTCTCCTGTTATTTACATTGGCCTTTTAAAGAGTTTGCTCTTTCCCATAAATATTTGGGCAGGGTAAACCCTGGTATATCTTTGATTATCTTTTGCCCATATCTGAAAGAAAACTTATCACATACACGCCAAGGCCATTCTCCTTGTGCTGCTGTAATATAACGATGCAATATAAAGTTTGGAAGCTACTGCAGTAGAGTGAAACACAGAGAAGTTCAGGAACAGAGATGAGTCTCCTGAATATCTTATCTACCTGCAGTATACTTAGGAGCAGCTCCCTCATGAGGTAGTCTCTCCTGCTAGAGACCTAGGTGGAAATGCCACAAAAGCAGCCTTTGATATGTGAGGATTTCAGTTATTCATGCAGGTTGGAATTCAGTGGGAATAAAATGCAATATACCTGTAAAAGAAATAAATCATTAGTGTAACTTAATTCAGTGTTCTACTCTCTACCTACCTTAGAATAGGGTTAATATTTTTACAGTCAATACATTTCAATTAATATCGGGCATATTTGTGCAGTGAATGTGTCCTCTATGGCCACCATACCTTTAATGTTTTTATTCTTTTATTTCTATCACAAAGTCATTGTTCTTGTTGAGAAATGGAAAAGAACTTTATAATGTGTCTGTGCAAAGTACTTAGCTTGTAAGGACTTCAGGATTATTCTCTCTAGATCTCTCTAGCTTTTTCAAAGACTCCACATGTTGCTGTAGAGGTAAAGTAACTTTTTTATTTTTTTTCTTTAAACAGACCTTAACAGTTCAACATACTTTTGAATAACAAGTGGTAGGTCATGTATCTTAATTACAAAAGAAAATTGAGGACAATTGTCCTATTCATCAAAATAAAACAGACATTAGTTAACTAATGAAAAAGTCAACAGACAGAAGAAAAATACCAGAGCAGTGTTAGCAAACATGGGATCAAAATCCTTAGCTGGTATAAATCAGCATGGCCCTAATTTCTTAACTGGATTGTGCCAGAAAATACCAGGTAATGATCTGACCTTTTTTGGGTAAATGTGTGAAGAACTATATGCACTAATTTTCTTTTGAGAAATTAGGGAGCAATATTAATTGGTGTCATATCTTTAGATGTTGCTTTGTATGTCTCCTTTTAGATAAAACAATCATGTTGCTCATATAGTGGGAGAATTTTACTTCTCTCCTGGAGAATGTGATTTGCAATTCTCATTTGCCAAGCCAGCTTGATATGCTTACACACAGAGATTAAATGTCTGAGACCAGAAAGTTCAGTCATTAGGTGAAGTAAAGAGCTGTGGTGCCACAGATACAGCATTTTCAGATCTAGACTAAAGATTAAAGACCAAGGTTATTCAGTGTACAAGAGGAAACACATTTCACACATGAGGGTAAACGTTTCCTCTTAGAGAAGGAGTGAAATTGCTGTTGAAGGTGCAGTGCTGGCTCACAGAAACCAGAATATTGTCTTGAAACATTATTCAGGTCTCTTGTTTTCCTGTGGAGATTTTGTTGCAGTGAATCTCTGCTGCAGGTGCTTTCCAGATATACCAAGTTCCCATCCCTCCAAATAATGTCAATAAACAGGGGTCGGAGGGAGGAAGTAACAACATGGATTTTCTATTCAAATCAATATATTTTCCCATAAAGGCAGCAGAGCATAAAAATGATTTTGAAGCAGGGAAAAACAACAAAGGAAACTTCAAGACAAATTAGTAAGGGCCAGCTGATGCAGAGAGGGAGTGCAGAAGGGTACAACAAGGTGACTTTTTGGGTTTGTGATAAAAGGGCAGGAAGAGTTCAAAAACGGGGCAGAACAGAGGTAATAGGAAGGGCAAGTCTCCTGCTGACGGGCAGTATCCACATATCTTTAAGAGGACCTTCAGTGCATTTGACTATAAGAGTATTTTATCAGCACTTGCTGATCATTATTTGGAGGGGGAAAAAGGGTTAAGTGATAGAGGACTGGGAAATGCCAGACTTTTGGGAGCTGTGTTGCTTGAGATTGTTCCCCTGTGCTGTCATGTTGGCTATAGTATAATGTAAGGGCCTTGTATAAAGAGATGGGTGTAGCATTTAAAGAATCACATATGGCATTTAAAGAAAGAAAAGCTGTGAAAGGAAAATACCCTAAATCACCATTACAGAGGAAAACACAGAGTGAATCTTTATAATTCCTTTATAGAGCGTGCTAAGGAGTTTGTCCAACCCAGGACTTTATACATACCAATCTATAGAATACTCTCTCCCCTCATGAATTATTTCTTTTTCTATTAATCTGCGTGATAAAATGGGCTTTAGGCACTTTTCCTTTTTTTTTACAGAAGACCTATACAAGTGCAACAAGTTTGTAAGGCTTAAGAAGAGGGAACAGTGAGGAAGAGCAGGCTGAAGTGCCTCCCATCCAGCATTCAGATCCCTTAGATATGATCTTGAGTTTAAGAAGTGGACTTCATAAAAGATACACTTGGTTGTTCTGAACACTTTTTCTCAAGAGCTTCTGATTTCAGTGCATGCCACTGTCAATACCAGGTGAACAATACCAATATTAACTTGTTTATAAAGGAAATCACCTACAAAAGAACAAGAATTTATGGTAGCTTAGCTTATCAGCTGAGCAAAATCACTGACCAAATCTTAAAGACATTTCCTCTGAAGATCTCCTATATAACAAATTATTTTTATGTATTTGCAAATGATTGCCAGATCATTTCAAAGATTGTTCCTGGGTGAGTGCCACATAATTATGAAAATTTCTACAGGGGAGAAGTAGCAGGCTTATTAAATTATCCTTTCCCCTTTGCTTTGCATGTCAAAAGCCTTGAATTTGTTTATATATAATTTTTTCTTTTGCAGAAAGGGGAAATATTTTAGATGCTGGTAATTGATGTTTTTATGAAGA
Organism: Zonotrichia leucophrys gambelii; assembly: GCF_028769735.1. Lineage (NCBI taxonomy): Eukaryota > Metazoa > Chordata > Aves > Passeriformes > Passerellidae > Zonotrichia > Zonotrichia leucophrys. The sequence continues at coordinate 49,637,226 of NC_088171.1, read as the reverse complement.
ACAGCACTGATGGTGTTTGGCCATCTTGAAATTTTCTTTTGGTTGTAGGACTTCTCCACTCCTGGAATAGAATACTGAGACTTCGAGAATCAATCACACAGCATGAATAATGAGAAATCTCTCAAAGCAATAGTCAGATTTGCATAAACCATTCATTTGGTTTATTTGAATATCCACCAAATTAATGCAAATCAAAAGGAATCCATGGATCATTTACAACCAGGAAGGAGGGCTGAAACCATTGAATAGATGACTTGATAAAAAAATGTTCATGGCTCTGTCTTTCTAGAACAAAAAAGGGGAGACAGGTTGGAGCAAAATCTACCAGGAAATGAGCTTCTTGCCCAGCCTGACAAAGTTTCTTTCCATATAGGTCCTCCATATAGGTCACTCTATTTCTTCCTCTGGCTGTTATTTTCAAGAGGGTTTGGAGGGAGAGAGAGGAAATCTGGCAACCCCAGTTTGCAACAGTGAGGGGGGAAGTAGTTAAAAACACATGTTTAATAGATTTTTGCAAGAGGAAACCAGAGGCAAACACTTTCAAGAAATATTAATTTCCACAGATGCATGTACTAATAATTTTTTTATGGTATACACTACATGCCTGGGGAAATCAGTTACGTGAGGGTCTCTTTAGGTACATTCAAAACACGACAGCTTTGAATGCAACTCAGAAATATGTGTTCTTGAATTCTATCTGTTCTATTTCTCTTACTTTTCTTCTCCTGCTTGTAGAAGGTGCTGACAATCCTCTGCTGTGAGTCTATATTCAATTTCAAGACAGAAAACTCTTCCAGCTGTCATACCTAAGGACAAAACTTAAAATCAACTGATAGTTTATCAGGAGGTGCTTTTCATTTATCTGCTCCTGCCACTGCTCAGGCTTCTCATTTCTTGGGAATCTGTTAGTCAGAAAATAAAAAAACAAAAAAAAAATCCAAAAACAAAAAAAAAAACCCAAAACAAAAAAAAACCCAAAAAAACAAAAAAAAACCATATGCACCATTCAGATGTAGATGCAATTAATTTCATTAGGAAATTCTGTGATCCTGATGTAAGAACAATTCTATATAGGATAGAAGATCAAATAATGTTTCTCCTGCGATATTTAAACTAAAGATGCATGTCTCTGTCTAGTTACTGATTATTGCACTCTACAACAAAAAGCTTCCACCTGTTCTTCTCACTTTGGCAATATGATATCAACAGAGATTTCATGCATGCCAAAATAATTACCCAAATTAAAAGATACATATTTATTGCTTTGATAACTCCCATGGGTAAGGAGAGGCCACAGTGTACTTTGGATAAGTCAATCCCTATCAGACATGACTACTGGTCAGGCTGGTGGTCTCTGTGCAGTTCTTCAGCCTGGGCTCTTTCAAAATGTCCATATTTGACACTCATCATTGCTTAAAGCACATGCTGATGCTCCTGCCAGCTGACTCCCTTCTTGCAGGACAGGAATGATCAGTGGGCTGTTCAGAGACCCCCAGAGAGACTCTTTGACTTAAGGCCTGTGTCAGCAGGTTAAACAGATGGCTCTGTTCAGCAGCCAACATCCTGCACAGCAGTCCCTGTGAAGATCCTGAGCCTAACAGCTGACAAAACCTAGGGAGCTGCCAGTTCCACAGGGAATCCCATTTTTGGGGAGACAGGAAGGAAGAACCTCACTCAGGAAGTAGCTCGCTCACTCCTAGAGCAGTCCAATCTTTTTAGGTCTTCTTCATTGCTTCTAGGGTTCTTCTGGCATCTGTTTGATCGGGTGGGTTTTTTAAGGATTACGGATGGAAATACAACATGCCTGCTTCTCATGGAGCTTATCCTACAGGGTTTGGAGTATGGGTGCTGTGTTATTTGAATTAAATGAGTCTGTCCCATTGCATGCTCACAGATGGGACCTTATGTTAAGAGTTGCCATTACTCTCCCTCACTGGTTGCTCTTCTTTCTATACCTAAATCTCATCAGAGTAAGCCTCTGAAAACATCAATTCCTCTTTCCAAAAGGAACCAAAAACCCAAACACCTTTTCATATATTCTGTGTATTATTTTAACAACAGCCTTCTGATGAAATGTCTAGTTCCAGGAATACAGAAAGGAGATGGCATAAGATGCACAGATTTCTGATTTTCATCTTGAAGAGCACAGACCATTTTTGTTTTCACTGAAGGCAAATCAAAGGCCCAATGACCTAACTGTAATTTTTCTTTTCTTATTTCCTTGTATTTAGAAAGCAAGAACTGTGCCATCCAAATAGCAAACACAAGTACTTTTTAGGGAAAAGTTAAAATTAACCCCCATGAAAATCAATTTAATAATATTTTAAAAATAATAGTCATATAAAACAAGCTGCTTATAGATGGAAAGCTGGTGAGTTTCCTGACTTAAGCTGCTAGAGACATTGTTACTGGCATCTGGAAATTTCATTGTTATTATGCTTTATATTTGTTAAACTAGATCACAAATGAGCTATTTATTTGTATTTCTTTGCTCTTTATTCTGTAAAAAAAACCTGCTGAGATACACGCCAGATGTCTGTCTCTGTTCTGTATGACTTTATTTCTCATACCTGCATTTGTCATGGCTTATTGCTCGCCTGACTGCTACTTCCTGTTGATTTATTGTGTAGTTTTACACAATAAATTTTTGTCATATTCTTCGTTCTCCCAGCTGTTTCTCAGTAGTCTCAAAAGATGTGACTTCTAAGTGGTTCCTCTCTTAATGTTCATGTACTGTGCCTCCTATTACAAAAAGACAGCCTTTGCCCACCTTTTGCAGATATGCAGCACTTAGAAAGCTTTCAGTCATCATAAGTGAACCGTCATTTTCATGTATATTTCTTCTCCTTCTGAAGCAGGAGGTCTCATCAATACATCTTCTTTTGTCCTCCCAGAACTCACAAGCGTTTAAATCAGCAAGGCACAAATGAGAACATTATGGTAGAAATCAACAGGAAAGCAAGGAAAAGAGTATCAGTAAAAACAATAAATGTAAATGAGTGAGAGGAATGGCAGCTCCAGGGGGGATTCCAGCCACCTGAAGTCATACCCGCTTTGTGCTCATGAAGTCTCCCTCCCTGCTGCAGAAGACTGGATTTACAGCTCTCCTCTGTCTTCTCTCCACCAGCTCAGTCCATGGCCTCCTGACTGTTCTCATCACATTTCTGATGCCTATTCAACAGACTTTAATTAATGCTGACTTTCTTGCCTGCTTTTTAAACTTCAGCCCCCTGCTGTCTTTACCTTTTATGAACCAGAACTTTCCTGTCAAAATTTGTTTTCTTTTGCTAATATATCCATCCGCTGTGCTTTTTGTTTGCCTGTTTAATATGCCCTGACACCCTAGTGCTTCTGAGCAGATCAGTTGGCTTTGGTGGATCTGACCTCCGCATTTCTCAGCGTCTTTCACTGCTTCTGAAGGTCAGGCAAACTCAGCCTCTAACTTCCCTATCAGACCTATGAGTTAGCTTTTAGTGGCAATCCTTCAGCACTGGTAACTTGTCTGATTTAACCTTATCAGATTCAATATTCATGCTAAAAGAAATAAAATGCTTCTGGTTTTAAAGCTAAAGCATTACAAAGTAATTCACATTAAAACACATTGCTACATCAAATTTAGTCTTCAACTTTTAGCTTCCCATGTGCTCGTCACATTTTCCATTATGTCCTAAAGCTGTGTGCTGCTCTAAGAAAGTTTGGTGTCTGCATTAAAATTCAAAAAACCCACATTGGTGATAAGGCTCTAAATGGCATGTAGAAGCAAAGCCCTAGGGCACCAGTACCACCAAGAAATGACTGTCCTACTAGTAAATCTAGAAAAGAAATGGAGTCAGAAAGAAGAAACGTGAAGAAATTTTCCAAAATCCATAATAACATGAGGAATTTCAGCTCTTCTCCAGGCTGCTTTCAAATGGACTTGCTCCATACCATGCCTGCCCTTGTTCCAACCTTCCAGCTCCTTTTTTTTAACCACTTCACTGCATTTCTCTGTACTCTTGGAAGCTGTACAGATGCTAAAATCACCCAGCTGGATTTACTCTCTCCCTAGCAAGATACTTATCTGAATCTTTTACAACCATCTGCTACTTTCTCAGACAGGTAATGGAGCAGAACATCAGCAAAAAAAAATCCAAGATAAAACAAAACACCCCTAAAAACAACAAAAAACACCCAAAACACCACAACAGAAAAAGTGCCTGACTTAGAGATTTCAGTTTTATCCCAAGCTTAATGAATAGTTTTATAATCCACGGTTTTTTTTGCTTTAGCACCATCAGAGATGAAGGGCATGCCATCATGGAGATTTCTTCCCCCTGCTAAAAGTGGTAGTACTTCTAAATATTCATGACATCATTATGCAGTTTGTCAAATCCAAAGCTTTTAATTTAGAGCACATCTCAGTCATGTATCACTTGTAGCCAGAAGTGGTTTTTATTTCTTTTAACATTTGAATCCAAAGTATACAGAATGGATAGACTGTGAATTTTAAGCTCCTCTTGTCTCTCCTCAGATTATTTCATTTGCACTATTTTGTTTTGATTTCTTATACAGGTTTTGCTTTTGAGCAACCAATCAGTGCAACTCAAGAAGATATAGTGGGAAAGCAGCTCTTGACTGTTACTTTCCATTTTTCACATCCATAGTGTAATTCATCAGACTGAATGGTAGTCAATTTAGGGCATGAGATAGGTACTCACTGATGAAAACTCAGCTACTCTAGTTTAATCAAGAAAAACAGTTGTTTGCTTCAGGTGGACCATTGCAAGGAGAAAATGAAACTCAGCCAAAATACCTTTATAGGTTATTGGCTTTCAAACTATTACATCTTCTTGCAACTCTTCAGTCCATGTCCAGAGATGGGATCTACTGCTGCTTCTCTTTTTGAATGCATTTCTCTTTACTTTCCAAGAAGGTGTGGTTATGTTGGGTATTTGGCACAGGTGGACAGCAGCTGCTGAATGTTGTTAGATGAATATAGGCAGCCACAGGAGCCACATGGCTGTTTTCCCTGGAACCACAACAGCAAAACTATTAAAAGAGTATAGGGGATAGGACTACACTTTTTGTGTCTTGTGGACTCCAGCTATCTTTGTCTCAGTTTTTTTTTGACTAAATAGTCTGGGAACGTGAAAAGTAGGGACTTTCTAAGATGAAGAAATTGATGCAGTAAGTTGAGGAAGAGTGTAAATGAATGGGGTAATAATCTTGAGATTTATTCTTTATTTCACTTTGGGGCATAACAGGAGCTCCACTTTCCAGCTGTGTTTTGGTAGGGAGACAAAAGTTAAGAGAAGTGTTTAGAGAGGGTGTGTGGTTATGCTGTTATTTGTCTGCTTGCCCAATTTTACATCAGCATTACTTGAATGCTTTCATCTGAAATGTGGTGCGTAAATGAAAGGATGTCCACTGTCCACATGTCTGAAAGTACAAGGCAGGAAAAGGGCATTAGAAAAGAAACATTAATTGAACAAATAAGGAACTAACTCATAGAAGTTGTTGAGTTGGGCTGACAAAAGGCCTGACATGGCCTTCAGTTATCGAGAAGCAGAAGCCAAGAGGGACATTGCAAGTAAAACAAAATATGGGGTAGCAGTTTACAACAGAACTGCTGACCAAGACTGAAATTACTGTAACACTACCGTGTCACAAACATGAGATAAGAGTAAAATCAGCCAAACTGAGCCCACTGGAAAGTGCAAAGAGACACTGGCTGTTTATTAGGAAGGGAGTGAAGGTGACAAGGGAGAAGGGCTTGGGCGGGAGCAAAGGTGTAAAAAGAGGATACAAGGGGTAGCAAATTATGTGATCTGATCTGACTGGGATACAATTTTAAGAATGTTAGTGCTATGAATATTAGACATTTGTGATTATGTTTTGATGCAATTGGTCACTAATCCTTTGTTTCTGTGACAACTGTTTCTATTCTGCAAATACAGACAAATCTGCATTGTGTCAGATCATCAGCACTGCCTGAGACTGCTTTTCACCAGCAGAAAGTTTATTTCTGTACTCTCTAGGGCCTTAAAAATATTAAGCTGTAGCATATGGATCTCTGTATTATTGTTGATGGCTGTTACTTTCTTTAGGTCTGACTTTGGGAATTGCAATGTTTTTTGTACAGCAGAGCAGTGGCAAACATTCTTCAAGATGCATTGTCCAGTTAGAGAGAGAATGATCCATCCCACCTCAGCTGCTTTTAGGCTTTCTAAGGTTTAGCATGTATTCTTGTTGTTGAGTGTGACCTTTCTTTGGCACAGACAGTTTGTCTCCACTCTTTAAAGACGATTGCCTGCTCTTTTGGTAGTGGCTGCCATGCAGCACAAAAACCTCTGAGGTCCCTTTGCAATCCATTAAGAGATTGGTCTATTTACTGTCTGCTATTGATTATTACTTAATCTTAGGCTTCTTCCCTCAAGGAAAAGAAAATAATCTTTGTGCAGTTTCAGGTTTGTTCTGTGGCCAGAGAGAAGGAAAAGCTCTGATGCAGCTGACTGAAGAGACTGTTCAGCTTTGAATCAAAGCGCATTTGTTTTCATTTTCTAGCCAAGTTTCTAGCCAAAAGATTTACCTTGAGCTAAAGTTTAGGGAAAATTGCCAGGTTGTTGATGCCCCTAGAGTTAAATTTCTCTGTTTACTTGTAGGGCAGATGCAACCCTGGCACATGATGTTTCCTAGATCTGTTTTCCTGGTTGGACAGAAGACCTGAGCCCCCATTAGAGAAACAGGACTAACCACTGTTGTTGAGTGCTCTCCACTAAAGCCGTATCTGTGGCTCCCAGGCTGCTATTTTTTAAACACTTTGGGGGAGTCCCAATGGTAGGGTTTCTGTAAGCAACATGTAACCTCTGCACAGAAGCAAATGTTTTATTTTGTCCCACTGTGTTGAACAGCCAATGAATGGCACACATGTACACAAATCCCAGTGTACTGCACACCAGTTACTTAGAAAGGAGTGAGAGCCTTTAAATAGGACAGAAATGTCTTTTTAAGCAGCAGGAAAACCCTCCCAAATAGGTCAGTTCCTGAGGAGCAAAACTGGGAATGCCAACTTTCTGTGCTTTTGCACACTAACCCCTGTGCTCCTACCCAAAGCAGGGGCTCCTCCCTGGCTTCTCACGGATCTGCTCTCTCTTGGTTCATTCTCACGTCCCCTGACCACCCGCTGAGCAAGAAAAGCTGTAGGTACAGGGATCAGAGCTGAGAGGTGCATGTGCTGACAAGTCACTTAGTGGGTAAATTGCTGTGTGGATACTGGGAGGTCACGCACAACAGATGGGGCCCAGTTCATGCTGAAGCCCTTTTCCTCCTGGGAAAAACTCACTTGGCTCTCTTCTCAATCCATCCAGACATAATTTGAATGAAATTTTCAGGAACATAACCATTGTTATGATTTTTGGTACTTTGTCAAATTTGCATCGAGTTAGAGAAGAGCAGACAGAGATTTATGAAGGTCAAAAAAAAAGTAGAGAGGAAACTAGGCAACTAAAAGTACTGATTTAATTAATTATACCTTTTGTCCAAAATTAATTTGTACCTAAACTTTCTATTTAATTATGACAAGGAATGTGAGAAAAGAAAGAATTTTCAGTATATCCTGTAGATTTTGTACAAAGTTTGTGATCAAACCATATCTTCTATGTCCAGAGAAAGAGAAAAGCAAAGCTGAACAGCTTGATGCAGTAATGTAATCTCATAAATATGAAAAACAAATCATTACCCATAATTACAAAGTACAATATAGAATAACAAATATTTCCATTTCTATAGTAGGGGTTTTGTTTTTCATTATTTTCTGTGTTGCGATGTTTTGTTTTGAACATTTTTTAGATAAATGATGAGTCTAAAGGGCTTTTAATTACACACTTTTAATATACACTAAAAAAGAGCTCCCCTGCATCTAGCATCATCCCTCATGTAGCTACAGACTTTTAAAGGGATCTTTCTTTCCTTCCCTGGTCTTTAAGAGGCAAATTTGGTAGACCTTCTATCTGACATTTCTGGAGCCTGAAGTTCCTTATTTCCTGACAGAGGGGTCAATCCTCTCATCCCTTCCTGTTTCCATGCACTCTCCTGGGCAGATGGGAATTGCAGAAGTGCTTAGCACTGCCCCAGCTCTGCTCCCTCTAACAGCTAAGAAAGGTCGCTGATGCCAAAGGCTGGAACTGAATTGGACAGTCTTGAAAAGCCCATACCTTAAGAGCAGCCCTGTATTACCTGTACGTGTATAGATGGAAGCAGTGAAATTCTTCTGGCCAGAAGCTCTAAGAATATACTGCAGCAAAACCCAGGTGGATAGAGTTCTGAATATTTCCCTAATCCTGACTAAGGCTTTAACCTCTCCTGGTTTTATTTCAGTCTATGTCTTTGAAGGATCATAGGATTTCTACCCCTGGAAAGTAGAGGGAACTGGCCCTGTAGCTCTCACTGTGGGAATGATTTGTTGATCAAGACATATGGACAGCAAATATACCCATTTCCCCTTTAATCCACTTATTAATACTTGATTCTTTTTCAGTATTGAATATAAACAAGCAAAAAGCCGCAAGACATTTGCCTAGGAAAATTCCTCCAGTCCCCAGATCCATTTTTCTCTGCAAGTTATTAAACATAACTAACAGCAAAAGATTGATAGTGATTCTTTTGGGCAGAATTTGCAATCCCTCTCTATCACCCGGATGCACTGCCTTTAGAAGGGGGCTGTGCCTCTGCAGTGGTGCCTGGAACCAGCAGAGCTCTTCTGACATAGCCAGTGAAACCTCCTGCAGCATCATGAATTAAGTGCTCATCTGTGAGTTAGGAGTGTATTTACTGCAGGGGAACAAGGACCTGAAGACAGCTCTTTCTTTTCTGCTGGAGTACACGGGCTCCAGATGATGTGCTAGCAAAGGAACCACCTGGCTGCTCAACCCATTTCTACTTCCCCCTTTTCTCTCAACATATATCCACAGCACCTGTGCTTCCAGCTGTGAAAGTGAGAAATTGTGCCAGCCAGTTCAGCTAGGATTCTGGTCAGCATTACATGTGTTGTTATTTGTTATTGCATTTCTCTCTCTCTCTTTTTTTTTTTTTTTTTTTTTTTTGGTGGGGGGGATAGAAAAACTATTTCTTTTGTTCTTACTTTACAAGTCCTCACTTTCCTTGCAGCAGAGAAGTTTCCAAGCACATCTTTCTAACCTGAATAATTTCCCTAATTAGTTTAGCAAGACATTTTCACAGCCATCTCTCCTGCAATGGTACTATGTAATTTTGAATGTGCTTGAAGTCCCTCATGTTTAATGTGAATGTTCCCAGGCTTGCTGTGACCAAGCACTGGTTGGGGATGTCCTGCCAGGTTGCAGGATCATAGGGAGCTTGGTGTGGGAGGCAGCCCCTGAGTGAATAACAAGTTAAAGCTGGTCCCACAACACAGGTGGAGCCATGTGTGCACTTCTACAAGAAAGGAAAGGGTGGAGAACAACTGTCTTTGACTTAAAGCCAAGAAACCCTACAGGAATGTGAAAATCTTCATTGTGAATCCAGCATCCAGGTAAATCTCAAGCAAAGATGCTGTACTGTAGCTTATTAATACATGCATGTAGAGCTTAAAGCCTGGTTAAGCTGCTCGTTTCTGCTCCTCCCTGTATTGACCTCTTTTGGGAGCAGGGGATACTACTTGAAATCTTTCCATGCAGTTTATGTGGTTTGAATCTTATTCTTAGATATCTAATTCACTTTGTGTAGTGAGCAAGGAGGTGGGAGAGAGCAAAAACCAAGAGTGCAAATGTAGGTGGACTTATACGTTGTCTTAAGATACCCAAAATAATGCAGTTAATTAAAGACTCTTGCCTAGTACAGCTCACCTTTTATATCTACTGACTATGTATGGATGCCTCTCAAGCCTAGGGATGTCTAAAATGATGGTAGAGAAGCCCTTGTTGTTAGCAGTGATGACATTTCTCATTTAATAAAAATATTAAATGAGAAATTAATTCATTAACTAGCAGTTAAGAAAAAAACCAACAAAACAACTCATTTAAATGTCCTGTATTAGTGCTTCCAGCAGGTGCTTGCTTCATGATCTCAATTACATTTCTAACCAACTCCCCCTATTAGAACTATTTCTGTCATGAGTTTCTTGGAGAAAAAAAGTTGTTTGGGTTATTCCCCCCATGCAAACCCAAGAGGTCCTGCTGAGTTAGGAAGAGGAATTTCTAAAACTGTCCTGAGAAACACAATGACTAACCAAGCAAAAATGCTCAATAGGATAGAGAAAGCAAAGAGAGCTTGGACAAACATCAAACTCAATAAAAAATTGGGGGTGTGATTAACTTTTATGTGTTTTTTTTTACTTCCATATGTGTTACTGTGATTTATTCAAAATTTGTTTCCTCACAGTTTTTTTAAGGCTTTGTGGATAACAAGTGAATTAGTGGTGTTTATTCAAGTGAATGTTTGTAAAGCTGCTTTATTGTGTAGATACTGCTGCATCTAAGCATTACTTTTCAATTTCATTTTAGTATAAATTAACTTATCTTCTTTCAAGTGCCTTTAAAGCTAATAATCCTAAAAGAATTAAGATTAGAAAGTAATGCTATCAGTGACAAAGCTCATTAATGGCTTTTTATCACTGCAAACTGGTGAACTATAGCCAAGATAATTGGAATAAATGGAATATACCTCTTCTTTAGCCAGGTATACCTTACTCTACTTTATATTAATTACTTCAGGGTTTTGTTCTGGTCAAATAAAATTTGAATGTCTTATCTGCTTCTTTTCTGAAAGGCTGAGCAAATGTCAGGTGTGCTGTTTTGAGAAGGCAGAAAGGTTAAACCTGCACAAGTCCAGATAAGGACAGGCAGAATTCCCACAGAAAAGGGGACATAGCTTTCTGGAAGGAAATTATGCTCATTTTGGAAATTATGTTAATTTTTTACTAGTGGATAGCTCAGGCTTGCTGGGGGAGTGCATATTTTCATTTCATAAATAAATTATTTGTAAGAAGTGTATTACAGTTTTAAAGTCCAGTGAAGGCTGGTTTGCCCCAGCCTCTCTGAGAATGCACCTGCACAAAATAAATGCTCTTTTGATTATGGACCTTAACAGTCCTTTCCAGAGAGGTAGCCTTGTCTAGTAATTCCACATTTAGAAATTAATTAAAGTGTAACATGTTTTAACATGCTTAAGTACCCTTATAAAGCTCTTAAGAGCCCCTCTCAGAGGCCTGCAAGCACTAGCTAAAGACCCTGACCTAAAGAAAAAGGAATACTCATTGAGTAGGAGCTCTCTGGTCTGTCTCTACTGGGAAATGCTGGTTTACAACCCAAAGATAGAAGCAGATTTCTGGACTGTACCCCCTGTTTTCCTGCCAGCTTTTGCTCTGTTATAGCTCAGAGTGCAGCAAACTTGCATCCTGTAGCAGCTGCTGCATTGTCTTTCCCTATACTATCTATCTTCATGAGCTACAAAGAGCTCTTCCCTTTTCTCCAGTTAGTGAAAACGTTTGTTGTTGGTACCTAGAAACCAGGACTGCATTCAAAAGAGAGCAAATCAAAGTGTTAGGGCAACCTGTCCTTCCCTCTTCTGCCTCTCCAGTCTGGATTAGTTAAGGTAAAGAAAACCATTCCCACATGATTTTGTGCCACGCAGAACAAGCAGGAAGAGTGGTATGGGATTTAGGTTTCGAAGGCATGAGAATAAATGTACTACTCATTTCTGGCAAAAAATAGGAGAAAGGAAACTTTAACAGTCTAAGGGACTGGTACAATACACTTCTTTTTTTTTTTTATTTTTTTTTTTCTCCTTCCTTTTGATCCAGTGCAAAATAAAAGAGAAAAATTAGGCTGTGTGAGACAGAAGGGGAAGTTCTGAAAAAAAGTCTTCTGAAACTCAGCACAAACTGTTCCTCTCTTCTTCTTTTCTTCCACAGTTTATTTAGGGAAAAAATGTTTGCAGTGGCCATGGCATAGTACATTTACTCAAGTTCAGACAGCTTTTACTTGGTATTCTTCTGGCATTTCTGGTGGGAAGTAACTGAAAGGGTCTATTTCCTCCCTGTCCTACACCTCATTTATTGAGCAGATCCTGCACCTGGCAGACAAATCAATTGTAAACCAACAGACTTCAGGGAGGTTTGGTGCCATGATCCATACATTTTTCAGCAATTCAAATGGAATGAGTGCTTTCAACCATCCTAAAAGTTCGCTGTGTTAGTGCAGTATCTCAGCCAGTACTCAGGACCTGTGCAGCTAAATGGAATGAAATAGGTGCTTGAAGAGTATTAATGTATTAACCATTTTTGTAACTTAATTCAGGGCATGATATATACAGCTGACATCAAAAGCCTTTCATAGCTGTTCTTTAATTTCAGTTTCAGTAATGAATATAGATCCAATTAGAAGGGAGCTGATACATAATGAAAAGAATTAACAATACCCCTAATTTCCACATTGAAGTAATGACTGCTATTATAGACTTCTTGATTTTAATCAGATATTCTCAAAAATGACAGTAGATTTGGATTCATAATGCTCAGCTGATGCTACAAGTCACACTCTCTCATGTTCTTTCTCTTTCTCTGTATTTTAAAAAATAAATTTAATCTTAGAAACATAGACCAAAAGCTTCTTCCATGTGCTATGTGTCTTTTTTTGGCACATTAATGTTGTGCCTAAGAAGCAGATTACAAGCAGCATGTGTTTGCAGTAGCAGACCCTGAGCACCAGGTATGTGAGACAAAAGTTGAGTCAGGGTTATTGTGAGTCTGGTATAGTTTTTGAAAGCTGTGTAGCACTGTCTTCAGATGAGACCAGGGGCTCTTGCTTCAAAGCATTTTGATGGTATAGAAAGGAATGTTGGAGCAGCTGTCACAACTCAATGTCATGATGATTTATCCAGTTTTACATCACAATCTACACAGACTGTGAGGAAAAATGCCCCTGTGAGTGGTCTCTCTCAGCAAGTGGTAATGCACCTCTTTCAGAAATACATGGTGAGCTAAACTGGATGAGAGCCTGCCGGTGAGAGGGGATTACTTTGTGTCTGCTACGCAAAGCTTTGTGTCAGAAAATGCTCTGTCTCCAGAACTGCTCTAATTTCTATGCCTTATGCCAGTTCAGGAGGGAAGAAAGAAATTTGTGTACTTGCAATACATGGGGAATGAATCTATTTGTGCAGGTTTTCATCTCATCCATCTACCCTCATGGTAAGATCTGGGTATGCTTCTGAGAGTGTCTGTATTGACTGTGCTTTACCTGTGCCTTTCTGTAACCATTAGGGTTTGGTACTGCAGGGAAGCCACACCAGCAGTTGCCACATGTACCTTTTTTGATGTAGGCAACATATCAGGTGATGATGTGAGGTCTTTTCAGTTTGTCTTGCTTTCCTGACATTTTTCTGTCGCTCTGTACAGCAGGCTCCAGTACCTGTGGGAGCAGGTGGGATATGTGCTGTCTTTTGTAGAGACACTGGAGAATATTATATTTTCTGAAGCAATAAAGTCACACAGTTTAACTGGGAAAATAAACCTATTTGGGGAAATTGAAAGTGCACTGGTTTGTTGTCACTGAAGAAAAATTCCCCAAACGGTCTTACCTTTTAATAAGCGCTTGAGTGATGCACAAGCTCAAAATGGGAACTATTGCTACTGTCTGGCAACAGCATCTAAAATGCAATATAGATACATCTATCCAAATCTGCTTTGAAGAACACCTTGTGTGCAGTTGAGCTGCTAATCTAAGCATGAATTAGTCACAGATTTTTAATCAAGTAGCTTGATTTAGAAAATTTCATCAGCAAGGACACAATCCTTAAATTGAAAGAGAAATTGCATGCTGCTGAATGGATGTATTTTTTGTGTTCAGATTTGGCTCCATTTTCAAGTAGCTTTGGGATATGCTGTGTTTATTGCAGCTATGAAGCATATGTGGGTTCTTTCTGGAATGTGCTTCCTTCCTCTCAGCAGGTTTTGTACTTTATAATTAATGTTGCCAAGCCCAATGCTAGTGTTCTTGCTTCTTTATGTTTCTATCTTGTTGCTGGAGAAACTAAGATAAAGGAGCCTGTGTTTATTTTCTGAGATAGTAGAGAGATGGCCTGGCCAGTATCTTGGTCCAGAGCCAAGCCTGAAACTATTTTACATGTAGAACAGAGAGTAGAGGAGACATGTGGATGCCAGAAAACAAAGTTGGGAAGTGACAGCTGCATTTGGAAGGAGTGTTAGGAAAGGAAGTATTGAAAGTATCTTTCTGTTTAATAATGCTAATGCATGGTCCTACATCTCTGGTACGTAGCAGCAATGACAGTTCTATATGTAATATGTTTGTTGTTCTGGACTAATGTAACTTGATCATATCTACAATTGCCTGAGATACAAATGGGAGAGAAAATGTTAGTAAGTATTTTTGAAGAAGGATTTATTTGTATTTTTGTTTTGGTTTGGTTTGGGTTTTTTTTGTTTTGTTTTCATACTAAGCAGTATGAATATGCTTGGGAGCAAAATTTCTGGAGGAAGATAAATCTTTGATATGTGCTGATATGAGCCTGTAATGGAAACTCTTAATTCCTTAATATGCTTCCTTCCTCTCAGTCCCTTATTTCATGCTGTATTGTGCACAGCATCAATTCAATTGTGTTTCAGTAAATTTCTACTTAACCACTTCTCAGCTGTTATGAATTCAAAACTTTCTTTCTTTCCAGCAGCTGTTCTCCAGTTCCAAACTGCATTGTTGTTACTTAAAACATTTGCCTAGAAAATACTAAAATTAAATCTAGGTTGTTGGGGGTTTTTTGTCCCCAAATTATTTGAAGAAAGAATGTTTGAGTATTAATATCTTTGAGGGGTTTGTTTAGCTTGCCAGCAAATTCTTTTAATTTGTATTTTGCTACTTATTTTAAAATGTAAAAATTGGTGCTAGTTTGAAAGTACTAAGCAAATATTTGGAAAGACCTAATAAATATTAATTAATGCTTAAATGCATGAAAAATTAATTAATTTTTCTGCTGTTAAAGGTTTGCATCACAGATCTTATTTATAGTGCAATTTATAAATGTGTGTTTACATTGTGTGCGGGTGATCTGTCCCTCCTGACATTGTGGCTGCAATGTGTGAGCAGGTCATCCCTTACAAGTGTACCAACTATTTGAAAACTTGTCTTCTTTAAAAGAAGAAGCTCCTTAACCATCAAGTTTTATAATTGCTCTTGTTCACCACTGGTGCTTCCATTCTCACCATAATATATTTAGCAACCCAAAAGTGCAGGAGGAAAAAAGGAGTAGATAAAAGCACTGAGATCACAGAGGAAAAAGCAACATTAAAAGCCTGTCTTAGCCAGGAAGGCTGGGAAAGACTGAGAAGCCTGGCTGTGGAACTACCAAATTGGTGTACACCTAGAATTTGAAAAGATTAATATATATTGCCAATCCACTTCATGCCTAAACCCCATGCCATTCCTCTCTTAGGCACCTCTGACATGTTGGGCTATGATAGGCGCTGCCTGTGCATTCTGTTTTGTAGTCTCTGTGCTCTTGAAATGGCACATCCAAAGTGAGGGGCAGAGCTTGAGGCCATATCCATCATCCTCCCTGTGGTTGCTGTCTCTGAGACACGGGCTGGGTCACAGACCACTACAAGCAGATTTGCCAAGACCTCAGTCTGAGCCCCCATCTGACCCCAGTCGTGTCTCCTGAAGCACCAGCAAGTGCACAGTGTGGACGGACAGAAAGATTACAGCCTGCCCTATCAGTTTGTGTGGGGCAAACCCTTCACTTGAAAAAAAAAATACAGAAGTAATTTTCTCTAAAAAAGAAAAAAGCAAGCCAAAAAACCCAAACCCAGATTTGGAGTAGATATCAGCAATAGGAGATGTAAATGCAGACTTAAATAGTTGTACTTGAAACCAGACTTTAGAATCTGCAAGGAGCCATTGTGTGTACACAAATGCTGTGATTTGGGTCCATTTTAGGGGTTTACCTTTGGGACTCATGTAAGAAGGCTCAGTATCCTGGCCTCCCTGGAAAGAAAGTGAACTGAGACAAAACAGGATGAGTCTGGACCTACCAGTTCTATTAGGTCAATCTATCCTGACCTCTTCAACTTGAGAATGTTGTGACCATTGGATTGTTAACATTTGTGCAGTTTTTCTGGTGATAATGTCTTCTTTTCTCCTCAGCTGTAGTGAAAAGCAAGACCTTTGTGAGAGGAGTTTTCCACTTCATTTTTTTCCTTCTTTTCTCTCCTCTGCTCAGCAAATAGACTGGAGACTGTAGATGGTATTTGTTTCAGATGTGTGCTTTTGAAATGATGATACATGGTTTAATTTTTCTATTATGCAGCCTCATGGAATCCTGAAGAAATCATGGTAGGGAAGTGCAGGCCAATAAAGGCTTGCAGAATCAGAGGCTGTCTCTGTTCTTTAGTCTGAAGTGTTGTCATTACATTGTGTGTTGCTGATAATTGGTCTGCCTCAAAAGTATTTTTATTTTGCTTTTAACGTATCAAACTTCTATACAAGACCTATTGCTGTGCTTTTCTCTCCTAATGCATGGGAGTCCAGAACATTAAGTTGTGCTGTATTAAATGCTCTAACCAAGCAAATCTGCATTCTGATGGTGTTGCACAATAAGCAATTAAGCTTTGCTGCTGGGCCTGAACAGGCAGTTCAATTCAAACTTAGCAGGTTTTGTGGTTTTCTTGATCAAGGCCTCCCTGTGAGTGCTCTGGTGCAAGTTCCCCTCCTCTACCTGCTGGACTAACTATATTATATTATTCATTACCAACTCTCAGCAACTTTCTTGGTGTTTGGGTGTATAGTTTATGTACACATCCCATCTCTCTCAGGCAGTGTAGCACAATGTGTATCTCAGGTGGAAGGAGTATGTTTTTCCTAAGTGGAAACCTCTCTGCTCCCTTCTCAATGAAGAGAAAGGAGAATTGGCTTAAAATATGAGTATTAAAATGTACTTTCTCTGACTTAGAGCTGACTTTAAAGACAATAAAGAAAGATACAATCAGATGGTTTCTAAAGAGAGGAAATGCTGAAACTGCCGGTGGGCAAATTATGTCAAAGAGGCAGTCTGGGAGGCAAAAAGACAAAATTTTGGGGCATAGTAATATTAGGCATTACAGCAGAAATAAGATTTCTTTTTTTCATTAAGTAATCTTAGCCTAAATTCATGCCCTAAGTCAGCTGTAGCTAGCTGCAGATTTAATGCTTCAACACAGATCATAATAATGAGAATGTAGATATACTGTTCTTTATTCATTTACTTGTACTTTTGAGGGGTAAAATAGTTCAGGCACCAACTAGTTCAGAGGTCTTGGACTTGGATGACTTAGTGGTTGGTTGGTTTGGGGTTTTTTAAGTAGATTATCTTTGGAATATGTTTCTCTTATTCTTAGTGGTACTGTAACTAACAGATATATGGTGCAATTATTGAAATGTCCTATAGATAAAACAGAATAATTTCATAGACCCTGGGAAGCAGTAATTGTTTATGCAGACAAATTGCCAGCTAAGAATTTCTTATGAGTATTTTCAATTTTTAATGTCATGTAAATTATTCCTACACTAACATAAACAGGAAAGCAGGCTATGGTTTCCAGAGCCTTTTGAGTAACGTTTGTTCACATTTCTTTCATTCATTCTGCATTTTTATTGTGCCACCCAATAACGCCTTCCCTCTCTTTCCCACCCTGTTCATCCATTAAGGCTCAGATAATGACCTCACTGCATTTCTGTGAAATGCACTTATGGCTGGGATTCATTATTCTGTCATGACAGGGCTATTTTTAGCCCAGACTCCAGCTGGCAACTGAGAAGAAACATAGGAAGGGAAATTGCCTCAGGTGCTATTAGTGTTATCTAGTTGCCTGTAGTGTCTACAATTTAATGTGAAGTGTCCTGGAGTGCATGGCTCCAAAATTAATTTTTTTTTGTTATTTCTTTAGCCTAAGAAGAAGTATTCCAGTCTGTGGGGAAAAAAAAAAAAAAAAAGAAAAAGATAAAATATAAAATTGAAATGAATACGTGGCTTTGAGGGAGACTACTTCAAAGCTGTTAAGTAAGGGCAGGTACAAAAATATA
This sequence comes from Zonotrichia leucophrys gambelii, assembly GCF_028769735.1. Taxonomy (NCBI): domain Eukaryota; kingdom Metazoa; phylum Chordata; class Aves; order Passeriformes; family Passerellidae; genus Zonotrichia; species Zonotrichia leucophrys. The sequence continues at coordinate 49,619,167 of NC_088171.1, read as the reverse complement.
TAGCAACCTGAGTTGTGAAGAAATTTGTTTCTTTTGCATCATTTGCTTTACACCTTAGCTGTGCTGGGCAGAAGCACACCTCACATTGGCATGTCCAGAAGGCTGGGGATATTCATCTAGAAACTTGTGCTTGGGAGTGACAGATAAATAACATATTGTCACTTTTACACAGCACAAAATGTTGAGAGTTTTAAGGACTTAGCTGACAAAAAAAGGTTTCTGGAGGTTTTCCTGCTGGTTTCACTGAGGTGCTGATAATTTTAATGTACTGTCCTATCTGTGGAAAATACTTTGGGGAAGTTTTCAAACTCCTCTGTCTCTCTAGATTTAGTTTCAAATGGGCCCATTGCATGTACTGTTTCCCTAACAAATGATTTCAAGAGGTACCAACTCTTGGAGTAGAAAAAAAGAGAATGAAACTTGCTGTTCTATGCCTGGCAGCCTTGCCTTGGGGAATGGGAGCTTAAGGCAATAGTCCAGCTCACAGTGCACAGATTTATGCATCAAAATTTACCAGTTTCAATAGAGAAATTAAATGAGTGTGAAACATTGAGCTACACTGGAGAGGTCTCCCTTGGGTTTAAGCAAATATTTTGGAATGTGGACTGTCTTTCATTGATCCAGGATCTAACCTGGCTTACCATAGTCCAGGACTCCTTCTCCTGTGGGAACAGACTTCCATACTTGAGGTTTTTATTCTGATTCCATGCATTGCTAAGAAGATTGAAAAAACTGATTTTGAGACAAATTCAAAATCTCCATTAGAAGAAGCACATTATTTTCCACACGTTATTCTGTGGTGCATAGTGTCTCTGAAAATACTAATGAAAAATCATTATTTTATTACAGTCCAAATTCCATTTATGAAAAGCATGCATGTGGTGGAAACCTTTATAGTAAGACTGTGCATATCAAAAATAATTCCTCTTAGTCTCACTAGAGCTTGAGGTGTCACAACTCCTCCCTGATCTTCCTTAGATACTAGACTGAGCTGGTGAGAGCTCCTCTTGAAAACCCATAGAACTACAGTAAGTGTTCATGGAAATTAGCTGTTCACCTCTAGATCTTTCTGTTTAGCATAAACAGCTATGGTGCCTCTGTGATGCACGTGGCTAACTCGATAGATGCAGCTACAACCTGTGATGGGAGTTACATGCCTCTGGGAACTTTGTGCTAGCATGAAATGATTTCAAGGCTTGCTGTTTAATAAAGGAGAAAGATAAGCTCTTACAAAATGCAACTTTATGCTGCTGAGAGGCATGGCACCCAAGAAATTAAAAATTGTAGCTACGAGGGGAGAGGGAAGGAGAAGGGAACAGCAAGTTATTTCTGAAAACTGAGATAGCAATAGGGTCCATTTTTAATGGCTATTGCCAACACTTCTACATTTAGCTGAGTTAAACAGAGCTCCATGCCTGGCCTCAGGCATCATTACTTCCAAATGATTCTAAAATGACTATAATATTCTCCGTTATACCCTTAATTAAGCATCACAGGACAAAGAAGCTTTGCAAACAAAGAACGTGTCTGTGCGAATTGTTTTGAGGAGGGAATTGTTGTGCATGGCATCTCTTCATGGTTCTGCTAAAGCACGATGGAAAAAACCCTCTCTCTAATTTTGTAATATGTTTAATCAAATTATGTGTTGTGAACCTGTGACTGGATAATGGCTTTACAGTGACTGTTTAATGCTAAGGCGATAATGAAAATAGGTTTAAAGAGATAAACATAAAGCAACTACTATATGTGTAAATCTATTATCTTTGTTCCAGGAATACTAAATAATTGGATTTAAACAATAGACAGTAAAGTACTGGTGAAACAACAACCCTTTTCTGGCTTTTAAAGCTCCTAGAAATCTCATTTAGCAGCAGTTGAAGTGGGGGACAAATGATTTTTTAAACTTTAGAACATTTAAGAATCACAAGATATTAACTCAGCAAAGAAAACATGAATTAATGTGATGAATAGAAACATTCTGACTGGCTTGGAAAATAATCCTTTTCTTTCAGACACTTGGAAGCTAGCATATTCATTTAACAGAAAATTCCAATTAAATTAAGCTAAAAATATGTTGGTTTCCAAGTAGCTGAAATGCCACCGTATTCTCTGTGCCCTTAAAAAGCTCTCTTTTAAATGACGGTGGCTGCAATTCTGCATCCATGCTCCTTTGGGTGGTGTCCATGGCAGTAACACCTAGAGATGCCAGCTAGGTTGATTCCTTGGTGTCAGGCAAGAGGCTCATGCCCAAAATGTGAGGCAGCCTGTGCTGAAGAACTCAAGGAATCATGGCACTGGAGAGGCAAAGGACTGAGAAGCATATAGGAATGTATGAGAAAGAATAAAGGCAAAGAGGAAATAACAGCACTTCCTGAACTTGGAATGCATGAAACCTCTCTGAAAATGGAAAAACATTTCACTTTGCAGCTGTGATCGTGGGGTCCAAAAGACCCCGATAAGGGATATTTCTGGAGTGACTCAAGAGCTAGCTAAAGAAACAGAGGCAGCTAAAAACCAGTGGAAATTCAGCAAACCCTACAGCAATTCCTCCATTTAGTGTTCAAATATATTTTAGAGACTTAAATAGGATGGAGAAAAACACCAGCACAGTGCTTCAGGGATTAAATGCTAGTCATTAAAGAAAAATTCAGTGGCCTTTGCTAATTCAGAACAGAGTTCTGTTATTAAAAAAATGTTACAACCACCCCCTGCAGTTGCAGCTAATAAACAGTTACATTTAACTAGTAAATTTCTACTAAATGAGTGGAATATTACTGATGAAAACCCAACATTTCCAAGTGGTTTGTTTTTCTCAAAGGGGGTTAGAGCTGCTTGACACTGTTTCTCTGGTTTAAAGGAGGTGAGTGGAGGTATCTGCAGACTGTGTGCATGTAAACACTCGAGGTGAAGCTCTGTGTGGCCCTAAGGAGCAGCTGCTGGGAGGGCTGTGGCGGAGGGCACCCGAATTCATCCCAGGCTGCAGAACAAAGTCTGGGCTCTTCTAAGACCTTGTATGGAAGGAAAAACAAGCCAGTTTAATTCGTGAAAACTGTGCAACAGTTTAAGCTATATGCATGTATGCTCAGCCTGGTTGCAGATACTGAGATTAAATTAATGATAAGATCAATTTTCACTGACTCTATCTTCCTGTTTTGATCCAAGAATTAGGTTAGAAATGACTGTGGATCACTTATGGTTTCATAGCTCATTTTTGTAAGGTTTTCCAAATAGAGCCATTGGGGTTTTTTCTGAAAGTCTTTAAAACTTTCACTGCCTTTAATAAACATAGGGATGTGTCAAAAGCATGGTTTCCTACATATTCAGTGAAACTTGATGCTAAGAAAAGAGAAAAGGTCTCATTAGTGCCTAATAAAAGGGAAACAAGCCTAAACCATTATGCCTGCCACACACAAGAGAAGCCTGAATCTGGTCATAACATCATATATTGAAGCATAATCCTTAGCTGAGAGATGTAGGAGAGATCTGGGGAGCAACACAGGGTTTACAGGACATGGAGGAGGGAGAGGAGGAATGTATAACCATGGAGCAGGAGGCATGGAAGACAGGTTTCAACTGTTAAGGTGAGTTTGTAGCAGCACCTCATGTGCATGGCACAAACCTGCAAGAAAACAGGCATCCTCAAAGTGGCGTGTACACCATGCCTCTGAGTTGTGTACAATAGCTTGTCCTGCATCACATTTCCAGTGTTAGCAGCTGGTATCTTTATGGCAAAGGAGGTCTGTCACACTGTGATGATCTGCAGTTTATGTTATGTTGGTTGCCTCTGACTGGACTTTTGCGTCATGTGTTGTTTTTTCTGTCTCAAACCAGATGAAAATAACTCCAACTGTTTGTGAGCTTGTCCCAGAATGAGCTTCCTGTGGTGCCTGCTTAAATGCATCCCAATTGAGTTTTCTCCAGTGTTTGCTTAAAATGATTAGCAAGCAGGTTTTAAGAATTAATATATTTTCTGGCATCACTAAGAAAAATGAATGCAGCTTGAATAAACTGCCTCTTTTACTTCAATGACTGCTCTATGCATACATATTTTTTCCAAATATTCTGGGTGTATAATGTAGCTATTGTGGTTGTTTAATTTCATCCCCTGGCAGTTTGTACAGTATGGTAATATTTCAGGAAACCAGTAACTCACATCACGAAGAATAAATATAATTTTTTTTCTCCTCCATTTTTCATTTTCCTCCAGTTGATTGAAAATATTCTGTATGTGAATCTCCCTGGTTCTTCCTCATTGCAGCAAACATCAAATGGGCAAATAATTGTCTGCTTTTCTTTCATGGCATTTCTACGATTTCCTTTCTTTCCTCTGTTCTGAATGATATCTTGAGGTATTATATAACTGAACTTTTGATATTAACTCATTTATTTGAAAAGTCCACGACCACCTATATTGATTTTGGAATATATTCAGGCCATTATATTTGAGGGCAGGCTAGGATTGAGAGGTCAGAGTGGAGCAAAAGTCATGCTGCAGACAGATCTGCTAATTTCAAATAATTTCCAGTACACTTCAGTGTAGTTTAGAAGTTTTCTCCCATTGTGTGCTTTTATTTATTTTTTAAATCTCAGTATTTCATTTCAAATTTGCCTGAATTTAAATGCTGATGCAGCATTTACTGAATGAGTGGGATTTTTTTTGTTTGGGGGCTGTGGTTTTTTTTTATTTAATTAGGGTTATAATATTTTTTAATATATCAAAAATAAAATTTAAAAAAGAAAGAAAGAAAATACATATCCTCATAATATGAAATTTTGAAAATTTTAGTGATAGGTAAGGTGACTCATTGTTGTATGTGACTGTGGGATGAGGAGAACTGTCATATCAGTGCCTAATGTACTGAATAATGGGCCTTCTGCATAAAGTGCATTTTCTTTGTTCCTATAGTGACAGATGCAAGGAATTAATTGCTCTTAGCAAGAAATGTTCATTGAAGATAAGGCCTGAAATGAACACTGACACACAACTGTGAAACGCCCTGAAACTGTTTCATGGTGACAAATTACTGCTGAGGTATATAGACCCTTCCACAAAAGTGACACCTATTGAATTTATTAGACAGATTATACAGAGAAGACTGAATCATTTTTTGTCCTGTTTGTAGAGCTGACATTTACCAGCTTCTTCTAATGAATTGGATATGGGCTACTGAAAACAGAAGTCAGATGCTTATGAAATCTCTTGCACTGACTGCTGTGGATCATGCAGCCACTGACAGTGTTTGTGCAGTAGCACTTTTTCTGAGGAGATGGACAGACCCAGAGTTTCAGGCTTAGGCAGTTCTTCTATTCCTAGGAAATGGCTGCAATCAGAGCTGTGAAGCCTCAGTGAGCACAGTGAGGCATGCAAACCATCTGCACATCACACAAACTAAGGCTGGACGTGATGACCAGCTTGCAGGAAAGGAGGAACCTGAAGGGTTGAAAGTCATGCAGAGGAGCCAGTGTCAAAAATCAAATTTCCCAAGTGAAGGAGCCAGTACAGTCAGTGAAGTGTAAGCAAGTGTTTCAAAGTCAGCTTTTTGTAGGGGAATATATGCTGCATTAATTATATTTTGTGGATGTTTATCTTTGGAGACTTTTGTTAAAATACTGTATTTGGTCACCAGTTAGCTTGAATGTGGGCTAATCTTAAATTATGTCTCTTCTTTACATGTAGCCAGAGAAGATTTTACATGGCATTTCTTATCAGTGTTTTGCAAAATAAATTAATACCATGAACTTCAGTTTACACAGAGTGAAGCAGAGATGCAGGAAAGTGACTGAGTTAGTAATTGCCCTCACTCACCAAGGGGTGGACAGAATCAGCAACAAAAGCAAATCTGTTGATCACAATCCTGAGTTGCTTTCTACAGTCCAGTTTATATAACTACAGGTCATTTTAGTCCCCTAATTTTATTATTTTAGGAGTTGAGTCCAGTTTGCTATAGCATGGGGAAAAATGGCTTTATCTCCTCTATCAACAGGTCACCAGCCACTATAGAATCCAGGAGCATGGCAGTCTGTGGGGCTCAGCATGCAAAGTTCACTGAGTTAATTTAATCCTGTAGTTAAAATGCAAGTGAGCAAGCTTGTAATTAAAGACTCCTTTATAATTTGCAAAAGCAGAACCATAAAGAATTTCCCTGTTGCACCTCCATCTAAATTATTATCAATGATCTCTGAAGAGCTAAACAGAGAAGTAATCTTTTCTCAAGGTATTCTGAAGGAGAGGAGAATGAAGTGTTCTTCAGCAGCTTAGACTCAAAGCATCCATGAGACAGCTTCTCAAAAGCAGGCTGTGTTACTGAATATTTGCTATGGGCGAGCATCCCATGACATGGCTCCTTGTAGCTGTTTCAGAAGGGTTAGATCAACCCTTGCCCAGAATGTTGTACAAACCCAATGCACTGCTTTGATTCTGCTCTGCTCCCTGGTTTGCTGGATGCCAACACATGGCTGACTTTGCCCTAACACCACAGGTGAAGATACAGTGAAAAAAACATTACAAAGAAATATAACCCAGCAATTTCTTTCCTTTTTAACCACTGCAGGGCTACCTCTGCAAATAAATAATCTGCTGATTTTAGTTCAGCTTTCAAGCATGGAAAGTTTTACCTCACTTTCAGGCTTCCTAATGAGTTCTCCACAAATGTGTAAATGGAGCAAATATATCTAAATAGGAAATTCCAGCTCTGTTTGGACTGATGGATGTGAAGATAATCCAAGGCTATCATGTTTCTGTAGTGAAATGTTAAAAGAAATTGTCTGTCATGTTAGCCAAAAAAAAACCAAAAAAAACCAAAAAAAACCCAAACAACCAAAGCAACCTCTCATCCTTTTTTTATTACCTTCAATCCTCCCTTCTCTAATATCAGGGCTCAGCTAGACATTTGACTCTCTGCCAGTCCTTTCCTTCTTTTTGCCTACTCTAAATTATCACCTACATCAGGGAGTGGCAGAAATCTTTCTCTATGCAGCTTTAAAGCTTTCTGAACCCCAGACCTCTCTGTCTCAGAGGAGCAATGGGGATGCTCTAGCCAATGAATTCTGCACCATTGCACTTGAGCAAGACTGTGCACATACAGTGTGATGTGAAAAAGAAAATTTCAGGCTAGCAATGACAGCCCATAAATGCTTTGGGTCTTGGGAAAGATTGTTTTGATATTCTTCAATATGTGTCATTTTAGTATTTTTTTTTTCTCCCCAGTGATTTAAATTAATTTGAATCAAATCATTAGTTCAGTACCATCAGACTGATACTGAACATAATGACTCATTCCTAAATTAATATTGTCTATCCTGAGCAACTCTTGTCTAAATGACTGGAAGATTCATGCTCCTCACAAAGTCAGCTACATTCAAATGAGTTCTGCAACAGTTCATTAGATAATGGTGTAATTTATATGTCTGGGTCAGCAAGTGTTTTTATGCTTTGACTTAAAATGGACAAAGTGCAAGTAACTAAACAGGTCTCCTGTAAATTTTTTTGTATTTCTCTGAGTGGGGAAAAAGAGCGGTAAAAAAAAAAAAGAAGTCCTTGAATCAGGACAAAATGCTGTGTACAGTACTGTAGGTATTTCCAGTTCCAGCCTCACTTCCCATTGTACAGAGAGGCATTATAAAATAAACCTGCTTGCCTTTCAGCAAATTCTGTCTTAAATGATGTGCTTGACACCAACACTTGAAAGGTTCAATGCTAAAGGGATCTGTTAGTATGAAGAATAAATGTACATAATTAGTCTGAGTTCAGTGGTAGGTGAAACCTCTGTACAGAGGAAGTCAGTCATTCCAGATGCTTGCTGTATGTTGGACCTCCTGCCTCCCTACACCTCTGTGCCAAGTGCTGTGTTTCAATCACTGGAGGAGAGACTGACAACAGCACAGCAAGAGCCTCCTACAAATGCTTTGCTTTTCTGTGGCTGTAGAGCCCACATGCTAAATGGTCTGCAAGCTATGCACAAGGCAATTTATCTTCTGAAGGACTTAAATAGCATAGCCTTCATGAAAAAAATGGAGAATTGTTATAAAATTTTTTATCAACTGAGCAGCAAACTTTGTTGTTTTTTGTGTTTGTTTTTTTTAACTGTTTATCAACTTTGGGTAGTGACTATTTTTATGTATTACCCAGCCTGCCAGTAAATGAGCTTCTCTCTTGTACACCTATGTTGACAGGGTATGGCATTTCAGATTCAAGTAATCTTGGCCTCCTTAGGGGAGGAATCTGTCAGTTGTTCCCTGTAATGAATGATGGGTTTGTGGCATGAGGCACTGCCTGTAGTATTAGCAGCAAGGAGAGCACAGCTGTCCTAGATTGTATAGTGCTGGTTTCTGGTTACGGTAGCTGCAGTAATGAATGAATAAATGATACAAGTTGACAACTGCTCTGCTTTATAAAACATAACACTATTTTTGCTTAATTTCTGTGTTCCTGGGAACAGCAAAAACTTCCTATCTTCCTCCCCACAAATAAGAGAGAAGTGGTGATAGAAAATGAAATAATTATTTCCTTCTCTTTTCCCTTTACTGGCACAAGGTGATTATCTAGCCATTGAATATTTTAGCATGAGTCTCTTCCAAAGCAATCTTGCAGTGAATTTCTGTGACTGACCTTGCTGGCGTCAGTTACTTTTGTAACCTGAATACGCAGGATGCAGCACATTTATTTCTTTGTGTTGTTGGGCTCGGAGGAAGGGAAGGAATAATGCTAAAAATGACTGACCAAGCTGACAGAAATGACATTTGAGACTGCAGTTTGGAGGGGCTCAGAATAATTCAAGTATAATGGGTGTGAATCATACCCAGCATATCAGCAGATTTGATATCTGGAAGCCAGTTTACCGAAACTCTTTATCAAGTTGTGTCTCTGCAGCTTCTGGGTTGTTGGTGATTGCTCAGTCCCCAGGGTGTCTGGGGATGGGGGTACACGCTGCTTTTCATCTGCCTGCTCTGCTCTAACTGCTCGCCATTAGTCATCCCATCTTGCTGCCATCCTTTTCAAGGATTTGAAGCATAGGAATTTCTTACCATACCAAGGTAAAATCCTGGGGCTATTAGTAACAGTCATTTTTATAAGAGATGGAATCTGTAAGGATACTTCAAAAAATCTCAAAATAGTTTTTACACTTTTGGTTCTACTTTTTGTTGAAGTTCCTCTGTTTCCTCCTTGTGTCTGGTCTTGTATTTGTTATCTTTTGGTTTTTTGGGTTTTTTTTTTTTCCCAAAAAAAAAGTATCATAGAACTCAAAATGATCAGGAAAGAATTTAAAACAACATTTTAAATTATGCAGTAAGAAGTTGCTTTGTGTGCTAGGTCTAGAAAGTGAAGAATGACTTTTTTGTTCTTTTTGTTTTTAACAGGAATTTCTAAAGATATGTGATTGGACAAATTGTTGGGTATATCACAAAGTCAATGACTAAATTTTTAAACAGAACACTGAACAAATTCATTAGTGAAATATTTAATTTTGATTTTATAAAAGCTGTTGTTCAATCATGTAATTTTCTCCTTTGGCAGATTTTCAAAGTTTTCAAAATATCGATTGTTCTGTAATTTTAGTCCCCACAGCTGTGGCACAGAGTTAATTTCTTTACTAGACAAGCCAATCTGCATAATCAAGATCTGAAACAATGGTATGTTTTCTGCTCTTCCTGCTGAGTGTTTGCCTAAAGTAATTCTTGTCCTATCATAAACTACTTTCAGGAATATAGAGCATAATATGTAACACAGAAGTTTCACATAAAAATAACGCAGGGAATAATTTAATGCTCCTGCAAACTGATTGTATGCATAAATGTATGTACTTCTAGTGCCACTGGAAGAATATATCTAGCCTTCCCACTTCCTGGAGTGTTCTTTACACGTACACTCCTCTTCTGCTTGAAAACCCATACACCTTTAATTTCCCACAGAAGACTCCCATTTTCCCAGAGGTGTGGAAAGAATTATATTTATCCAGATGCCCACATAAAGTCTCTCTTAGAATATGTCAAAACAATGACAGTTTAGAGAGCTGACAGGTGCATGCAGCAGTGAGCCTCTGAGAGGTCTCAAACACTTCAGCTGATGAAAGCAAAGTAGTAACTGGGCAAGAAAAAGCAGGGACGACAAAAGAACTTGGATAATAAGTATTCCTCCGCAGGTGAGTTGCTGTGCAACATCAGTGGGGGCTGGAGAGATACAAAGTGTTTAAAAATAAGAATTTCTGCCGCGTTGTTGACTGCTGGGCAGTCTCTTGCAACATAGATCCTGGCTTCTCATGCTCAAATCAGTGGGTTTTGATGACTTAAACATTTCATGGGGAATGTGTCATTCTGTTGTAGGGACCCAATCAGCTCCACCCAAGGAGATCACCGTCACTTCAGTGTAGCTTCCTTCCCAGGGTAAAGAAAGAGGATACTGGTACACTGTTTGTCTGATCCTTTCCTTGTGATCAAAATTGAGATCTGTGCTTGTGAGAGGCCTTGAATTTAGGAATATTTTAAGTCATTACTTATACCTTAGAAAACAGACAACTAAGCTTCCTCTGGTCTGTATGTCTGTCTACTGTGACATACCCACTGACATCTGCAAGGATGAAGGGAATTACTCAGCCATGTCCTCAAACAACACTTTGAGAAACTCTCCTGTTCTGTCTTTAAATACCAGAGAGCATTGCAAGCTGTGATAAGCCACGTGGCTGATCTGCATTTTGGGTCCTCAACAAGCTACAGCAGTCAAACCACTGTCTTGAATACAGTTTGCTCCTCTAGACCACAGCTTTGAATTCACACCACACATGGAAAGCTAAATCTCCAAAGCAGAAGAGGACCAAAGCACTGTTACTTAGAAGAAAAAGCCACTGGCTCTTTCAGTGAGAAGAAAAAAACTTACTTGAAAAATAATAGTAATCTCTGTTCATGAAATATGGGTTGGAGGAGCTTGCACACTGCTTACTGGAGCAGAGGATGGATGGAAACTGAATGGGAGCTCACGCTGCTCTTTCAGAGCCCAGTGCTGTACTCTTCCACATGCCAACAGCTTCCACCTTGGAGAGCAGAGGTTATTTGAGTGTGGGAAGTGCTGAGCTTAACATTAAAATATGCATTCATAAGCCTGGATCCTTTACAGAATAGGTCTGTATTTCCTACTGCACAGCTGGAGAAACTGAGTCACAAAAGAAAAGTCCTATTTAAGGACTGGCAGTGATAGAATCAAGAGTAGCATTCAGTTCCTTCCTTATCATCATCTAGGGTCAATAGCATCCTACAGGTGATGAGGAGCAGCTGAGTGAGCTGGGGTTGTTTATCCTGGAGAAAAGGAAGTTGAAGTGTCCCTTATTGATCTCTACAGCTTCCTAGAAGGAGGTTGTAGTGAGGTGAGAGTTATCTCCCAAGTAATAAGTGACATTGCAAGAGGAAATTGCCTCAAGCTGTTTCAAGGAAGGTTTAGATTAGATATTAGGAAAATTTAGAAAGAATAGTCAGGCATTGGAACAAGCTGCTCAGGGAAATAGTGGAATAGCAATCCCTGGAAGTGTTCAAAAAGTATGTGAATGCAGCACCTGAGGATACAGTTTAGTGGTTAATACAATGCTGCTGGGTAAATGGTTGGACTCGATGATCTTGGAGGTCTTTTCCAATCTTCATGATTCTTTACACTGGATTATTGCTTCTTCCCAAAATGCATCTGTTTCAGAGTCATGCTGACACCCCAGCCCTTTTCTTTGTTGTTAATTGTTAAATTATTTTAACTCGGGAATAGCTACATTTTAATTTAGTTTTTTTTTTCACCGAGATTGAGACACGTTTATTTAATTTAAGAAACCAAGCAAAACAGCCTTCTAACTATTGCTGCCTTTTAAAATAGGCATTAAATCTAAGGATCTCTTTTCAGGCTTTAATTGTTTGTGTTTCCTGTAGTTTAACTTCACTCGTGAATGTTCTATTTGCTTTTATCAAAGTTTAGGTTTTTGCTTCATGAAGGTATGAAGCTCTGCTACTTGCCTTTCAAGTTATTTTAATTGTCCTAACTAACTGAACTCCTTTGCACACAGAAATGCCATTTAATTGGTTAATTTCTGTGAAGATTTTGGGAAAGTTTCTATGATAACGAAGATGCAGATAAAACAGTGTTAGTTAGAGATGATAAAAGTCAAAGTCTGTCTCTTCTTTCCAAGCCTAATGTGGTTGGAGCATTGCTCATTAATTTCAGATTTCTGATGAATTTAAATATCGAGTGTCATGATTTTATCTGTGTCTCCTGCTGCTCTCTGCTGTCTCACTTCTTAAGCAACAGGGATCAGATAGTGCCACTATTTTCAGGGACAAAATGTGCTTCACTCAGTGAGACACTGTAGCTGTTCTTGTGAGCAAACAAGCAAACAAATGCAGCTGAAGTACTTGGGAATCACTTCACCTTCATGGAGAACATTCTCTATCCTGCTTACTGTATTTTTTTCAAGGCTGTGATGCTAAATGGTCTTTCAAGGCCCTTTAATCACAGCTTTGTGATTATATAGACTGTACCTGTCATTCAAAGAAAACTCTAAATTTCCTGAAGTCTCAGCATCTCCTGAGAGATCAGGAAACCTTCTGGAGGCTTTTCTCCTCATGGAGAGTTGATGTTACAATACGATGCATGGAAAAGAAAGCAAATTCCATTTTGTTGGCAGAGCACTGCTGTCCACACATTTTCGGTAAGAAATGCCATTTGATGAGTTCAAGTCAGGATTCTTGTCTGCTGTGCCAACCCTCTGACACAGGCACTGAGTCACATGAAATTGTCTTTACCTCATCCTTAGAAAACTATGCCTTCACCAAATGTCTGTATATCTCCTGGTCTTTGGATGTGATTTCTCAGCTTGGGTGTGCATGAGGGAAGGTTAATGATATGCACAGGCACATTACATTAATACTTAAGGGTGGATTTTTTTTGAAGCCTCTGTGTGTGTGTGTGAGAATGTAAGACTTTGAGGATGGGGACAGCCCCTGTTGATGTCACTGAGAAGTTTTGACATTGGAAAAGGGCATGAGGAAAGGAGGTGATCAATGATGGGACCACCATTGAGTCAACGACAAAAACTGAGCTTAGTTGAGATTCTTAAGCTGGTATCCATGAGTTTTTGATGCTAAACAGATTTACTGCTGCACAGGGCCGATTTAAATGAAGAGTATGACAAAACTTCAGAGTTATCCTGTTGAATCTTGACACTTAGCATTGGTTCTTGGCTTTTTGGAAATGAGAGGCTCCAGACGTCACCAGTGATTTTGTGCAACTAAGAATGAGAGTGCACCTGAGTTGCACATCTGCCCTGTCAGCCCTGCAGCAGGGTTCTGTCTTTGAGCATAACCTCAGAAACTATGGAGGACCCTGGGCTACAGAAATGGGTATAAAAACTTGTTGAATGAGCATTATATTTGATTGTGGTGCCATGTTAAGATCCCTAAACATGAGTCCCTGCCTGCAGTTTCACAGCTCAGGAGCTTGTTCTTGTGAAACTGTGCCCGTGGGCTCATCAAGTCACAGAACCTCCCCCTCCAGCTCCTGCAGGCCCTGCCCACCCTGGCCATCCAGGGCACCAGGAGGAGGCAGCCTGAGAGGAAACACCAAGGAGTCCTGCTTTCACTTCCTCCTCACTCCCTCTCCCAGGCACAGCCACTGCTGGGCAGGGTGAACATGGGACATGCCAGGGTGCTCTCCCCACCGTCATCCAGATAAAATCTAGTGTTGAAAACTTTCTTTTTCCTCAGTAGTTCTTTAGCTGCTATTTTTGCCAAGCTCTTTTTTTTTTGTCCATGAGCCATGAGGGCTTAGGGCTTGGTTAGGAGGGATTAAGACCCCTGAAGTGTCATGGTAAAGGATCTCTGCAGCTTGCCAGCATGAAGGTTTTCATCTCATTAAAATCACAGGTGTGCTTTCTATGAGAGAATGAATTTTCCTTCTTTTCTCCTTTCTCTCCCTGTGACAAAGGAGGCACTACTCCTGCTTTTCAGTGCCACTGTAGGATTTCTTTCCTTATTCACAACATTCCCCCTACCTCATTCCACACATCCCAGGGAGCGTCAGACCACCGCTCTAGCACTGCAGCTTCGAGTCATGCTGCTTCCTTCATCCTCCGCTGCCTGCCTGGCTGTGAAGGCATCCTAACAACTCCCACAGCCTCTGAGTGCAGCAGGACGGGCAGAGCTACTGGCAGAGCTTGCTTTCAGCTCTCGGTGCTGAAGCGGTTGACAGATGTTCGGAGGATTTCTTGTCTCTGGACCAGCACTTCATCTGTTCCAAGTTATTCAAAACACAAACAGTGGGTTGGCAGGAGTGAAATATGTTCAGAACCAGGATGTCAAAACAGAAATATATTTTTAAAAGACAAGTGTCAAAAAAAAAAAAAAAAAAAGGGAAGGTGTTCATGCAGTTTATAGGAAGATGTACTGAAATAGTTGAGATTTTCTTCTTTTAACCCCTTGGGCTCCCATCTGACATGCTATTCCACTATGTCTATGGTGGTTTTCTTGATTAAATGTTGACAAGGGCATTTTGGGTCCTGGGTCCCAGGTTTGCTGATAGATGGATTTGCCACATTTACAAGGTGTTTGGACTACCAGCTAGGAACATAATTTGGGACTATCCTGTCAAGCGTACTGTTGTAAAATTGAAGTGAGATCCTATAAATGTGTTGAGTGGTACTGTTGAACAGAGTGGTGGAGGAGACATTTAGTGAGAAAGAAAATGATTCCAAAAAAATAGAGAGGAGAGCATGGCAGAAGTAAAAGATGGCTCACATTTAGAGAAGAGAGGCATCTCTGTTTATAGAATAAACAATATAGAAAGAAGATTTTCAGGGTCCTGTAGCAGATGCAGCTTACCTGCAGCCTCCTTTGGTTGCAGGTGCATAGTAAGGCATGGGTGGTAGGTGACAGCAAAATGAATCAGCAACAGAGCCCTCTGAGAAGGGCTGTGCTGCTTTGGGTGAGTTACTGCTAACAGGGCGCTAGTAACTCCAATCGCAGATAGAAAAACCAGTTCCAACAAAATTTGAGAGAAAGGATAGGAAGCAAGTGTTTAAATAGTCAATGGAAATGAAGACAAAACTAAAATTATTTCAATGATGCTTTTTTCTTATTTAGGGTGGTGATTACCTCAGCAAAATAGAGGAACAAAAAAATATAAAAACAACAACAGTCCAAGAATGTTGAGAATTTTCATGTCCTATCAAAATGCTTTTTGGTAAGCAAAAGATCTGTCACTATTACAATAAGGATGTCATAGGATAAGAGTATCATCCCATTATTGCTCTGCACTAATAAATCAGCAAAATGCTGCTTTGCTGTCTTTCCCCAGTTAGAGAAATAATTCTTTCTTCAGCTGTTGATGCTGTTCACGTGGGTATCACCCACATAATTTTCTGTTCTTGTTGTAACCCTTGTCATCAGGACAGAGTCACGCAGTAACGTTACCCAATCTAATGATAATCTTTGACCTGCAAATTAATCTGCTGCTATGCTTTACTTTTGATGAGAACATTTTTGATGACAGTGGATGCTTGGTGTCTCATTGCTGCTCGGTGTCGTGACAATGTGCTTGGTAGGAACACTTTGGGATTTTTAGAAGCTTCTGTTCTCATGGCAAATTGTACTGATGCTCTGGCATTCTCCATTTTTGTTGAGATTTGATGTGAAACTGAAAGCTCCAAATGTACATGCATGGTGGATTTACGAATTCTAGTTTTGAGCTTGCAGAACTTTTATTACCTTTATAACAGTCTGGACTGTGACTTAGTGCCCATTCCTTTTTCTTCCCAATAGATAGATGGCTGTGTGACTAGTTAAAAGTGAGAGGACTACTTTTCTTTCTATATTTGTGCAATTCTGCTTGCTTCAGCCCAGCTGAACCTGACTGATATAAATGCCAATGAAGAATTGAGCAAAATCTGCTTGCTTTCAGTAGATGCTTCACATATTTCTTCTACATCCTTTTTTTTGTTTTATTTTTTATGCTAATGTAAGCAGATTTTGTGAGTTCTTATTCATGAAGACAGCACATAGCCAGGGAAGGTACTGCATTTTTGTCTGAAATGAAATGATATTTACCCATGTTAGATTCATAATAAATGTCAGTTTGGATCTGCTTCTGTGCATTTGTGGGTGGACGATACTTAAACATTCATATTTAGAGCATTAAAGCACTTTGCAAACTATTATAGCCAAGGGCAATGTGACACCTACCTGCCTTGTGCAAGAATCATCGAGTGGGTGTGGAGAGGAAAGGACAGGAAAAGATAAAAAAGCCAGCCTGGGAGATCTGTATTTCACATAATTTAATCCAAACAATGATATGCCTTTATTCTCTCTAACCCCTGGGCTTAAGGTGTAATTGCTTTCTGTCATTGGAGGCATTTTGGGTTTGGTGTGTTGTAAATCTCAGGGAGAGGTGATCTGTGACTGGCTATGCTCCTGTCTGCTGGTGATGCTGGAAAAGCATCCTGCTGCCTCCAGCTGCTCTTGCTTGTGTTGGTGGACAGGTTTTGAGGCAGACCCAGCAGGCTGAAGCCTAGATCTGACTCCAGGTAGGGAATATGAACCCTTAATGCTGGGCACAGACTTTTGACATGCAAAGTTAGAAGACATGTTTGCTGTGCAAGGACACTGAGGAGAGCCCAGATACAAAACCCCTGCTCTGCCAGAGGCTGGAAGCTGGGGGTGTTTATAATTTCTGTCTTGATGGCTGGTAGAAAACAGCTGAAATGTCACAGCCTACGCTTAAAAAGCATTCTGATTTGGGCCTTCTTTTGTTCCCTTTTCATTCATCTTTGTTTTAGGAAGACTTTCTTTTAAATTGATTTTGTTATTAGTGGCTCAGCTCAGCGGCAGTGTACCTGTTACATATATTGAGAACCTGACTCCTGGCTTTAGCTGGTGCAAGTGACAGTGTTTTAAATTAAGCTGTCCTCCCTGCAACTATCTTTCTTTTCTTTATCTCCCCACCCAGACATAAATAACCGGGCAGCAGAAGGCAGGTAGTGTTATAAATTGTCAGGCCACACAATTGCCGCGTGTTTTGCATTCTGTTCTCTTCCTCCGTTATCATCCATTTTGAGCTAAAAGTTCATCCATTTGTGCTTCTGCCATGAGAAGATGTCAAATAAATTGATACTGTAGTATTTAAAAAGTATTAAAGAGTACAAATATATATCATTACATTGATAATGCTCAGCAACTACAACTGTAGTGCTTTATTACTGACATTTAAAGACCAAGGGAAGTCTAATACAGGGAAGAGTGATTATCTCTCAGAGTATCTAATTTAAAAGTTGGGCTGGTTTTGCTCGCCAGTAGGGCCATGATCTATTAGTTCTCTTACACAGTAAGTGTTCCTCTAATAAAGAGTTTGCTATTTCCTTCCAGCACATCAGTATGGTGTCCATCCCAGGTCTTCATGGTGGTTCTGCTAAGCAGTCACTGTCAGGAATTGTAATGGGACATGGCCTCTTGCTTTCTGAATTTTCAGCCAGAAACTCAAGGCACAGTGTTGTTCAGGCAGTCGAGGCAGCTGATGGCAGCATTCTAGGGGAGCCTGGCTACCTTTCTGGGTGTTTTCATCATGGCATTCCAGGCTGCCTCGCTCTATTCCCCTCTCCTCTGGCTGGTGCTTTGCTGTATTTCTAGTGGCACCATTACAAGTGGAAGCTGGTTTGCATTGCAGTTACTTTCTTAAACATGGCTCAACTGTTGTGCAGCATGCAAGGATCATGTTTGAGTTGCCGAAATGTGCTTACATAATACCTACAGCTTGTTGCCTCCACTGGGGCTGTGAGGGGATTGTGACTTCTCAGGGGCACTACCCCAGCTCCCGCCTGTCACATGCATGCAAAAGAGACTACTCCAGTTCTTTGCATCAGCCCTAAGTTTTTGTCTTTATTTATTGAAACATGCAAGGGTGTGCCTCAGTTCAGCTCAGAGAATTCTTGAAAGAAAGAGGCAGAACAATATATACTCCTGTCCAGTCTATGATGGGCATATCTCATCCATGTCTCAATAAGTGTAAGACAAAAAGTGGGTCAGGACATAGTGTTGGCCTTAAAGTGTCCCTTTCCCTGACTCATCAACTATACCAGTGCCTGAGTTTGTAGGGGAAGGACACTTTGGGGGATAAGGTGGGTAGAGATAATGTTTTGGTTTTTGTGTTTAGCTTTCTTCTTTTTTTAAACATTTTTTAATCCCTAGCACTTTCTAAAATATCTAGTCATGCACTAGGAAATAAAACCTTATCTGTGTTGCCAGTTTCCTCATCAATTTGTTTGAATGTATCCCATTCTGTTTAACCTTCAGACATTATGGAGAACCCTACAGGCTGTAACCTGCTATCAGTTTTAGAGCTGAACTCCCCTCCCATTGCCACTGAAATTTAGATGGTGGGTGGGGTTGCATAAAAAGCAATGACACAATATGGTCCAAGATTTTGTTTTAGCAAGCCAGGCTGACTTGCCAGATGGGTTTCTACTGTTGAGAGCAGACAATGCAACACTTGTGTCTGATCTTGGGAACTCTGGGGATAGAGACCAAAAGTGCAACCTCCCTTCCCTTTTCACTCTTCTGAAAATCTTTAGAACTGTGTTTTTGACAGTCAGCATTAAAAATAAAGGCATTTACATACTTGAACCAATATTTTGGGATATTCTTTTGTGCAATGTCATTCTCAAAATATTATGCAGTGTTGTTGAGAAAGCTCAGAAGGTCTAGAAACTAATAATATCTGAGAGAGACCATGGTCAGTAAGCTACTCTTCATGTTTCTCCTTTTTGTTGTGATTTCAGTGGTTAAATCTTCAGGCAGGATTTTCATAGAAATAGTCACTAAGAAAACCACCTTCAGCAGGAGAGTGACAATGAACTTTATTATATTTATGCTGTCAGCTTCCAAGAGAATAGAGGACTATTTGAATAGATGGTCTGATTCCATGTAAGGAATCACTGGCCATGAGAAATGAATACCAGAGTGACAGCAGTGATGTATTCCAGGGTGGAGACTAATCAGGAGAATAATATGTGTTTGTCCAGTTAGGTGTTAGTCTTGCAAGTTAAAATGATTAGTGACAGATATAGATAAGGGAGTGATTTGTTATCCACTATAACAAATAAGTCTAAAAATAAACATATGACAGAATAAACACCATGAATTGGGAAAACTGATTTTTTTCCAGAGAGATAAGAATGTCTAATTTCATCCAAAACTGGAGGCAGTCACGCTAATGAGTGGGAGATGATTGTGATATATCAGAAGCAGGGATTGGAGTTAGTACTAATCTTTGCTCTGGATTTTGCTTGCAAATAGGAAGCTTTCTAACAGGGGAACTTGATGGTAGAATGTGAGTTGGCCTTGGTAAGTGATGCTAAGGAAGGAATTGGCAACAGAATGGGATGAGCCTCACATAATTTGGGGGTGGAAGAGGGAGCTTGAGTGAGTGAAATATAATTATGCTTTCCTAGCTGGTAATGCTGCCTTGAAGTTGCTCTCCTCCCTATATTGTGAAGACATTTTCAGTGCAGCTGGAAATGTGTTGCTAATCAGCACACAAATGTGAACACTACAAATATAAAACCATTGGCATTTGTTAAGAGAAAATATAAAGACTTTTCATCTGGAGGATATTTGTGCTTGTTAATGTCTTCTGAAAGTGATAAACTTGTGGGCAGTGTCATTTCACAAATGAGAGGTTAAAATTCTGACAGATTTCTGGAAACATGAACGCTGGGTCTTTTTAAGATTCCTGTCAGTGAAAAAGTCTAGCCAGTCTGACTTGCCATCCAAACATGGACTTGTTAATTTCGTTGCAGATCTTCCTTTCCTTCTGCTTAGAATTGAGAATTTAAAAAAAAAGAAAAAAGAGGACTATTTTAGGCAAATAATCTTTCTTATAAAGACAGGAATTGCTGTACTAGCTATAATGATGCATCTAGTGAACCATCTTTAATAAGCTCCTGATGCCCTACTTCATTTGTGCCAGCCAGCAGTTTAAGGTGGGTGTTGGAAATTAAAGTTGTCTTTCAGAGCTGCACCCCCAAGTCAGAGATGGATGCCATTTCACCTGCACGTTCTCCCAAATGATCCATGATGTGCAGGGACACCACCTCTGCAGTGGAACCTTGTTTTTTGCTATCTTGCTAGACTTCAGTGTCACCTTACCCCTCATGATTTACAGAAACTCATTCTGTGTTACCAAAACTGGAGGCTATTGCAGTATGTGACATCTGAGGAGCAATTGGAGATATATGTATTCCTTTTTTTAGTGTTGTTTTTCAGACCATGATCTTTTAGGGTGAGACCAAAAAGTCTCAACATTCCCCCAAATCATCTTTGAAACCATTCAAACATGTTTTTCTGAGAGATGGAGAATTAACTAGGGTTGAACTATACTTGGCTTGCAGTATTTTTTATCTCAGTCTGATTAGCTTTTATTGCATGTTCCCTTGTGTCAAGAATATGTGTAAGTAAAAGCGAAAAAAAAAAAGACAGATAACTGTACTCAGACAATGATGACACAATCTTGTTTCCTCCCAGGCATTTTTCAGATGTATCTTTTCTAGTTTATCTCTAATCATTGGTGTCCCATCCTTTGACAATCTGGCTTTGCTAGCAGCTTGCATAGGTCAAGTGTTGAGGCCAGCATCTTGCACTGAGCTTGTTCTCCCTGCTCCCTCTGCTCATCTCTGCTTTCTCTTCTCCTCCGATGGTGCAGTTAACACACCTCTTCCTCCTTCTGGTAGGACTAAATCCAGGTCCAATCTGGGATAGCATCGCAGCGCCTGCAGGGAGTAAAACCAAGTGGTCTTTCCTAAAGCCTCTGCCACAGCAGCCAGCCTGCCTGGGTGAGCTGCTTTGTGAATGGGCTGGTGCAGAACAGGCAGGTTGGATGTGGGCAGGGTGTGTGTATGCACAGGAACAACCACTTAGGCACCTGCACAGGGACTTGGGTGTCCTCATCTCTGCTCATTAGGAATTTTTAATTCTGCTTCTTGCTTCAGCAAGACTCTTGCATCATCCAGGGGCATTTTTGGGTACCTGCTTAATGCCAAGCTGCCATCTGATTTTTTTTTTTTAACTAATTTTTAATCTTTTCTGTTTGGGGGAAAAGCAAGCTGTGTTTGAGCACTACTTCACATCTCTAAAAATAAAAGTTGGCTTTCTAAGTGCACAGCATACTCCCTCTCTCTCTGCCTCTCCATCTCCCCCCACTTCCCTCTCCGGGCTTCTTTCTGCAGGAGAGGCTGGGAGGGGGTCACTCTTGGCAAGCACTGAAGATGGATTCTAAGTGGTGCACAAGCGCACACATAGCAATTTGGCACACAGCAGGGACTGGGGGCGGGAGGCATTTTGGATTTGTCAGCTCATCGGCACAGCTAGGTTCTTGTCAAACAGCAGAAGTTGCACAAGTCCCTGGTGGCTGAGATGCAATTGGTGAAGCTGTGCTGGTCTGGAAAAGCAAAGATGTGAGGTCACAGGATCATTTTCTCTCTCATGCTGCAGCACAATTGACAAATTAGCTCATAATCCAGCATTACCTCCTCAACTCCCATTCCCTTTCCTGTCTTGCATGCCCCAAATTTTATGTCCCTTCTGATATCTATTCTTTGCCTCTCTATCTTCATTTCCCTGTCTCTATGTATCAGCAATTCAGTTAATTTGGATCCTATGAATGGCTAGGAAATTTTAGAGACTTTACTGTGGTCAGCACAAGTTTGTGCCTAGGAAAGATTTTGTCAAGCCCAGGGATTTCTAAAAGGTGATGCATGTACTGAGGGAGTTACACAACCTGCTGCAAAGCAGTACCCAGTACAGGGCTGAATCAGGGGTTGTTTTTGCCAATATTGTTGCTGCCACTGATGTGCTATTGATGGCCTGTCAAGAAGTATATAAAAATTGAAAGTGTATTATGTTCCTGGTCTAGGAGCTGAATATAGTCTGCATAGCATGACACAGATTTCCTTTGATAAGATGCCTCACACTTCCCTAAACTCATTTTCTGAGTTAAATTATTTTTTTCACTATATTTTTGCATGACTCAGAGATGCCTTTTCTATTTGTGCTTGCAAGCAAAAAGCATTGGAGCTTTTTACATCTGTGCTGTTTGGGAGACGTGATTTCATCTGCAGGTAAATACAGTGGAGCTTTGGGTATGATTGACTTCCTTCCACGACTCTGTCAGTTGCTTCAATTTGGGGTATCAGAATTTCTTTAAGGTATTTCAGTGACAGGTCCATGTAACTGTGTGGATTCAGTTCCTGCCTTGACCTCTACTGCTGTAGATGTTGAGTCCTAATGAGGGGAGTAGGAGGATGCTGACAGATCCCTGCTTTTGTGTGTTCACAGTCCTACCCCTGGTGCAGCACTGCACTCTGACATGGTGAGGGAGACTGCTTCTCTGTGAGTATGTGCAACAAAGTCCTCAGAAGTTATTTTGGAAAAAAATTAAGCCAATCTGTAACATAAAGGCTTGGCCTGGAATTAATACTGGAGTAACCTGATGATCAATCCACCCTTCCCCAGTGTGGTAGAGACTGCATAATTACAGACTTCTGTAGGAATGGAGCTAGGGTGTTCTGGAAATCTCACTTCAGGAGCAGTGCAGAGGAGCTGCTGCTCCTCCTTATCTCCCACAACACAGCCCTGCACATCACACAGACTGTTCTGCACACTGCATGTCTATTGCTATTCTTCAGATGAACTGATATACTTAAAAAACTGAAACAGAATGAAAATTTAATGATTATTAGTAACCAAAGATAAGACTAGATCCAGACCCATGTGCATCAAAACATTCAAATTTTTGTTTGGGTAATGAAAGAGTGGTTGACAGAGTTCAAAAATAAGGCTCCAGTCTAGAGATCAAGGCATTCTGCCAAGTTAAAGTCCTGTTGCAGAAATACACAAATATTCCCTTGTATATACAGCCTAGCTGGAAACTTGCATATTGCTTTTATCTTAAAGAATTTATTCTACCTAATCAACTAAAATAGCAACAGTTTTAAATTGCAGACATCTCCCTCGGAGTTTTGTAGCTTTAGCTGGGTGGGTAGTTTCTTGTAGATGGGGAAAGGGACAATTTATTTCTTTCAAATACCCTGTCACAGCTCTAACCACCAGGTGTTTTGGAAAAAAAAGGGTATGACTTTGATTGGCCTAATCTTCAATATAACCTACAGATTAAGCTCTTCAGTTTTGCTGTGACAAAGTACAAATGAGTTAATTCAATTGCAGATATTTGGAACAGTTGTATTGAAAACTAGAGGCATCTCCACAACAAGGCAGAAGCCAAGTGTTTCTTCTGAGCATCCAACTCTTGTGGATCTGATTGTATCTATTTTTGTCCTATAATATCCCTGGGAATACATTTAAAAACACAGGGGTTAGAGGGGTTGGACTAAAAAAATGCTTTTCTTTTCATTATTGTAATTTTGATTCTTCTGATAATGCATAGCAAGCTAGGTCAACAACATCATGGGAGACCATACACTCCCTAGAAGTTCTACAGCACCATATAAAACAAAATCAGCATATACATGAGACAACTCGATAGTAGGGTAAAATCTCTTGTGGGAATTGCATGCAGGCATATCTAACTCCAACACCAGCCTCCTGCCAGCACCTGAACAGCTTGTTTTGTGTTCTAAGGGCTTGCACAATATTGAGTGATGACACCAGCTGTGCTCAGGTTCTTGAATTACAGCTCCAAGGATGGTGGCCATCAGGGGACACACTGAGCCTGCAGGAATGATTGGCTTGCTGCTAGATTGAAAAGCAGAGGGTTGGGAGCTGAGGCTGAGAAATAAGTAGTTTCCTGAGTCTCTCTGGTTTTCACTATAACTCTCTTGGAGAATATGGCTTTGCATGTCAAGTTTTTGTTCTGATATGCTTACCTTCTAGTGGTATGTGCTGGCAGGTTGCCCCATATGCAGTAGAGACTTGAAGGAGGCAGTCACATGCCAGTGCCCTCAGAGGTGAGATAGTCTCCTACCTGCACTCAAGCTTTGCAGCTAGATTTGGCTTTCATTTAGCTTGAATTATCTGTCATGAGAATTCTGGCTGAGGACACACATTTCCTGAAATGGATATACAACACATGCCTCAGCCACAAAGATTCCTCACTAAACCGATGTCTGGTGCCTTCCTCTTTTAAGGAAAGCTGTAACTTTCTTCCATGGCAAGTTTAATGCCTTTGACAGAAACTGAACAAAGCAAAACCTAATTTAAGTAATTTGTTTATATAGGTGGCTGCTCATAGTCACTTAACAGCTTGTGTCAGATAAAGACAAAGCAGACTTCTCATGTTCCAGTTTGGCAGGCATTATAAGGACTGGAAGAAGTGGATCTGAATCCACATTCCTTAAGAGAAATGTTCCTTTCTCTAGCAGGCTGGATTATGTAGCTTTCATCACCTGACATCTTTTCTCTGAAAGGCTGTAATATACCAAGAAAATTTTCCATATCTAGCAATAATGCCATTTGAAAGGTGCAAATGTAAATTTTATTTTATTTTTTTTAAATATTTAGTTTAAAAATGGATTTTCTTCTTAACTTGAAATATGTTTAAACTGAACTACTTGAATGATTAATCAGGGAATGAATAGACATTATTTGGTTATTGCAATTTGGCGAGCCCATCCTGATTTGATCAGCTAGCAGGGAACATTACATCTAGTAAGGAAGGAGGAAGCTGCCCAGTTCTTGGCCAGGTTTATATATTACTATCACAAGAGAGAGTTGGCTGTGGAAATTAATGAAGTTTCTTTTCTCCAGAGACCAAAGAGGTTACTCAGAGGATGCAGAAAAAATGCAGGGATTCAGCTGTGTCACATTTTCTCTCTAATTGAGCTGTCTAGGGAGCCTCCCACGTTTTGCAGAAGTGGAAACATCCAGTTTCATTTTATCTTTCTCAGACTGCAGCAACTCTCTTCTTTGGAAGCCAAGGTCACACTGCATTTACTTTTGGTGTTTGTCCCTTTAATTCTCCTACAGTTTCGCAAATGCTTCTAGTGTTTTTTTACATTTTAGCTTATAATCACTTTTTTTTTTTTTTTTTAAGGCACCATCTGGTCCCTGATATAGTTTAAAATAACAATCTAGCCAGGACACAACCAGCAGAAGTACTTTACACCTTTCACAACCCAGTATGAGAGCTTCCCCACCTATATTTCTCCACAGACACTGTCACCATCAGATCCTGTTCCCTCCAGACAGGTCTTGCAGAAAGCAAGGTCTCACAGCTCTTGCTTTCCATCCATTTAATCTTGAACATAGTCATTTTATGGACACAAAATGGATGCACTAGAGAAGCTTACAGCTAGGAATGTGGGAGGTCTGCTGTAAACAGCTCAGTCAGAGTAATTCTGGTTGGAGCTCACATCGGCATTTAAGCTGCCCTCTGGTGCTTACCACTTCTGCAGCGCATGCCTTCATCGTGTCCCCTGGTGCCTGGAGACATCTGCAATATCCAGGGAGAAGAGGGAACCAAGCATTGTAAAAATCATCTCAAAAAAAAAAAAAGTGGCCCCATTCTGTGGGTGTTTTATTTTAAGCAGGACATTAACATGCTATGTTATCATTGCAGGTTATGCTGGGCAGGAAGGTTTTTTTAATTTTGATTTTTATGAGTCACTTACTGCATAGTTTATTTTATCTTCATGCTGTGTGCAACAGCACTGTCTGTCATGGTGCTTTCCCAGTAGCCACAAATCAAAGCGTGGCACTAAGCAGAGTGATCGTGTGACTGTCACCCTCAGCACAGCTGAGCCTCAGCCTGGTGTTTCTTCTCTGGCTGTTGGAGGATCTGAGGTTTTCAGTGCCAAGGTAGCAGAGACAATAAATACAAATGCACCTTTTCCTGCTGAAAGGCCCTAAATCACTGCTGGAGACAAAAGCAGGCTAATGTAATGAACAGGAAAGGACCGTGAGCAATTCTGGGATTTCAGTGTAGGTTATCTGTCTGGTGGGACATTCACTGCTCTTTTTTGGTTTGTTCTCCTATTAACTAAAGGCAAAGGGGGACAATAATTTCCCTGTGAGTTTCTCTGAGCCTGAATCATGCTGCAGTCCCCGGTGCTGGCAGCACGGCTGGTTAATATTAGCCCCACAGCTGATGGTCGCGCTTGGTGCCCTCCCTGCAACAGGTGCGGGCCGGCCGCCGCGCTGGAATCCCGCCCGGCCCGAGGCCGGCGCTGGCACCAGCCTTCCCATTATATCAGCAAGGGCCATGTCCCGTGGCCGCGATGCCCCGGCACCCCCGGCTGGCCCCAGCTGTCTGCGGGACGTGGAGCCGGGCGGCCAGGGAGCGCCCAGGGAGGGAGGCTGCTGCGGGACAAGCGCACCGGGATTCCTCTGGAGCGGCGAGACGGGAGGCTCCTGGATGGCGCTTCCAGCCGTGGCTGCGGGGTAAGGAGAAGGTTTCTGCCGAGCCCCAGGCCCGTGGTTTTGCGGCGTTGCTCTTAGAGGAGGGAAGCACAAACGAATAAGTACTAAAAATCAAGTATCAGCACTCTGAAATGAGCGAATACGGGTTGCGTTTGCTCATCGTGTTGGCCGTAGTTTCTTTATAACGCAGTACTTTGGGCTTGCATTAATTTTAATTGGCACTCTCTAATTTTAGAATGCTCCTGTGAAAAGTTACTTTCAATTCCAGTGGTGATTAGATGGTGATGACGTGTTTTAATAATAAACATGGGACAGATACCGAAAAAGAAATCAAATGTGCTGGCTGCACTTCTGGGGAGGGGAAGAAGTGCTATTGCTGTCCTCTAAAATTTTCTGATCTGTCTGCTCTGGCGAGATATCCTAAGGCCTCCCATCTCTTTTTTTTATAATTTTTCTTTTTTTTTTCTTTTGTTTTCTTAAGTCATAATAGCATCTTTTGGTAAGAACAACAAAATATCTAGGTGGTGTTTATGTAGCCTAAATGTTAGAGAGAGGAAGGGGGAGCTGAAAGGTTTGTAAGGTTTTACAGGATCACTTCTAGTGTCCTGTTCCCTTAATGTGACTCCTCTCTGTTGGCTGTGTGAAGAAAGGCAGGGCTGTCAGGCAGGTCAGAAGGGGTCTGTGTGCCACAGTGTCACTTGTGTGAGCTGGTGCTCTGCCTACGTGCATGATCAGAGATGGTGCCAGGCAGGTTTGCTCAGGGACTCAAGCAGGCTCTGGCTGCAGTGTGGCAGTGTGCTGTGTGCTGGAAAACAGATACTGTTGCTGCTTCTAAATTAAGGAAAAAAGCAAAAATAAAAGAGGGGCTCATATCTACATTCAGCAATTTCTGCCTTGAATTGGTCACAACCCAGGGCAGTAGGTCAGCGTGAAGTAATGGTCCTGGAGAGTCAGATTGATGCAAGGGACTGAAATCAGTGGGAATCTGTCCCTGAACTATGGTAGGATTTGGGTCAGCACAGTCCTCACTATTTCTATTTCTATCTATGTGTAGCTGTGAAACAACTTGTTTAGGAGTTGTGGAATAAATAAGTGCTATCTGGGCCAAACAAGTACAATAGGGAACTGATGAGAAAGGTCCAGCTTCATAAGTGTCAGGTGTCTCTATGCATAGTTTAGGTTTAAGTTCCTTCCAGGAGAGGTTTTTTATTGAAGCCATTAAAATTTAGGCATTGTTTTGACATGAAAGAGAGAAAATACCTTTTCTCAGGGCTTCATGTGGGGTTGTGCCTCAAAGAGGAGGCTCTTCGCCGTGGGAACCATAACCATGTCTTAGGGGATTGTGAGATCCTTCCTGGGCCAGTGCCTCTGGCTGAGGACACTTCTACTGTAGCACTACTACTGTCCTGCAGCTCCTGGCCTCTGCACAGGCAGCACTGCCCTGGGGTTTGACGTGGCTGTTTGGCAATGAGGACACTATGTAAACTATGACAACCCCGCACATCTCGCAGTGCCTTGACTCATGCTTCCAGAGAAACCTTTCTCCAGCTCCCTCTCTCTTTCCCACCGCCCACCCACACCGGTTTCTATTCCTCCTGTTTTGATACGTGAAGCAGAATTTGCTGCACCTCAAGCTGGTGCTACAGCCATTCCTGAGCGGGAGCTCCCACAGGGATGGGCCAGCGCCGAGGGTTGGTGTTGTGCTGAAGGGACATGTGCCAAGACACAGGGGAGATACATGACTATCTCCCTTTGAAAGGCATTGATTTGTGACTTTGAAAGTGCCTCTATAAGCAGCTCAGCTCAAAGAGAAGCCATTTGCAAATTTGAAGCCAGTTTTTAAGTGCACGATGAAATTGGATTTTGCTGCCACTAAAATCGGGAGCTCTGAGTCCCTAAGGAGAGGTGCAGCAGCCTGTGTCACTGGAGAGACAGATGTGTCGCCCTGCCAAAAATCTTGTATCCAGGTAGGAAAGCATAAATGGACAAGTGGATCTCCAGCAGTGCTGGGTACAGAACAGCACTTTTTTTAAGTGTTATTTGTTTTTTAACCATATGATAAAATGCTCAGAGATACAAAAGTTTGAGAAGAATAAAATTATTATCCCACTTTGTACAGAAATTGGTGATCTTTGAGAGAAGTTAGAGGGTATATCCAAGTGAATTTTACAATTAATCTTTTATAACCAAGGAGGTTATGCAGTCATTGCTGCATCTAGAAATTGTTTATATATTTTTAATTAAAATTATGCATCATTTTCAAAGGAAACTGACATTATGGGTTTATGGGCTCCTGTATTACATTATGTACTACATCATTATCATAACTTACCCTCCCATCATTCTACTAATTTCTTGGAAATTTAGCTTGTAATTTTGCTACAACATATTACAAGAAAACTCAGTTGTATTTATAAGCATTGTGGGAATCCTCTCTTCTACTGTAGACACATTACCTGGTCAGATTTATTTTAATTTTCTGTTAGGGAAATACAAGAATATACTCTAATGACATACAAGTCTAGGTAGTGAGAAAAATCATCCCTTTTACTTTTTTAACTACCACAAACATCTGCCTTTTCCTACGCCCTGGGAGTGTATACACATATATGCATTTGAGAATATAATTTCTATAATATAAAGAATCTGTGCTAAATACTCCAAAAATTGACCTTTTTAGGGTCCTTACAGCACTTTTGGTGAAGCTGATGATAGCCGAGCATGCAAGCAAGGTATCCCTTGGTAATAGACTGACAATGTTGCTCTTCTGTGAATTTTTAAAGGAATGCTCTCTTCTACTTTTAGCACAGAAAATGTGATCATGGCCTGTTCCCTCAGTGAGGTCTAGAGACAAAGAGCAAGGGAGAAAGGATGTTTAGCAGAGCAATTGGGAAGAGAAGAATGGGACAATTTCCACTAGATTATGCTCTCCAGTGCAAAGACAATATGCAGACAGGTTTGCCTACAGCTAGAATTGTGTATCATTGAGAAAATCCTACCTCCTAAAAATCAAAAGAGAGAAGGAAAATTACTGGAAATAGAGAAATGGATGCATGAACAATCTTACTGGAGGCTGCAGGGATACAACAGTGGAACTACGTGACCCATCTCTTGGGAAGGTCTGAGGAGGACATACCCCTGTGGAGCTGAGTCTGTTGTTGTCCTGTTCTTGCCTGACTTGTTATTGACAAACTCCACGGGAAAACCAGGGTAATGTTAACATTTTCTCACTAATCATGATTACACTTAGATGTCTTTTGTCTTGAATCTAGATCTGTCTCAGATCCATCTAATTTTGGTTTTCCTCTGTTACTTTCCTGGCAACTTCTGCCACTTCTCCCTTGTTGCTATGGTGGGAACTGCATCCTTATTTACTCCTTCATCTCTTCCCTGCAGCAATTAAGAAAGGTTAGGTGAAAATTTGTGTACCCTTAGGCTAAAGACATCCATATGTGAGCATGCAGGAGAGAGCAGGCAGGCACCACAATTATTCGCAGGGAAGGAAACCTCCATCCATTTCTCCTTCAAAGGAGAAGGAGGTGAATTGTTCATAAAGCATGCAGGCAGGTTGGCTTCTCCCATATTAGGAGGAGGTTACAGGAAAGGCTCATAAAGAAGGTGCCCACTCAATCCTTATCAACGTGCTGGCTGCTCCAGGCAGGTCAGATGTTAATGGAAGAATGACAAAATGGAAAACAGCAGCAGCCCAGGCCCCTGGCCCCTGAAATGGTGGATCCCTGAGCAGTGCAAAGGCCCAGAGCAGGAGCAGGGCAGGTGACTACCAGTGATGGATGATGTTGAGACCTCAGAGGGAAATGATATAATAAATGGTTGGGCTGACACAGTAGGAAATGTTTGCATAGTGAAGTGACGGGTAATAAATAAGATTATGTTGCTATAGGTCCTACAGGCAATGCTGGAGCAAAAATAGTTTCTGATTTTCTTTCTCTAAGGAAAAAAAAAAAAAGGTACAGAGGCAAGGACTCTTATTTGTAATAGCCAGGCAAGAATAAACCAGTGTTTGCTGCATACAGACAGTGTAATCTAAGGCTGATGCAGATCCAAGCCAAGAATTGCTGTAAGTTCTCAGTTGTCATAGTTAAGGCTACAAAACAACTTCCCTCACAGCTTGTCTAATGTCACTGTCTGGAGCTGAGGCCCCACTACTGTACCCATGGTTAAAGCATCGTCTTTTCTTGCACTTGTTATCAGGGCTGCCACTAGGACTGGAACAATCAGACAGTTTGCCCTAGGCATTGACTCATTATATGTGATACGTGATAATACATAGAGGGATACAGACTCAACTTCTCCCCTGAAGTTTCCAGGTGTTATGGTTTATTATCTACAATAGTTTTTTCTCTGGGAAGGTTGCTGTTTGGGTTTTGTTTGTTTGGTTGGCAGGTTTTTTGGTACAAATTTTCCTTTCTTGTTCATTTTTATTTGAATAAATAAACCAGACCTCTATTACTGTTGCTGCAGTGGTCCATCAAGTAAGTTCTCCGTGCTAGTTTTTTATAGGTAGATAAATACTACCTGGATGCAGCACTGCCAATTAATAAATACTTTGATTATGAAATCTATTCATTGCTTAACTGTCTTAACATTCAAAAGACATCTCTTGGTTTTTTTTTTTTTTTAAAACAGGAATGGAGGGACTGCACTGTGTGTATTCTTAACATTTTGAGCTATCTTCAACTAGTCTTGCCCTCAACTCCCTGAAACCAGTGAAACGAAGTTCCCTCTCTTTTATTTTTTGTTATAAACACCTGAGGAACGCATAAGAAATTTTATGTTGAACTTTTCTTTTCTTTTAGCATGTGTCTGAGGGTTAGTGAGGAGCAAAGGAATGAGAATACTGAAATTACCTGCCCAGCAGCAATGTTTAAGGTCTCGTATGATACATTTCAGAATACTTTGTGGTGAATTTTTGGTGGCTTTCTCCCCCTCGAGAATTTTCATGCAATGTCAGTTATCCTGCCATCCATGTTTAAAGAACAACCTTCCTGCTGGAAAAAATAAACTCACAAAAATTCCATTTTATGCTGTTGAGTTCTAGTTTACAGAGATTACCCTGCTGAAAGTATGAGTTTTTGTGAGCCATTGGTAATTAGTTAGTGAATAAGGACAGAAGAGCATTTGCGTCCCTCCCAGATATGATGCTTGTGTCTCCAGGGGGTCTTCTAGGACTGTTCAACAG
Source organism: Zonotrichia leucophrys gambelii (assembly GCF_028769735.1). Taxonomy (NCBI): domain Eukaryota; kingdom Metazoa; phylum Chordata; class Aves; order Passeriformes; family Passerellidae; genus Zonotrichia; species Zonotrichia leucophrys. Next base: position 49,587,588 of record NC_088171.1, on the reverse strand, counting down.
AGTGAGAGTTTAGAAAACCAGGACTGAAGTTAAATGACATAGTAAGTCTGGTTTTTTCATACATTTTTAATTTTAGAAGCTTTGTCATTTCAATGCCTTCCTGTGCACCTGATTGCATATCTCCTGTTTTTCTCATCTGTGATAAGGATTTCTGGGACTTAGGACTTGGCAGGGAGGGAGAACTATTTTGGAATAGGCATGTGACCTATGATCTGACTTAGAATATCAGGCAAAGATCCAACAGTTGCTGTATAGACCAAGTGAGTACCAGCATTGGAAAGTGGAATCTGCAAAACAAAATGAAACATTTTTTCCCAAACCCATCCCTTAACTATGGTAACTCAAAGTGACTGGATAGATTCTTGCTCTTTCCTGTGCTTCTGCAGTAGACTAAGCCCTGTTAACTGGATTTTAGGATTACTTGCTGTTCAGTGCAGCATTGACACCACAGGATTATAAGGCAGAATTTTCTAGCCACTGGAGTATACAATATTAAATCCTGCAATATAGTTTCCATAGTACTGCATTGCATTCTCTCCTCATTAATCCAAAGTTCTTTAAACCCTGCATTTTAAATGAACAAATAATTGTTCTATTACAGATAACTCTAATAGGGTCAAACCTATTTGGTAAAAACGACTACATGGTTTTACATAGGTGAAAAATAGTGGGGGAAGAAAATATGCGTGTGGGGAGTTGATAATTATATACAACACAGATTGGTTCCAACATCATGTTCATCTTAATTATAAGAATATGTTTGAGAGATAAAGTTTCCCTAGAAGACAGCTAACTAACAACAGTGGTTTTATCTGACTGCTCTTTTTATTTGTAGGTTTCATGTGCTTTACAGAATAGCTGTCTATAAAGTGGTTATCCCCACTTTACAGAGGAGGAATCCAATTTCTTGAAAATGAGAAAGAGTTAGAGGGCAGCACCAGTTGCCAGCCATGCTGTGTCCTCTTTGACTTTCTGAAGAACATTTTTACAGCCACCCATTGCCGGCTCTGAGCAGCACATACACGTCTGGGGGTTGGGTTTCAGCCCCACTGCTCTCTTTTTGCTGACACTGCAGTAAATAGCTCAAACAAGACATTATTCCCAGGGCTGTGTGGACATTGCTAATGCCAGTGACTGAGTAAAATTTATTTGTTGTGACAAGGTGATACTTGTGTATTACACTAGATCTTAGGTTGTTAAACAAGAAAATCTCTGCTGATTTTCATTTCACATAGGAAATAAATACTGAAGAGGAAAAAAGAGTATTTTCAAGCTGGGAATGTATGTTTATCAAGTTTTTGAGAGAGATTCTGGAAAAAATAGAAAGTCTCACATAGTAATTAGGGTTGAGGAATTTTGCCTTGAAATTGGAATCTATTTCCCTTTTCACACTTCCAGACATTAGGAAGATAAAAGCAATGTCAAGTCAGTAAGTTTCAGAAGGGCAGGGAACTACGCTGTTCATTACCTTCCCAAATGCTTGCCAAGGCCTCAACAACACCCTGAATTTAAAGCCCCAGTGGCTGTGTGAAAAGACAACACGTGGAGGGGAAAGAGCTGCTGCTTTGGTTGGCATTGGTTGGTTGTGGTGATGGTGTTGGCAGGAGGCAATGCCAAGAATTTCAGGCCCCATCTTGCTGAGATGTACAAACAGGCATGGCCAGGCACCATCACTGGCTTCAGTGTGACCCAGGCAAATACAACCGAAGTCCTTTGGTAAGCCCGGCTGCCAAAAGGTGAGAAGTGTAGCTGAAATGAGTTTTTAGAGAAGGATATGTCTGAGTAAGCTTTTGGTCTGTCATGAAAGCTCAGGGTCCTCTGTGGATGTCTGAGCTGTGCTTGATTGCAGGAGAGAGAGGAGAACTTGGCATGGACCCTTCTTTTCCTTTGCTGGCCCGGGAGATGAGGAAGGGCCCTGAGAAACTGTGCTGTTTCAACCACAGGCTGTTAGACCCAGAACTCAAACTCTAGGATCATGCAGCATATTTGAATTAATAATGCTTCCATTACTACTTTTACTTTTGTAGTATTATTTGCATCATATTCCTGACAAATTGCAAAAGAGTTTGGTTTGCCTGTTTCACAGGATGGATAAGCAACTTCCCCAGGCAGGCTAATCACCAAGTTTTAATCTGACTCCTCCTCATAAAGCCTTCTTCTGCATTGCAAGGAGGCTTCAGTGAACATCACAGCTGAGACAAGGATGGTTTTGAATGGCAGATTATGAGACAAGGATGGTTTTGAACGGCAGATTATGAGACAAAATCTTCCAGCCAGAGAAGGCTTTCATGGAGATGTCAATGAAATCTGGAGATGTTGACTTTTGCTTTCATGAACAGCATAAGCCAAAGTAGACACCTCCAGATTTTGCTCCCAGAAAGGGTGATAAATAAGTCTTAAATGAGCAATTTTATTGACAAATACCTCATTGTGTGACATGTGAAAGGATGTGGTGCTTTTCACTGAGTGAAAACTGATTTGTGCCATAGCAGCTGGATGACTCACCACACAGGGAAAATGCCTTCTGTCAAATGGTCAAATGCAGCACAGGGCTGATCCCATTGGTGTCCTGGGTATTTTTCTCAAGATGGTTAACTGTGGTCAGAGGCATCTCTGCACTGCTCAGACTCAGAACCACCAGCTCCACAGCCATATGTTTGTTATGAAGAGGAGGTGGGAGACTAGATATTCATCTGGCTTGGGTTCCTGCAGATTAGCAAAGACCAAATCCTCCTTTCCCTTCTACTGCTCTTTGCCTTCAGGCATTGAGAAGTCTAGGAGGGACTTCCTGAATGGTGTGGCATCCCAACCTTCCTGTTTGTTAGATACATCCCTCATAAATTTGTCTGGTCCTGGCACAGGCTTATTTTATTCTTTATGGCCTCTGCAGCATCCTGTGGCAGTGAGTCACAGCTTAATTACACCTTGTGTGAATAGGTTCAATGCCTGGCTGGAACCAGCAATTACTACTCGCAAAGAGACATTTTTCTGTGTGAAATGTACTTTTCATCAGTGCCACCCCATGAGAGGAGCTGCCTGTTGAAGCTTACAGGAGATAACAGTTTCAGGGGGAGAAGGGGCCAGTGCCAGCACTTGTGTGTCACTGATGAGCCAGAGGAGAAAGTCAGGTACTGCCAGTGTGGTGTCACATGCCTCGCGCTACCCAGCACTGGAACAATTAAAAACCCCACATTACACGCTGAACCCCAGCTGCTTATTTGGTTCACTGCAGCCATGGAAATATCTGACCTATTTACACCTTCAGCAGAGTGAGTGGTGACTGGTGGAAGAGAGGTGGGAAAAGGGAAATGCTTTGAATTTGGATTTTGGAGACTTTTAATTAAGATGGATGCATGTGCATGTGTGCTCCAAAGGGAGAGTCAGAGGAACATGGCCTGAGCAGACCAGAGGTTCCTGTTCCACTGCTGCTGTGGCATCAATCCTCCTTGAGGAAACATGATTTACCCAGAGCTTCTGCTCCGCATACACAAAATGACACCGACTCTTTCCAAAGGTCTTGTGAAAATTCCTTCTTCTGTCACTTTGTCAGCAAAGTACTTCGTGCTGTCTCTGCAGCATTCTTCCCTGAAAAGGCCCTGTGGATGGGAATCAGCTTGTTCTACCAAGGAAGGAAGGGAGATGAGTCTAATTCTGCACAGGGCTTGCCCATGCACCTCACAACCCTCACCTGCTCCTTGCCTGTTTCTCAGTACAGATGGGAAGAGGGAAAGAGCAACATGAAGTCATTTGGACACATCAGATGGAGCAGGAGATTTAACTTAATTGCAGCTGGGGCATTTACCTAGGCTGCAGATTCCCATGACAAGATAATGCCATGCAAGTTACCAGGCCAGGGGCACAGCACATATCAGACTGAGCCTCCAAATCCTATTCTTCTGAGGGCATGTATTAATATAAATGGGCATATTAGCTTTTAGATTGCAGTTACCTGAAATGGACCCTAGCTAAAAGGAGATCTGCTGGAGAGAGGAAAATATTAAACTCTAGGTATAAAGAAGACTTCTGCAGATACAACATAATCACAGTGAGTATTAAGAATGAAAGGAACTTTGAGACTTTAAAGATCTGTTGGGAAATCTTGAGGAAGAAAGGGTGTTCACTTTTGATATTAGTGAGAGAGTGTCTTTACTATCCCCAAAGCATCTGATTGATAACCATAGCATCAGACCTCAGGAATGCAAATTTGGTAGCTCTTTAAGATGAAAGCTCCCCCTCCGCATGCTTTATTTTTTTTTTTTTATTGCACATTTCAAAACCATTCATATTCTGGCAGGTAACAGTTTTTTATCCTGAAAGTAAGGGTTGACCGAGGAACAAACTGTGCAAAATTCTGTTCTCAAACACCAAAATTAGAGAGAAAATACCATCTGTTTCCTCTACAGCCTACTTCCCCCAGTTCCAGCGATATCTTCTCGTGGAAAAACACTCATGAAGCCAACAAAAGGACACACAGCAATGCACCATAATGCCATGGTTTCTTTGTGTGTAGGGTTCCTCACTAGAGGAGGCAGCTGGAAGCCCTGTTCCCAGCTTGATGGGGAAGATGTTCATAGGGCACTGTGCTGCTGGGCTCCTGCCTGGGCTGGGTGGGATTCTCTTCCTCAGCAAAGGCTTTCAGGTGGCATTCCTAAGAGTTTTCTCCTCAGCCTGCTACAGCAAACTGATGGAGCTTTGACAGCAGCTGTGACTCATTTCAGGAAGAAATCCACTTGAGTGCTCATTATCACTTCAGCATCATTTACATTTTTCCCAGTCGGGGTGAATATTTTGTAGTCACAGGGCACAGGCTGTTTCCTTTGTCCTGGGAAGCCCACACAAACAGACTTTCTACCTGTAAGCTCCTGCCAGAAGCTTTGCAGCTGGATGTCTTTTTTTTTTCTGACTTCTTTTTTTCTCCCCTCCTCCTTGTCCTTTGTAGATGAGTTACACAACACTGTTTTTTCCTCCTCCAGAATCGCTGAGCAAATTTCAAGGCTGCGGAGGAGGGGGAGGAGAGACTGATGCACTGAGCCACCTTTGCCCATCCACTTGTGACTGGGGTATAATAGGTGCAGTTGATTTGAGACTGCCAAGAGTTTGCTGCCAAATTGAATTTTTCATAAACTGATTACTGCAAAGTGCTCTTGGCAGAGGAAAGTTAACACCTTTCTAACAAGCTCAGCTCAGCACAGCTCATAAAGAGGGATACTGTAATAATAATCCTCTTCTGGATCCTTGGCCAGGATTTTAGATTTTCCGAGAAACTGTTTCCACCCTCATTCCCTCACCCATGAATAAATCCACTTAGGATTTTTTTTCCATAGCTGTTGGTGAAGGCATAGGAAGACTTCTCTGCTGGTGTAAAGCATCCAACCTCCATTGATTGCAGTGCTCTGAGTTACTTTAGAGCTGTGGGGGTGATAGTATGATTCAGACATGGTTGATAAAGTTAATGGTAATCTACCCTTAATAACTTAATCTTAGCATTTTTCTCTAAAGAGAGCTATGGAGCCAGGGAAAGGCGCTGGCTGAACTCCTCAAACAATTTATCTGACAATTTCTGCCTTGTGTTTTCTGCTTGCAAAACACTCATCCAGAAAGCTTTTGGTTCGTAAGGGATTTTATTCTTCATTTTGTGTCAGTGGGTTATGAAATAGGGAGGGAAATTTAATTCCTCAAGTTGCAATGTTTTCCTTGTTGCCAGATGACTGTCACCCTACAATCAGAGAGAGGCCACTTCCAAGGAAGAAGTATAGTCTTCCTGCCTGCAGGCAAGAGTACCTTTGCTCATTCAGAGACATCTGCTAAGTGGACAGAGTTCCCCAGAATTTATTTAACTTTAATGAACATTCACAAAAAGAAAAACAGAAAACAGATTTTAGGAGCATCAAAGCTGCTATTTGCAATTAGCCCAAATCACACTTTGAGATCAAAGACCACACACCAAGAGTATTATTTTGGACAGACTGCATCCCTTTAGTTTAGCTTTTGGAAGCTGTGCCCACTCAGTCACCGTGGAGGACCCGGTTTGTGGTGGTGCCTTGATGTGAACTCCAGTCAGATATTCCAGTGGGTGGGCAGGGATCCCACAGTGTGACACATCTGCTTCCCAAAACAGATGCTAAGTGTAAGCAATGCCTTAAAATCATAATAAAAATCATAATTTCAAATCTCCCATGCCTCAGATGACCTTTCTAGCAGGTGCTCCTCAGTTAGAATAAAAAGTGCTTTAGCAGTGACAACAGGGAGAGAGCATGTCCTTGTTAACTATTCTCTTTGCTATGCTCTTCCTCCATATTTATATCATTAAAACATGTCAGGGCTTCACTTGCCACTGACATAGATGTAACAGAAAGCTTTTACTACTCCAAAGGAGAAGCATTTATGGAAGTGCCAAGGAGCAGACAACAAAGGCCCAATGTGCTGCTAGGTCCATCACCAGCGAGAGTTTCTGTGGAATAAGCTGTGTACAGGACACACATGGACCATGTGGTTCTGATTTAAAATCACGCCATCTGTTTGGGAGATCTGAATGGTTTTGATCTGCTTTGAAACAAACAAGAAAAAAAGGAGTACTGGGGCTTTTATTCTCTTTGGTGGTTTAGGAGAGATGTTTCTAAGTGTCCAGGATCCTCTTCTGCTTGGCAAAAGGTGTGGCTGTGCTGGCCCACAAAGCAGGCAGGGAAAATTGGGTCATGTTTGCAAAAATTACAACCTCTCAATTTACAAAAATTGGGAGTTAATTTAGGTAATGTAGATATGTTGATATTTATAATTCAATTTTTTTCCACTGTAGTTTTTCTCAAATATTGCACCGCTTGAATAATTTCAAATATTGCATTGACTGAATAATAAACAAAAGCTACAGGTAGGAGAGGAAGAAACCTTTGTGAGTTCAAGTAAGAGATTCTAGTTTTCATTTCACTCCAGGAAAATTTATTTTTGCTCCCCATTAGCATCCATTTTGAAATGAAAAGTCATTTTGATTTGGAAAATGAAGCTTTGAAATTAAAAGCAAATTTCAGTTAGACATTTTAAATTATGTTGAATGTTCACTGAAAATTGCCTAAACCAATGCCAAATCCTCTCAAAAAATGCTTCATCGAGTGGCTTGAGCCAGTGTGTGCCAGCTCTTCTCATCACAGAGATATTATCTATAGCAGTAGGAGTTCTGGTGTTAAAACAGAAAGGGCATATCATGAAAAACAGCCATTTCAGCCAGATATTTCATAAATATTAAGGAAATTTTTTTGACATGAGAAATTACATTGAAATTCACTATGTGGTAGGAGAGATAAAATGGCTGTGAATGTGCTATAGTTAAGTGTCAAAATAATTTGGTGATAAAAAATTATATATTTGTTGTTTTAATAAGAAAAACTGTGTTGTATTGTGGTTTTAGTGTTTCAGAAAGTGAATAGCATGTCAGTAAGAAAGAGTTTTAAACAGACAAGAAAGTCAAAATATTTTTCTCTGATTCTTCTCTTTTAATCAACTAAGGAGTTGAGAGAAAGACAAGCTGCTGTTGCAAAGTTCAGTTGCTTTGTTAAAAAAAAAAAGAAGAAAAATTCTTTCATTTCTTAAACTACTCCTAAAGAGGAGTATATGAAGCTGACTGACAAACACCAACCGTTTTCTTGCTTCTTGGCAAAACCACTTGTAACTGCAGCACAGCTTTAGCGAGACGTATCTGTCCATCCACCTCTTTGAGTTGGGAGCCTGTTTCTTTTGGTCAGTGCTGAACCAGGAAGATTATGGCATGTTTTTCTTCTCGGCATGGCTCCTTCCTAACTCTTGCTTGATTATGTATATAGTAAATACATTTTGATTCAGCCTTGAGAAGGAGGGTGGCTTTTAAGACACCGGTGTCAGGATCTGCCCTGCCTGGTATGTACGCGTCATTCAGCTCTTGTGTTGAAGAACCGACTGATGCCAAAGACTCAGATGCTCTTTCCCTTCATCCACAAACCTCCATACAGCGGGGGAATCTCCAGAGCAGGGGACACTGGGTTTGTGAAAGGGAGTGCATGTGCAGTGATTTCTCTGTAACCTGTCGTCCATCCTCGCTGCTGTCTTCTAGCAAGCCTGTTCCCTCACCATCCCCAGCAGGAATGGTGGCTCAGTGCCCCTCTGGACTCACCCAGGCATGGGTCAGCTGTAGCAAGGACCACAAAAACCTTTTGGGTTTTCCCACTCTGCCTCCTCTAGGCAGAAGAGAAGACAGTGATTTGTTTCCTCAGGTCCATTTGTTCACCTTTGTTAACGCAGATGCACAGTGGGGGGGGGAACAGTTCTACATTTATTTTAGAGAAAATGCTGAAGCGTTGTTTTGATTCTGCACTGGGAGCTAAAATGCTCTTGACTTTCTCAAGGCACAGAATTCTAAAAATTCACTTAATGTCCTATTTTACTGGCTTTTCAGTTCTGAATTTATTTTCTGTATTTTCCTCTGGTATGTCAATAGCACACAGTGCTGGTTTTCATCTTTCATTTGGTCTTGTTTGCAATAGCTGAAATACTTATTTTAATCGATGATTCTTTTTTTAAACGTTAAGAGCAGCTGCTACTCGGTGTTGACTAGCACATCTAAACATTGCTTGTAGATCACAGGGTTTCTTTTTCAAATTCTAGTTGAAAGTGTTTTTCACTTGGCTTAATCTTTTTTGTAGGCATCTAGATACCATACTTTTGAATGATTGTTTTTTAAGAATAAAGCAGACTCTTTTCTTAATTTGCATGGCATTGTTATGTTAGACCATATAATCCAGCATCAAACATTTACTTAGACACATATCTTGCCTAGTTTCATTCAACTTGGAGGCATCAGGCAGAACCCTTGAGCAATTTGTTTCCAGTTGAGAGATATTAATGTTTTTCTGTGATAAAGTGTTGTTGCTTTCTTCAGTTTCATCTTTCTGTGGCATTAACACTGTGAAGGCAACAAGTGTTGGTAAACAAGGCGCTCAGAGAGCCAAACAGCACACCCACCCCAGTGAAAGCAGAGTGACATGAATTAGAGGCAAGAGCCATCTTTTGATCCGCTAATACATACTTGGTGTGCACACCTAGGTTGCTGTACAGTGCTGTCATTTACTTGCTGGCTGTATGACAAATAAGGTGCCCTTGTCATCTCTGACCTGTGCCTAAGGAAAATGAGCTTTTAAAGCTGTGATCCTGTGTATATGTACTGCCCAGTTTGCTGCCAGAGAATGTTGCATATATGTATGGTATCATCATCTGGTAAACAAATTGTATTTGCAGTTTGGTCAGCATCATTAGTTAATTAGACTCTGGTTGTTTAGGCACCTGGAACAAGCAGTGGGAATTTAAATTCTTCTGATAAAAGGATTTATTTATAATGAGTTTCACCCCATAATGAGTTCCAGCCAGGGGAGACTGACCATTAGCTGATGACTCACAGCATTACTATAAAGATCAGAGTCACACATTCAATTTTATACAGCTTACATACTTTCATCTAGAGCACAGATTCTAAAAACAAGTCTTTTGGCTCCAGTTTTTCAGTCATGTTAAATTTGATACAGTCCTCCTATGCCTGAAAGTAAACAGGCAGGATACAGCAGACTATTTATTTTATTTCATTTTTTTTATTGCTCTTCCCCTCTACAGTTTCAAGAGGAAAAGAAGCTGAGTTTTTAATATTGTGAGAATGTTCAGCCCTTTTCAGCTGGGAGATGTCAGAAGCAGCTGCAGACCTAAATGAAAGGAGCTCATCTCTGAAAATTTGCCATGCTGTAATAAATGCAGGGTTCTGCTGGTGAGCTGCTGATGGCTCTTTAATGTCTTTAGCAGTACTCCAGGGCACTGCTGTTCCTCCCAATCCCTTCCCCCCCTCCCTGCCCACCCAGGCTCAGGATTTCATCATGTGAAGGCAAAGATTTCACTGCAACACTCAAGGGCCACGCTGAGTTTGAAGAAAGGGTCGTGCCTGGTTTTATCATCCAGCCAGTAGCTTCCCTTCAGTCCCGATTGATGTTCTTTACTGGCATATTAGCTTTAAACATTTGGCTCCCTGAGTCACATTCATATAATGGGAGTTGTTGGTATGCAGCAACATGGGGGTTGTTATCTATTTATTTTATCTAAGTAACATATGTTATGCAAGGAAAAATGTGTTTTTCCAGCACCCTTGTGACATATTTTCATGATTAGTTACAAAGCACAGTCAAACGAAATCCAAGAACTACCTTCCAGCCTCCAGGTCCCTGTTTCTCCTTCATTAATCTGTGATCATGGGCATCTGCCAGTCTGGAGACTGGAAAAGTGTTAAGAACATGACAGATTCCCAAAAAAACCCACTTTTACAGCTGGGAAGTGAGCATGGCATATGTGTATCTTGGTAAAAGGATCTCAGAGTTCGAAGAGGACTCTGGGAAACCATTTGGTTTGAGAGATGTTGAGTCTCGTCAAGCTGTATGTGATTATGGGATACATGAGGCACAGTATTTTGGGCTGGTGGGTGTAATCCCAAGGAAAGGGGGCAGTGTGACTGATGAGCAAACCAAATACTGCCTGGAGCAGCTCTGGATAATGTGGAAGAGCTACTAGATACTTGAAATGGTCAAGAGAATCACTCTGAGGCAAATGGGCATATGCAGACAGATGATAAAACCACAGGACAGTTTGGATTATTTGGAGATTATCACAGCTGAAGGGCAAGAGTACTTTCACTGCTGGGTAGAAATAGGACTAAACTCAGCATAAAACCCAAAACCTCTCTGACAGAGAAGGAAAGAGGCCAACTGTTGGGATCCTTCTCAGCCTAAGAGGGACATTTCTAGGCATTGATAAACACATGGTTTGAAAAAGAGCTGTATGGGGTTTATGAGACTGTAGCGAATGTGGTGCTTGGAGCTCTGCAGGAGGCACTGAAGCTGGCAGGGCTGTGGCCATGAGCTGTCACCACAGCCACTAAAGCTCCATGGTCAAAGGCAGCAGTCCCCCCTGCAGCAGGAGGCTGGATGTCTGAAAAAGCCAGGGTTTCCAGAGCAGCAAAGGATATTGTAGCAAAAGCAATGAAGATTTATAGCAGTCTCTATCATTTGTCCTGACTCAAGTGGGCATGAATGAGAACATGCATGGGGTAAAGAGTCCCATGTGAAGGCATGCCAGCTACAGTAAGAAAGAAGCATCAGATGACCCAGTGGTGATAAACCCCAGTTCCCTCAGGCAAGCAAGCTCTGGCAACCTCTCACCCTGCAATTCAGTCCATGCCTGTATGTCAGACCAAGCAAAAATCACAAGAAGTGATCTCTGGAGTCTGGAGGAAAGGCCATCAGTGGTGGGACCACCATCATCCCCATGAACAGAAGGTGTTTCCACCTCAGGTGAAAAGATCTGCTGGTAAAAAGCTCATTTTGTTTTGTAAGCTTAGAATCCTAACCTGAGCTTACCCAGCACTCAGCTGGCAGGTGTAACGTTACAAAGAAAAGAAGCAGCAATCATCATTAAAATGAAACAGCAGTTTTTCCATAGCTGGCAATATTGCAGTAAAATACCACCAGGAAGCAAGTTGGTTTGAGTGACATGATAAGTATTAACATCAGGAAATAATTTTTTTTTGTCTTAAATTCCCCTCACTTTTTTTTTTCAGATGATGCTTTTACATTAGTTCAAAGCTTTTTCAGACATAAATAGTCCATTATATAATACTTTAGCCACCCCTTTTCTTTTAAAGTTGCTTATTTGGTCTTCTATTGTAGGAAACCAGTTTGTAGCTAGGATTTGCCAAGAAAATGAAATAGTCCTTTTGCTCCTTTTTCCCAGCATGCTACCCAGCTGTCCCAAAATCTCTCTGCTCTGTACTACTGAATACTTCAAGACAGAGGGAGATAAATAGAAAGAGACCAAAGTACCTTTTTATGGGGCAGTTTGCCATTTGGCATGAGCCTGTCTGAGTCAGAATTTAATTCTATTTGCTGATCATAGTTTTGGAATATATAATTTAAACTAGATGTTATCTATTGGAAAAAAAAAATAAGGGAGAGGGTAGAAGAGAGGCAAATTCATACTTTGGGTTGTCTGTATGATTTTAATATTTTTCCCCTTTTAACACAAACCGTTTAGGAAACTGAGAACATGCACATGATATTAAATGCAAGTAGAGACTTTGGAGTTCCAGTTTACCAAATATGTGCAAAGTTCACATATATAATTAATCCCTGATGTTGCAGCCAGGATGAATTCATTCCAAGATCTATAGAGAAGCCTTTAATTCCCTGGTTTGACAAAGAACAGCCACATTCTCAGCGATGTTATATTAGATATTCGAAGCATTGAGACTGTGGTTACTTTTTTGCCTAAAGTGCCCCCAGTGCCCTCATTGTTGTCAAATAATGTCAGTGGTATTGTATGCAAAAGCAGCCAACACAGTTTGTTCACCCTAAAATACCACAGCCATTAGCTAATGGTTACAAGTTTGAGGGGCATTTTTTTCAGTTTGTTTTGGGGGATGGGGGATTTTACTCCATTATCCAGTGAAGCTACAATTTGAAATTCCTCTGCTGACTGTACTGTGAGAATGAACTCTAAGGCTGCAAACTGGAAGATGAGCTATTGAAAAAAAAAAGTATTTTGGGGGGTGTCTTTCTCTGTATTATTTCTTATGGGAGTAAAGCTGCATTACTCAACCTGTATAGGAAACACTGGGAACTGCAGTGGAGTTCAGGAAGGGCAGGTGTGGAGGCTGATGCTCCCACCTCCGCACTGCCTGCGGAGCAGGCACAACTCCCTCAAATTTTGGCAGGTGAAGTGTGATCCCAGCAGCCTAGAGTTCCTTACTGGCAAAGTTTCTCTCCTCCATCAGGGGTCCCACACAGGTGTTTCACACTTGATCAGGAGAAGAATCCAACTTTCTGTGGCTAAACTGTTTCCAGGTGCAGGCAACAAACTTCATGTTTGTCTCCTCGTGCTCCGCCTTCCCCAGAGCAGCCTGCAGTAGCTGTCAAAAAGTAGTATCAGTCAAAAAAACCCTTTTCATAGCTAATTTTCCTTTAAAATTAATGATAACTGTAAAAAAAAAAAAAAAAAAAAGAACAAAAAACCCCATAGAAAATGGCCTCCAAAAAACCAGCCCTGAAAACGAACCACTGGGAATTTGGCGTGGAGTTTGTCGTGGTTGTGGACTGGGATGGGGGCAGAACATCAAGATCTGTATTGTGTGTGTGCATTTACCATGATAGCTTTTCCCTTTGAGATTGATCCCCAGGTTTGTTTAATTTCAAACTTAGCATCCAAAGAAAGTATGAGAAATGGAATAGATCAGGTATAAAGTGCCCAGCTGGCATGTCACTGGTTTAGATCTTTCATCCTTAAACTGTGAAGAACATCGTAGGTTTCATAAGACCTGAAGGATACATCTGTGTTCCTCCGGCAGTGCAATAATAAAATCAGCAAAGGCTGATGCTCCTGCGCTGCTCCATCACTCACAATAAATATTTGAAAGGCACTATGGCTCTGCAGTAAATGAGGCTGTCAAAGAAGGCCACTTCCAATAGCTCATACTAAATTATGGCATGTGAAAAGTACTGCAGATTAGCGGCTCTTCATTCATTCAGCGCCTAATGGCTGGTCTTGAGTGGCAGGCCAGGAGAGGGAAGCTGGTGCTGCTATTCAGCTATGTATTATCTATGGAAATACGAGGGAGATGTCTTGAACCCAGTTCTGCTGCCTGCCCTGAACCTTTCAAATGCCATGGAGCTTCAGCATCTCTGAAGGGGTTGGCAGCAAGTGCTTGGAGCCTACTCCTGTGGATGCTGCACGTTGTGCTACCCACCACGCTCCCTCTTTGTGGAGCATTTTCCCCTTCCCTGATGTCACTGAAGCCATTCAGGCTGAAAATGTATTTGGCTCTTTGAGAATCTGCAGCACAACCAACATCAATGTCTCCTCACTCCTGGTGATGAGGAATAACCCATCCTTGCCTGCCTCTGCCCCCTCCCCACCCTGCCACCAGCTCTCCTTGCAGCCTTGGTCAAATCAGCTCCCTCTCTCTGCTTGCAGCTAGCACCAAATGGCACTCCCAACCCTTATTTCTATTTTTGTGTGGATTAGATGGATGAAAAGCTCCATAGAAGGGAATTATTAGTCACTGTAGAGTGAATTATTAGTATTTATTGTGCCTCTGGCAAACTCTGCCTTTTTAAAGGAAGTGCCAATAATTAGTTATGGTGTTTTAATTAAAGAGAGGAATCTATAATTAACAAAGGGATGTCATAATTTATATCTGACTTTTATTATTTTTATTAATCAGCAGTACTTCACAGATGTTATATTTTGAATTGTTCTTACTGCTCTTCTGCATATTTTTTCCCTCATTTCAAGGTGCATTAATTGAGTGAAATATTTTCATCAGGCTTTAAGTCTCAGTCAAACTGACAGGGACACTCTGTTCATGCCATACTGGTGCTTGTGACAGTGTTGTACAAGTTACTCCAGACACTCTTCAGAGAATGTAAATTTAAGTTCTTGTGCTTTAGTTTCAATGCTTTGCTTCTTCTGTTGTGTAAGTCACCTGCTGAACTTAAATCATTCAGAAACTTAGTTTACTACCCAGCTTCTTTTCTCATTAGTGGTTATTTCTATTAACTGAGTGGTTAGGCATCATTGTATAGGATTTAAAATAACTTGTATCATTGCCCATAAGAAAAAAACCAATTTTCAGTTGTTCTTTTTATTTCTAAAATTTAGCTATGTGGTGAACTCAGACATTCTTCATGTCAGCAAGATGTATATCCCAAATGGCCAGTTTGACTGTGAAATATATTTTGTTCCAGTAAATGGTTGTTCTTCATGCGGTTTTTGTCTTAGTCTGGATAGCTGAAATTGGTGTTAAAACCTAGAAAAGACCCAGGGATGGTACCTGAGCAACTTTCAAAGGGCTCATATTTCTCTGTATTTTGCTTTGGAGACGTATGCATTCAGTTGTAAGTGTCTAGCTGAGAATGACCATGGACATTAATTTCCTACAAGATGTGTGTGACCATTCATCAGTTTGTGTGCTCTTTAGAGACATCAAGAGGCACAGTCTCCAGGATTGTATGCTCCTTAAATAGGTTGCAAAAGCTGGTAGAAAAAATCCTGAACAGCTTCTCACTGCTGGCATTAGCAGTTAACACCTTTCTTGTGTATGACAAGCCATGTGAAAGAGGTGTGTGGTCACCTAAACTCTCTGTGAAAAGCAGAGTGAAATGGTTCAGAGCTGTCAGTACTACAAGATTTATATTAATTCCTTGCTGCTATGTCCTGCACACACCATGCAACCTCTAAGCTGATAGCTTCCTGATTTTAATTTTCAGGCTAAGTCCCTTGACACCTCTGCAGTCCACACAGCTTTGGTGGCGGAGCTGTTCCTGCAAGATGTAGCCTGATCAAGGGATTGTAACTGCAGATTTAGTTTGAATGTTAATGGATGTGGAACTGATGTAGGAGAGGAGGGGGAGGAAGATATTTTCTTTCCAAACAGAGATGCCTGTAGCCAGGTGAAATTGGTGTGATCCCATCAGTCTCCTGCTTAAAAGGATCCTGCTGGGGCTGGCAGAAACAGAGATGTGACCCCTGCCTCGGAGCAAGGGACACGTACACGTGTGTATTCATCCACGCTTTGCAGCAGGGGCAAAAAGACTTTAGCTTTTCCCTCCTATTTATCTCTCCTCTTGTGCCTTCCCTCCCTCCTGCAACTCTAGGTCTAGATGTAATTGCTATTGTTTTTTTGCAACAATTTGTGAAACTTAAGGAAAAAAGAAGCTTAGCATATTGCAATCTTGTATCAGCCTTATTTTCCTTATTTATCCTTAAACATATCTTTTAGAATGTGTAGCCAGGATTTAGGATGCCCAAACCGTCTATAAGGTGAATCTTCTCAGATATCCTAGTCACCTTTCCTCCTAGCTACCCTCCTAACTAGTGTCTCAAAATAGGAGAGACCTTTCTGGAGGGAAGAGCTTACCTGCACTTAATTGGAGATTTAACCATAGCCTCAAACACTTTTCCAAACAGGAATCATCAAGTGAATCACAGACTTGTAAAAATCCCTGGCAGGGAAACGTTAGTTCTGAGGCTTCCAGATGGTTAACCATGCCCTTGTTTTCAACTCTACTGAAGAGTGCATGAAAAGACTCACAGCTAGAAATACTAGGGCTTACATTTTTTTATTTATTTTATTTTGGTTATATTCCCATGAACACAAGTTCATGGTCTTCTTGAAAGGAAAGTTGGAGAATGTTGGCATTTACTAAAAAGGAAATGTTTTCCTGTGCCAATGTGTGTATGAGCTAATGCAATTTTCTAGGGTAGTGGAGAGAATGTCCTGAAAGTCTCTCTTCCTTATTGCTGCTGAAGGAAAGAACGGAAAGGAAGAGGCAAGAGAGCAAAAGATGGAAGAAAAAAAAAGAGAAAGAATTAAAAAGCTAATAACAGTGAAATCTCACTGCCCAGGACATGTCTCTTTTTGTGTTTGAATGATTTTTCTTTGTAGACAGCCTTGCATGGCACTATTTTTAGAATATCTTTAATAATTGAGCTCTAGTGATTGTGCTCAGCAGTTAGGCAGGGAAAATAGCATCTCAAAGAAAGTGTGCACCAGGGTAATAATTTAAATCAAACCACATTAGACTGTGCTCCCCGTTCTTCCCTCCCCCAGAAAGGTGAAATGCTGCAGAACACTGAGCACAGGGGGAAAAGGAAAATTGGTCAAGTTTACAATATGTAATAAAACCCATCAAGAGAGTTTATGTTTTAGAGGCGGAGCACAGGAAGAGGTGATGTGGTCAGCAGTTAATGAATTGCTGTGACTGGGTGGTTTACGAGGGGAGTGCCTCAAGTTCCCCCTGTCATCAGTGAATTAGGACAGAACAGCATGCCTCTAACTTGCGAGGAGAGGATTGTCACAGAGGAAAAACGTTTGTCAAACCACTCTGAAAGAGGCACAAACCAGCAGTCCAGTGACATGCAGGAAGCTCCAGTGGCATTGTCACTGTTTGGTACGTTTGGTTTTTGCCTGGCTGTACAGCCAGGTCCATGGCAGTCCTGGCACGGAGCTGAGTGCCCACTCTTTTCCTACCAACTGCCTCATACAGGCAGGTCTGCCCACCCTGACTGCAAAGTATTGTCCCTTACACCTCTTCTTACAAGCAGCAAACTTGGGGCTCCCACAGGAAAGTGGCTGAGGTGTGGACAGTAAATCCACAATCAGTGAATCACTAACTTCTCTTGAAAATACAGAGACAGCAGCACCTATGGCAACTTGTAGATTATTACCACCCCCTCTGATTTTTTGTGAACTCTGTCCATTCTAATACTGCTATTTCAAGTACCATTTTTAAATAGTTTTGGTTTACATTCCATTGTGACAATGTTATTTTATTGTATGTCCAGGCCTGATGACATGGTCAAGTTCTCTTTAAGAATTCCAGACCTTTACCTTGCAGTTCCATGTTGGTTGCTTTGTTGTAGATAACATCTTTCAGTAATATAAAGACTGAAAACATTTTGAAACAGAAAAAGAATATAAAGTGTTAGGATTGGCACTAAGTACTGAGTGGCTTTAAAGATTCAAAAATAGAAAAAAAATTCTGTTATCGTCCCACAATGTAATATTACAACACAGTAATAACTAGAATTGATTTTTGAAGAAACCCATGGGAACTGGTAACAAATTCATAATTTAAAAAATAAAATTACAAGATTCAAGCTTCTATTCCCTAGATTTTTTTATTTTAACACAAAAAAATTTTTCCTCTTAAGAAGACTGAAACAAAGGCATTGAGAATTTCTTACCAACAAAAGAGTCTGAGTGTTGACCTGTTCTGCTCTGCTTGTCTGCAAACTGTGTGCAAACTTGAAAATACACAATAATCCACTGGGAGTGGGTGTAAGGCTGTTATAGATTATGACTATAAAGAAGCTGTATTTGCCTCTTAGAAAGTTTGATTTTCCTATCAGCACATGGAAGATTCTCCTCAGCATTTTTTATTCAAACCTTTTACAGCTACTAGAGTTTATTCTTTAATATTTCAACTCATATTCTTCTCTCATATGACCTTCTTCTTCCACTTCTATGACAGTTTGTATAAAATAATAATATTGACAGTGTGATATGAGAGATATCCTGTGATAAGCTGGTGTCAAAGTTATTGGCTTCCCTTCAAGTTTTAACTTGTCTGTCAGAATGAAAAGATGATTTTCAAAATCAATTGTAATAGCCTAAGTCATAAAGGTCCACTAAAAATATTAGAAGTATCATACAAGACATTGGCCTTCTCTCCTGTTCTGACCTAAATTGGAAAGGATTCCCTTTGAAATTCAAGAAGAGTATTAAAATTAATTGACTTCTCGCTGTTGTCTTTATTAGTTGGGGTTTTATTTCCTGAAAAAAAGCTTTTTTTTTTTTTTATTGCTTTGGTCGTAATAAGACTAATTTTAAAAGATATTTATTTGTTTTACTTGCAACTAAATTTTAAGCCCCTGAGTATTGACAAATATGAATTTTTGTATCCTCACTTATGAATTGTAAGCTAACCTTACACTTAGCTTAACCTGGGAGCTGTCAAGCAAAACAAAAAGTAGGGAACTTTATTTCCCAGGATGTTATTCTTCCATAAATGCGTAGATAAATAGATCCAAATTCTTAGAACTGAAGTGTGTATTGCCTGTCTGCAGGCAAACTAATGTTAAAATTAAAATAAGAATATCACATAAATAAGAAAGAAACCCTGGCATGCTTGTAGAAGGTACTGTGTCAAAGACTGGTACTTTGAAGTCTAAGCTGAGACTGATCACTGGAGCAACTAGTGCAGGCTTGCCTGGGCTATGACAAGGAAGAGGCACAGAAATTAGGCCAATGTGTACCTGAAGGCAGGTTATATGTTTTCCAGTTGTCTATAAGTGGTGGCTTTGGGACTGTGATGACTGACAACTTTTACCTGTGTTTACCTCAATAAAAGCAGTGTCTTGGGATCTGCCTATCTGCCCGTGTCTATAAAATTTGTAGGACCCTAAAAATCCTCATGAGAGCTCTGTCCCAGTGGCCAGGCGGAATTCCTCAGTTATGGGGGAGTAAAGAGAAGAAAGGGAATGTCACTAGGTAGCATGCAGGCAGTACCATCACTTTATCAAGCTGGTCTCACAAGTACACTGAAAGAGAAGTTTGGCCTTCAGTTTGAAAAGAAGGTATTTTAAATTTGTTAATGTCATATGTAACAGAATGTTTATAGCACTATCTAAATGCTAAACAGAGGGAAATATCATTGCCAGTCAGTGGGCTTTTATATGAATAAAAGAAGAAGTAAACTTTTATTTGGAGACTTATCAACTGATAAGAAAAAGTTAGTGATGGAATAACAGAGGGTTAGAGATATATGAATAAGCAATAAAAAATTAATCATATTGTTTTCTTTTCTGCCTCATATTTGATTTTTTGCTTACTGAGTGTTTGCTTCTATTTATTGCAGAACCTAATGTTGGAGTTATATCTAAATATGAGATAGAAAATAAAAAAAAAAAAAAACACAAAAAAACCCAAACAAACAAAAAAAAGAAAAAACCCAGAAGCATGAGTTCCTCGGAACAAAAAATTCATTGTTTATGGTTTAGAGGTTGGCTGGTATGCAAAGAATACGCGTGAGTAACATCTCTCTGCAGAAAGGTAGGAATATACATGTATCATTATACTTGCAGGCATTCAGCAGAATGGCAATTTTCAACTTCACAGACTTTCCTAAAGCTCAGCTGCATGAGCCAATTGGATCCATGAAATTGAAAATGAGCTCAGATTGGTTTGAAGGGATTAGAGCTACAAAGAGCATCCACGGAATGGTGAACTTGGCCTCTCTGAATTATCTCAATCCAACCTCAGAAATTCTAGTTGGAAACTTCATTTGATGGAATTTGCAGTGTGCTGGAGAGCATCAAGTGGACTTGTGGTCCCAGAGACGGCTTTGTGGCTTAAATGTTGTGAGCTCTCAGCTCAACCCTGACTCCTCTGAAGCTGCTTAGTATTTGAGGGTATTTAGGTGGATTATATGTCAGCTGGAAAGCCCATGAGTCCTAACTGTTCATGTAAGCTTGTAACTCTACTTCTGTTCCTCTTAACCTTCTTTTTTTCTGAATTATGAGTGATGGGAATTAGTGTTTAATTTAATAATTTTTCTTCCAATGATGGGAGAAAAAGGGGAATTTAAAATTTAATTACTCCCAACTTTTTTTTTTTTTTTTTTTTTTTTTTTTAACCAAGGAAAGAGACAGAGCTAATAGTCAAATATCTGGAAAATCCTTCATGCTTCATCTTGTTAGCATCTCCAGTGTTCTCTGTATAAATACAAAGACATCTTCCACCATAGATTCCTAAAATAATAGATCCTGCTTTTGTTACATACAAGTGTCCCAGCATTACGGAGATTAAAGTGAGGCCATATCTTCAGTAAGAACTGTGGTGGCTGAAACACCTGTATTGGTAACAGAAATAAAAGCTACCTACTGTCGGGAGGGCACCCATTTCCTTTTACTACATGTGTCATTCTCATCTCCTCATTATGTTTCAGCCATTATGAAATTATGAACTTCTTAATGTGCATTTGTTTACAGAGACAAGTGGCAGAGGGACCATTTAATTTGGTCTTCAGTGTATTTTGTAAAAAGTGAAAGTCTACCACTGCTGCTACTGAGATCTTTTCTTTGTGCAGGTAGCAAAGGATACTGTTCTAGAGAGAAAAAGAGCTTTTGCAGGTTTTTAGGATCATTGGTAGGTTTTAAAATTGTGACTGCCAGCAATTGTATCAAAGCAGAGCTCTAGTCACAGACTCATTACACCATCCATCCACTTGATAAAAGACAAGTTCATTTAAGGAAATGCTGAAAGGGAGATAGATGAAGATATTAAAGGCTCCTATTTCATGGACACTAGACTGCAGTACAGTGCAAGGGTGTCCTTGCATATAATTTTTACAAAATTATAAAATCTTGTCATCAGCAGTTTTATTTTTATAGCAAAGATTTAGTAATAAAATATTTAAAAAATCTTTTCCACAGGCAGTCAAATATCTATCTTGTGTTTCTCTCTCCTCTGAAAGCTTGAGAGAAGCTCCTGTTTTCACCGTAGCACATTCCTTCCACTGTTCTTAACCAGATTGTCCTCAGCTAACATGCTGTCATTATCCTGTATTAAGATACCCATTACAAAGTGGCCATTGCTTTCTGTGTCAATCTAGAGAGACTGAAATAACTACTATTGTGCCTTTTAGTAGTCTCATGGTGAAAAATAAACCCTTAGAAACGGAGAGTAATGGAAAGAAAATGACCATTGCATACTGATCAGGTAAACACAGCAGAAGGCATCTGAGTATTAATTATGTAGGAAATACAAAGCCTGTCCATTGTTACATTATCAAAATCACTTGAGACAAGGCAACAGGCAATTGAGAGGTGCTAAGTTGACTAAAGGGTCCATTTCCAATTATATATTAATCTAGAAACTAATTAACGAATTTATTTGTAAACACATGGAAATACCAATTATGTTCTGAAAGTGCATCAACATTAAGAGGCCAAGCACTGTCCTTCTTCTATGGCAATGTAATTAAATCTGGCTGGAGGACCAAGGGCCACTTCAAACTGTTCAAACTGTATGTCCAGTCAGTTCAAGGGAACATACACATAATCTATACATATAAATATATATTTGCTGAACATATACTAGTGGTCAATTCTGGCATTTCATGCATTCATTCCTCTATTCTAACATGCTTATTTGAATTGAGAATGTTTTATTAGACTAGTAAGTAATTTAAGGTTTTGCATTACATATGGGCAAGTATGTATTTCTAATTTATTTTCATTAGATACTCAGATGTATAAATGCACTTACAGCAAACTTACAAAGCCCTCAGGAAGCAAAAATTGCCTTGTGTTGAGGAAATTTTATGGTACCATTAAGGCTCACCCTAGATAACTGGCTAGGAAAGTTTTGTGCTATCACTGCACCATTCAAGGTAAAGTGCTAACCTGGCATTGTTATGGCCTCTGAAGTTAAATGGAGTTTCCTGATAGGTATGAGCAGCTATTTTACAATATTTATTCATTAATATGTACAGAGCTTGTATGGTTTGCTATCATTACTTCAAACAGGAACAAAAATAAGGGTTTTAAGAGCACTGTAAATATCCAGTGTTGGCATATTACAGTGCTAATATTCTGTGAGCCAAATTTTCAAAAGTATTTGATGTTCAGGCTGACATCTCAAATGAACCTAGATTGCAGTTCTGTAGTTAGTCAGACAGCAAAGCTGCAGGGGAAAAAATCTTGCTCCATTAACTATTCTGGGGAGAAAACCAGTTAATGGGACTGGAGCCAGTATGCCACCCCATCACAGTGGCCAGCACATCACCGTCCAGCCTGGGGAGGAGGGAGGAGCATGCAGTCATGGAACACAAGGGCTACTGATGTTTCATTCTGTTAAGATTAAAAGCACCTGTTTGCAACCCTCAAGGCTGAAGAACAATGCTAAATTATTAAGTTTCAAACATCATATTAAGTATTCAGGTGCAATTGCTTTCTAATTTAGCGAATTCTGGAAGGTTGCAGAATATGAGGCTTTGGATTTCACTGCCTTTTTGAAAAAAATGTATCTTTAGACAGTGCTTGAGATAGATCAAGAATATGGCAGGATGGAAGCAAGGCTAGTAGAAAGACGTCTACATCCCTGCACAAGATTGTTGTTTATACACAAACTCATGGACTATAATGGGTGAATGTGTTTATATTTGCATCACCTTCTTCTGACAGCAAACAGAAAAAGAGAGCAGAAATCAAACTTTTAATATCCGCAGTACCTTCTCTAGTACAGGTTCCAAAGCACTGGCTTAAAAGGGTGACAGCATTTCTTCAGAGCCTACATTTCCTGCACCACGAGGAAGACAATCCCTAAAGCAGATGCATGGCCACTGGCAGACAGACAGATACTGTTGTAGGTGGAGCAGGTAGCACAGCCAGACAACACCCTGTAAAGAACAGCAACCATAAATAAAACCCACTCTCATTTCAGTTATTTATCGTTCTGCCTAATTGTCTGTCATTCTCTCTATATAGAGACTTTCCAAAGTCTATGCTTTGGGCAAAATTTCATTGAAATTTCATTCGATGCCATCCAGCTGTTTCTAAGAACAAACCTAGGCAATAGTATTGTCTGGCTTTTCTTTACCAAAACCAAGCAAGTAGAAGAACCATTCTTACAGACTTTCCTTTAAAGACTCATTTCCCTGAAGACCTCAATCAGATCTTTGGAAATAGCCATTGTTTCAGAGATGTGTGTTTTTATTCTTCCCGTGAGCCTCCACCAAAATAACACATTTTGTAACTACTGCTCAGACATGTGCAGAAGAGATTTCCTTTAATTTTAGTAGGGTTTTTTTAAAATAATTTTTTTCATGTTTTCACAATATTTTTAAAATTCTCTAAAAAATTTAATTGTCTGAAGCTGCAGCTGTACAGTGAGTTCAAGCAGCCAGTCCTGCCAGTGTTGTGGATCTGTTTAGGAAATACCAATGGACTATTGATTTTTCTGCCCCTTACAGTCTGGTTGTTTGTGTTTTGTTTTTTGTTTTTTTGGGGGGGTTTTGTTTGTTTGGGTTTTTTGTTTGTTTGTTTGTTTTTGTTTGGTTTTTGTTGTTTTTTTTTTTTTATTTCATAATATGCTGCACAGAGGTTTTGGCTCACAATGTTAATATCTGACACGATCTGACATACACAGGTCATACGTGCCCCATTTCTCATGAGGACCTTTTACAGGTCACAGCTTTCTCAAGAACATGATATGTGTGTTTTATCAGCTCCTTATCATGTGGTGCTGCCTATAACAAATTTAATTATCTGCAGAGATTTGCAGTTGGTCTTAATTTGGTTGAAATGGTTGATCAGTCAAGTCACTGACAAGCAAACAGCTGTGTTTACTTCCGCTGGTACTTTGTTTGACCAATTTACTTTGATCCCTCTATTAAAGAAAAAACCATTTATTCTGATTTTTGCTCAGCAGAAAATGAGTCTGATATATACAGGCCTCTGCCCTAACTGACTGGAGTTCTGTTTCTGGAGGCAATGATGAGGAAGGTGGGTTTCAGTCCCACCCTGGTAAAGGTGTGAGGGGAGCCAAATGGGATTCTCTGAATCACTAGCAGTGACAAAAAGGGAGACAATAAGGGAACAGTCTGGATGATGAGAAATCAGACTTCAGGCAAACCTGAAAAGGAGATATAGAGAAAACAGGACATGGCCATAAATAACTATATTAATGATATTAGTGTGTGTACCTTAAGGGTTGTCAGGATAAGCTTGCTACACTTGGGTTTTGATGAACGTTAGGATACTAAGGAAGAGCAATGGATCTGTGATAAGTCTCAGGTTTGGAGGCTGTGATTAGCTGTGCAGGGAGAACAAACATGGAACAAGGACTCCAACTGGATGAGAAGGAAGTCAAGATCACACTCAGGAGCTTTCAACAAAACATGACACTTGAATTCATGCACATGCACTATTTCCAAAACCTGAAGAGGCTCTTCAAGGACCTTGGATACAAGCTTTGCTTTTTTGAAACTTCTGTAAAGTTTCTCCCATCCCAGCCAAGTATGTTTAATCCCTTTTAGCATTGTTGCACCTTCATAGTAGTAACCTATGAGACCTCCACTAGGAAGTGACAGAATTAGTTTTGCCTGTGTCACTTTAATTAGCCTCTCCCTGCTCTGCACATAAATAATTTACTCTTTGCAAAGCAGACTTTAACTGCATGATGAAATTTTTCCCTCTGGACTCATGCTTTGTTCATTGCAAAGGACAGTTCTGATACAGCAACAAATACAAACTGTGCAGTTAAGGATGCTGTATATCTACCAATGTCCTGCCTCACCAGTTGGGAAATTAGGCATTGTACAGAGGAACTGAAAATAGAGGTTGAAAATTATCATAGTGAAATGTTTTCCTGAAGGCTTTTTTTCCTTACTCCTGCCATGTTGTTTTGATGCAATATTAAAACCAGGGAAAGGCACTGGAGCTTTTACAAGTCCCACCTGAACAGCTCCAGAAAATGTTTCACTAAATGTCCCCTTAGCAGAGATTCAGTCACTGACCATGTGAAAGTTACAGTACTGTGACACTAGTTGCTTCTGTAATGGATTCAGAGAGCCTTTTCTACATTGTACTGAACAGGAACCACAACACTCATGTGGTCACTTACTCCCTCTCTGCTGAAGGTGCAGTGACTTCCATGTCAGCTGCAGTAACTGGGAAGGGAGAGGCAGGAAGACTGTCAAATTCAACTGCAGCAGCACCTGAAACCATTCTTTCAACTGGGAGTGAAAGGTTCATTTCAACAGAAATTTGACGGTCTCATCTCTGTGAGCATTTGAAGGACTCGGCATCAAATGAAATCTGTGAGAGATGTACTTTGGACATAAATGATGCCATTGAATAACAGGTACATTTCAACTCTCCAAGCAAGTAGAATGTCTCTTTAACCTATGCTTTTTTTTTTCTTTTCAAATCTGGGCCTCAATTCTTGTAATTTAAAATGGAGTTAGTATTGATTTTTAACCCCACAGATGTTTGAAAATAAAATGTAGCATTTCAACAGCTGCTTGAATGCTTTAGTGATATGTGCCAAAATGTCTGTAAGTAAATTGTTTAGAGCAAGGTGTAAAGTGTGAAGCCAAACCCTTAGCACTGATGAGAAATGGAACACTGAGCAGCTTCTCATGGCATGGGTACCTTCCATCCCTGGTGCTGTATGTTTTGAGGAATCTGAAAAGCAGACCATGTGCTTAAAAATTCCTATGCTAATGCATCCTCATCAAGGGAGTAGATTGCAGCTGCACCGGCCAAGAAAGTAAGAGCTTAGGAGTAGCCTTGAGAGTGAAGGGAGCACTAGGGTGGAGTGGAGCATGCTATACACACCACACTGAAGTTTAATGCATGGCTTTCATCATGCAGAATTTTCTGTAATTGCAGAAGGGTTTTCCATAAGAACAAGTTTACTTTCTTCTAAGAATGACCACAATTTGTCTTGTTTATTGGTGTTTTGTTAATTGTGACTCTTAATGGAGAGTTTTTAATGTGTCTCTTCTCAGCATCACTCATTTTTTTCTAAATGAAATTTACTGTTATATTTGGAAGAGAAATATTACAAATTTACCTTTCTTCTAAACACAAAGATTAGGATCTGTTCCATCTCTGCTGGAGGCAGTTTTGTAATAAAGTGTTTTAATTACAAGTAGTCTTGCTGTCCATGATAAAAGTGCATAATCATGCTGCACTGTGAGCAGTGACTGATACCTCTGCCTCTTTCTTTCCCTTACTTTGTCTTTCCCTGAACCACACTTTTGGCAAAAACACCATATATACTTTCATCTACTTACCTGGATATGCTGATCAGCTGGTACTCGAGTTTGTTAATTTGATTGTGGAGTTCAGTTTAGGGGGCAACACAAAGATCATGTGGCATGTTGGGGAGAGAAAAATTCATGGTGTAAACTAAAAGGCATAAAATGGAGCAGATGTGCAAAGTGGAGGCTCTCCCTTATCTCCTATGTAAAGTCAGAACTAAGGAGACAGTCTTGGAGGGTCTGCTGCTGGCTGGAGAGTAGCCAGAAAAATAGATTAATAAATTTCTGAAGTGCTTAAGCTGAAGTAGAGCTAATTTTCTTCACAGTGGCTGGTGTGGGGCTGTGTTTTGGATTTGTGCTGAACACAGGGTTGATAATATAGAGAGGTTTTGTTATTGCTGAGCTGAGCTCACACAGAATCAAGACCTTTTCTGCTTTTCCTACTGCCATGCTGGCCAGGGAGACTGGGAGGGGATGGAACCAGGACTGGTGACCCAAACTGACCAAAGGGACATTGCAGACCATGTGACATCATGCTCAGTATATAAACTGGAGGGGAAAAGGAGGAGGAGGAGGGGGATGTTTGGAGTGATGGTGTTTGTCTTTTCAAGTCACTGCTATGTGTGGTGGGACCCTGGTCTGCTGGAGATGGCCTGCCCATGGGAAGCACTGAATTAATCCCTTATTTTGCTTTGCTTGTGTGTGCAGTTTTTTTCTTTCACTATAATTTTTTTTTATTTCAATCCATGAGTTTTCTAACTTTTACTCCTCTGATCCTCTCCCTGACCCTGTGGTTGGGAAAGGGGAGTGAGTGACTGGCTGTGTGGGGCTGCATTGCTGGCTGTGGTGAAACCATGACAGCTTGTCTCCCAGTATAAGCTCAAAATCTTGTTTAGCCCCTTTGAACTCTGAAGGGCCCTCTGCTTTTATTAAACAACAGAAAGCATATTGGTACTGAGAATGCTGAGTTCATACAACCAGATGTGTCTAGATTACTCTAGTTATTGAGTAATCTAAGAGGTTTTTTTCCCCACCAAACAGTAAATCCAAACACAATATAAATCAGCAGACAAAGTTATTTTGCATTTTTACATAAAGGTTCTGAATCCTCTCTAATTTTTTTTTGTGGAAATTTGTCCGAACTTAATAAAAAGGCTACTAGCATTCCAAGTTTGTTCGTCATCTGGGGAGACAAGAAAAGCAGAGGTTGATGTGTCAGCCTGTCCCCTTTAGTGAAAGAGCCTTGAGGGGTATTATCCTGCAAGTGAGATATAAGTTTGATTTAATTCCCAGCCAGGACCACAGGAGTATTTTCTGCCACTGGGTCTAGTGATAACAGGGAAAAACAAACCAGTCAACAAGAAACAGCAGGAATTATATGGGTGTCACTGGTAAGCCAAAGCTGCCTCTAGGTGGTTGGCCCCCGGCAACAACTGTCTTTTCTCATGATACAGAAAGCTATCTTTGGTCATATGAAGGATGTTTGAGGAGCCAAGCCAGAGAAAGGCAGAGCCAGGGTTTTGCAATGAATTTTTCTGGCAACTGAAAACACTTAAGGGAAAAAATGGTTTCACAAGGCATATATATAAAAAAAGTACTTGTTAAAATTAAGTTGTTTTATTTTCAATTACCTCCTCTGAGAAACTATTTTTTTGCATAAGATCTGGTAGTATAGAAGGTTCAGCTATCTTACACTCTCTCTGGTGGTCTTCTATTGCACATTTTCATTAATATGGTTGCATTTTAATTATGTTTAAAAGTTGATTGCAATCACAATGTGGTTATAGACAATCCTGAGTTGGAAAGGACCCACAAGGATCACTGAGTCCAACTCCCTTCTCCTCGAAGGACTACCTAAAACTAAACCATATCACAAAGAGCAACATCCAGATGCTCCTTGAACTCGATAGTACTCATTTATCTTGGAACTAAGGGAGAATACATGCAAAAGTTTGAAACTGACCAGTTTATAAGATACACTTCTTGTTTTTTTTCTAGTGTATTTTTGTATCCTAATGACACTAATACGAGTAAAGTAAAAACAGGAAAACAACCAACCAGTTACTTTTCCATTCTAGTTAGATCTCTGAGTAATTTAGACAAGTCCTACTTTCAGTGGACCTGAATTGTTTACCATCATAACAATCCAGCATCTATCATCAGGGGGTCACTTTCACAACCAAGCCTGGTTTGAAATCTGGTCTTTCAGCACCTCTATGAGAGACTCTTTGTGTGATTGGAAGGAGTGCTTTTAACAGCAGGAATCTCATACTGCAAAGGATGTAATAGGATTTGGATTTTGTCTTAAATATCTTTAAAAACTGGCCTTTAGCAATGAGTCCTTATCACAACCTCAGGATAGCTTAGGATCTCTCATTTCTCTGACTTCACAGCCATAGAGGATGCTATCAATAGCAAACCACAAAATTTGGCTCCTTCCCACTCCTTTTGAGTTGTCCCACCCTTCTCTGCCAGCCCCAGATTAGGTCTCTGTATGGTATTACTTGGGAACTCCACTGGAAAATCCTTCCTGTATGGAAGACAGCTTTTGCTTCCCAAAGTAGCAGTGTGTCAAGACATGTTTTCTGAAAAATCCTTTCCTTAGGATTTTTTCTCCTGAGAAGCTGAGAGGCCTCAGGAACAAAGTGTAAACAATGATTATCTGCTGCTGTGGAATGCAACAGTTGGATCTGTGATTGGTCTCATGCGGTTGTTTCTAATTAATGGCCAATGACAGTCAGCTGGCTCGGACTGTCTCAGTCAGTCACAAGCTTTTGTTATTCTTTTTCTGTTCCTAGATAGCCTTCTGATTAAATCCTGTCTTCTATTCTTTTAGTATAGTTTTAATATAATGTATATCATAAAATAATAAATCAAGCCTTCTGAAACATGAAGTCAGATCCTCATCTCTTCCCTCATCCTAAGACCCCTGTGAACACCATCACAGCAGTGTGAGACAGAGCGAGCAATTATGATCTGTTAGTTTTTCTAGGCCTTGCTTGTCAGCTACTGGTTGCATTTAGGCAGTCAAGGGCATTCTACAAGGCACTGAGCCACTTTAAAGCAACAATTTATGTGAAATCGCCTTTCACTGTTTCTTTTTTCACAATTCAGATAATTTGTAACTTTCTTGGACATTCTCTGACACTTGGCAGTGCAATTCATGTCTAGCAAGTTTTTCCCTCTTTTGTGCTGGAACAGCATTCAGGGAGGCCGTTCTGTTCCAGAGCATCTTTAATGCTTTCTGTCCACTGGTTTCAATACTCCTTTCCCATGGGGCTTACTTTTCTTGGAAAGACTGGTGAGCCACATCAAGCAACCTTTAGATCACCACTGGAGGCACATTTTTTGCTGTTCCTGTCTTTTTCATTGGGGTTTTGAAACCAGCCGTACATAATTCATGTAGCAAGTGGAATTTCTCATTGTCATTGTGCTACAATATGGCACGTAATACTGATCAGTAAATTTTGAAAAAAAAATTACACTGGAAATTGAGAGGTCATGACAAGAAGTAAATATATATGGATATACTTGGTTGGTAAGCTGGAAATTAAGTGCTGCAGTTGTATGCTCCTACTGCTATTCACAGTGTTCTCTCTGCTTCATTTTTCTTGTGTATAATGCTTTGAGAGCCACCTCCATCAATTAGGAGTTTAACTGGAACTGGAAAGGTCATGTAATGGAGCTGCAAGCTTAAGTTAGTCACAAATGAAAAGACAGGCTTACAAGTAAGTACAAGAAGGAAAGAAAAAGAGCATATCAGCTTAAGATGCTTTTCAGTTGCTCAGGGAGGCAAACCAGTTTTGCAGTATTAATTAACATTTTAGGGCATGCTATATCTAAAGCAAGAGACTGTGTGTATATGTGTGTGGGAGGTGTCATTTCAGCACAAAAAGATAGAAATAAATAAAAAGCGATCATTTTTTGAGGACTAATATTTTACTTAAGTGGTACAATAGAAAGGTGAAAAACATGTTTTTACGATCAAATTATGAATTTGGGTGTTTTGGCAAAAGCCTAGCACTAAAAACGTTGAGGAAAATTATGAGGTGTACGTGCATCTTGCTCTCTCCTTCTGTTGTTAATCGCCTCTCTGTGTCTCTGGCAATCAAGCTGTCCCTCCTCCACTTCAAATGCATGGAGGATGCCAAGAAAAGTTGCCTGGCCCTTTCCCCCTAACTCAACAGACACACAGTGGGGCTCCTCCTTCAGCACAGGGACTCCAGGATTCTCAGTGAAGCCTCCCTCAGACAGATCTTTATAGCTTTGTTCCCTGCTGGTGTCTTTCACACGTTGCTCCACCGTGTCCCATCTGCACAGCCAGGGATGGGAACCTCAGCCCCTCCGAGCTGTGATCCCTCTTTCCAGCGCCTCCCCCCAACATGTGGCACCTACAGAACAGCTGGGCTCATACAGCTGCTCCCTTCTCACTGCTGTCTTGCTTCATACGTCTCTTCTAGATGCAACATCTATTTTCTGAAAAGGTTGTGGACAGATGAGCAGTTATATCTGTGATGGCAATATACCATGGAATCTTTAAAATACCTGATTACCCTTCAACATAAAGTTACCATCTCACCACATTTATTTGTATGCATCCCTTTCTGTGTATCTGTGTGGTTTTGACCCCTAAGTTTGCTTTTCATTATGCCAGGATAGTGATTTCCAACATTAAAAAATATTTTTAGGTGTTCCTAATTGAGGATGTTGATATTTTAGCATCTGGCCAGTGTAGTAAGCCCATTTAGGCAAATAAAAGGAGTTTGGCACAAACTGAAAAAAAGCTGTGACTAAGAAAACATCACTAACAATGAGCAATTGAAAAAAAATGGATAGTAAAGGTTTGCAAAGAAATTTGACCAGCTGGGAAAAAAGAAAAGAAGGTAGCCAACTTTCCAGGGAGACTTAGGTAAATAATAAAACTAAATGGTGGACATAATAAGTACTGAATAAATGCCTGAAGAGAAATCCTGATATCAGCAGGATTACAAATTTTAATGTCTTATCTGTAAGGTAATGGAAATTATTAGGACAGGTGTCCAATTTTATATTCTATTTTAAATTGAGCCTTTATTTGATATAATTTTTAAGCCAGAAGTAGAAGTTGAAGAACACAGTAGCATTTTTTTGTAGAAGTCTATTCTTGTGTGTCTCTGTGGCCAACTGTGTATTGATGTCTACAGTTTTGTTGTTAAAGAAATCATCAATCAGTCATTATGATACAATGCTGGATGCACTTCAGCCTTACATACTGACTACTACAGGCCAAAATATTGATAGATTTATTTTCTAAGGTTATGTGTTATACAAGTTAACTGACAGTTCAATAACTCAGCAGCATCCTTGAATAGAGTTTCTTTATATGGTTTTGCTCTCACAAAGCAAAATAGAAGAGGGGAAAAACCCAGCTGAGATGCACAGTTTCAGAGAGCCTTTCTGCATTTTTCGGGAAACAACCCAGAAACATGTGTTATAAGTTTAAAATATAGAATATCTCATCAACTTATCAACTCCTGGCTCTGCCATTTTTTGGGGCAGATTTGGGTATGAATATATTTTCCAGCTTTTCACAATTGTTAAAAAAAATAGTTGGAACTTAACTGAAAATATAGGCATATGGCTATCTATCATAGTTGTGTTGGACATAGGAAAACATCAAAGTATCAAGTCAGATTGCATACTTTTAATTCTGAAATCTGAACACATTTTAATTCTGGAAAGTACAGGAAATGTTTTTTGACATAAGATTGTTTAAAGACAAAGAAGCTAATTTAGAAGATATGAAAACCTGTTGTCATTATCTTTAATGTTTCTGATGAGTTGGACTTCTTACAAATCATGAAAACTAAAGCTCTTGTAAACTTTCACAAATGGCAAATTTTTTCTTTAGAAGATAGATAATAAAAGAGGAGGCTTTCAAAAGGCAGGCCCAGAAATAATTCCCATCAGCATGACTCATGCTCCTAAATCTCATTCTGTGTCTGATACATCAACATGTGCTACCCTACATAAGCCTGTGGATTACTTTCCATTGAAAAAGGAAATAAGATGTTCCAGGCGGGAGATAGAAGACCAGATTTTGCAACACGTATGACAAGATCTCGGGCTGACAGTGTTAGCAGAGATTTACAGAGGGTTTAGGAGGGCTGCTGCCTGCCTGTTAGCACCACTCAGTACTGCATGTTTTGTGTCTCAGAGACATTGCACAGCCCTGTGTTGGAGGCACCAGCCATGAACAGGAGTCGCGGTTCTGCGCTCACTGTGCTCAGGGATCCACAGAGCCAGGGCTTCTTTCTGGATGGAAAAGATAACATCACTCCTGTATTATGTGCTGGGCTGTGCTGTGCTGCCAGAGGTCTGCATGGAATTATAGGATTAAGCAAGAAAAGAAGGGGGAGATTTAACTCATGTTCGTGTCTGTGTTTGCAGGTATGTATGCACACCTAAACATATTTATAAGCCTATCAAAGTGCTCCTGTGCCAAAAAAGCATGAAAATCAGAAAGTAAACCAAGAGGCATTCCTTTATCACAATATGATGAGGTTATTTGAAATGCTCTCATTCTGGTGCTCTGAGCATCCTTTTAGGAGGTGCCAACCTTTAGACGTATCTACAAGAGCTCCACTGAGTATTAAGAACTGCCTCAGGTGAAGAATATGTTACAGCAAATCATAAAATTGATCATATAAATGAGTAGAGATCCATGCCAAGTTTTTCTCCTACACTGTTTCTCATGTTCCTCCAGCCTTAAATCAAGGTTACCTAACACATACGACTGCACATGCAAGATTTCAGTGTCATTTAGCAACAATTAGTTTTTACAAAACAATTGAAAGCTAGCAGAGCTTTCTCACTAACACTCTCCAGAGACAATCAACTGCTTCACTAGAGCTCAGTCTTTGCCATGAGTTCATTTTCCTTCCATCTTTTGCTTTACAGAATGAAACAAAAAATTGAAAAATAACTGTAAAAACTGTAATGTGAAAAAGTTATAAAGTGAAGAACAGAGCATACAGCCAGATTATGGGGAAGGGTATTGACTTCAGGTTAAGAATGTCACTGACTTCTGGATATTCAAAACAAACTGTTTCAAGAAAAGGCCATTTTGGCTTTTTCACTTAAAATTGTGTTTTGTGTTTTTTTCAAATCTTACTGCATTATCGACTTTCCTATGTTTGATATACATGGTTATACAGACAAAGAAAACATTTGTTCCAAATGTTTGAGTTGAAATTACATTATATATGCCTCATAACAGTAGAAGGCCTGCAAAAGGAGTTGAGCTGTTCTTGGAAAATAAAATTTCATCTTGATTATCTGCTAGGCTTTACCACAGAAGAGGGAGGGAGAGGAAATCAGAGGACTTTGCTAGATTCAGGCTATGATCCTCCACAAGTGAGCTACGTGCCAATGTGAAGGTCCCAAGGAGAGCAGTCAATTTTTTGGTGTGGTTTGTGCACACCTTCTCTCATGTCTATTTTTTAATTTTTCTTGAAATATTTGAGAACCTTGTTTTGAAGTAGAAGGTTGAAATCTTGGCATTCTTTCAAAAAATGTCTCTTGCCTCCTAGACAGACCTCAGAGAATTTTGCATCAATACCAGTAAGATGGTAAAAGGGATATCAATATGCAGGTTTATTCTTATTCTTATGCAGATAAGGTGCTTTTATGGCTAAAAATATTAATTAGGAATGTCATGAATTAGGAATCATGAATCATGACATTAGATTCTTATGAACAGTAAAGACAAGTGTTGACATGCTGCTATGTGACTCACAAACACTTTTTCACCTGGAGTGACCTGTGTAGAACTGTAGGTCACTTTATTTTAGAGAGGATTCTATGGGGTGAGAGGGTATTTCAGAGAAGAATGATGACAGCAAATAAAAGCATAGGATAGCCCTCATATGAAGTGAAAAGTGATTACCTTAGAAATAAGAAGATTCAGAGTTGACATAAAAGAACAAAAAAGCAGTGAGTGGTGTCAAAGAGTTGAGCCTTTATTGCAACAATGGTAGAATTTAAATGGGGATGTTTAACACTAGAAAATGAATACTCCTCACCATGGCATCAAGATTCTATGGGATATTGTAAGCAAAATTCATACACTTGAATCTTGGTCATTGGTATGGATAAAGAAAAATATCTCTAGTTTAGTGCTAGAAAAGGGCTTATAAAGAATTATTTCAGTATTTATTTAGTGCACTTCAGGATCAGAAGTGGGCTTCTGGTAGATTCAGATCCACTCCACTAACTTCTACACGTGGTTATGTGTGCACATTTCTCAAATGCCCCCACCTTCACAAGAAATTTAAGTGCAGTAAAATGAAAAAATAATTCCATCACTTGAACCCTCACAGAGTAAGCCTCAGGACAGAGCTTATTTTTGTAGGCGTTTATCTAGTGGTAGATGAAACTTGTCAGGAAATGCATAGCTGAGCTTTGTCCTGGAGGAAAGCAGCTAATTTACTCCAGGATAAAGCCATCCTTGCTTCCAGCCCAGCAGAAAAGGGCTTCCTGATTTTAGTGATGGAAGTGGATATGAGTCGTTCTATTTCCCAGTTTCTTTGGAAAGATAAATAGAAAAAAAAAGGAGATGAAAGTTGACAGCAGGGCCCTCGCAAAAATGAACAGATAGGGGAAAGCTTTCTTAGGGCAACTGATATCAAACAATAACAACAAATACTTTTAGAAAGGCCTGAGACACATGAGGAAAACAACCTGTATTTCTTCTTAACAAAAAAAGTATAGTATTATATGCCATTAATATTGTGACCCTCCTAGAACATTAGAAAGAAGAATGTGAGACACATATACTTCTTTTTTCTGCAGAATTACATAGAAAATGCTAGGATTTTCCACAAGTTGCAGCAACAAAAAGTATTATTTTTTCATCTGTTACATTGATTGCATAGAGTGCTTATAGGGTATACATGAAATTTAACACAATGCTCTGTTTTTGTTCTCAATTTGGTTTTTTCCCTAAGCAAATCGGGGATTGACAACAGTAACTTATCATTCACCTGAAAGTCCTTTCGAATTTCATGATTGATTTTTTTGTCTTTGATTAAATTATATGATTGATTAAATTATGTTTTAAAACATACTTTCCTTTGGACTCCCTTAATTTTTCCAATGGCCATTCTTGTCTCACCAGCCAGCTGAGGCTACTTTTTATTGGAAATTGATTCCCTCAACACCTATCACATAGTTAAAAAGCAAAGCAAAAGAGAATCTAATTCACCTGAGCAAATAATCCTGGAAGAACGACTACCAAATAATATAATAGTACTATAATAGAAAAAGAAAATTAATTTCTTCATTCCTGGACTCCTGTTTGCAGGACATCGCTGGGACTGTTTCTGACTCCATCAAAATCTGGGGTTTGTGTGCAAAACAAACAGTTCCTCTACTGCAAAAATGATATCACCCCCTATTCTAGCTGTTGGGTACTGATCTGAAAAAAACAAACATTTTCTTTTCTCCCAGCCTGCCTCCATGGACATAGTGTTTTATTGCTGGAACCGAGCAATTGTTGTGGCCTGTGATCCATTGCTTCTCTCTATTTTCCCTTCTGGCTCTGAGCGAGGGCGGCAGAAGCATCTGCTGGAGTTAAGACACACTGCGGCCACCCAGCTGATGCGGGAGCCCTGGAGCGCTCTGGCTGGGCAGGAGCAAGGAGATGGGCTCTCCTGTCTACATGATCTATAACACTGTGCAGCTAATTCAGGAAGAGTGAACTATTTTTGGAGGTTACCAAATGACTCAGAATAAAGAAACAATTGTATAATGCAGATGCAAAACTGAATATTCAGATTGTCTGTTCAAAAAACTGAAAGAAAGCAATCTAATTTCAGTTTGGCTGTGGGGAGTAAGTTTCTTTAACAGCACCCCAAGTTAATTTAAAGCATGTTCCTGAATAGACAACCTTTGCTATCATGAACCACAGATGCTTTAAAAATGAAAAAAGACCTTTTACCCCCTTCTGATGACAACTATGAATTCTAGTGCAAGAGATTTAAGCAAGTGTTTGATGTTGACTTTGTTGCACCTAGAGTTTTAAATCCCATTATAAAATGACTATCTTATTAAATGAGGAGTGTAATAGTTTGCTTTTATAATTGATGGTCAAAACAAGATCAGTAGTGTTTTCACAAAATAAGAAAAATTATTAAAAATTTGATGACTGAGTATGTACTAAGTGTCAGGTTTGTCGGGATCATGGGCTTGGGACATAAATTTTAATATAATATTTCTCAAACCTTATCGATCATCTCTACTTAAAATTCACAAATTACCCTTATAATGCTTCAGGAACCTTGCAAATGTCCCTACAAATTCAACACCTTGAAAGTTTTAGACTTGATTAAAAAAAAAAAAACTGCAATATTTACCTTTAAAAACTGAGACAACACAATAGCCTTAATATTTCAACAGTTTTCTAAGGCACTGTGTTAGGTACACTCCATGAGTTTTTGACAGTACATAACAGGAAATAAGTAACTTTAAAATTTAGCCACTGATGTATAACCCTCCTTATTATAAAGATGAGTTGTAAAAATTAGGCTCAGGTGAAATCAGTAGCATGAATTCAGCAGAGCATTGGTTTCATCCCTACTGCCAAAATCCTACTTTCTTCAACCAGATCCTGGTCTTAGAGGAAATATTAGCAGGGAAGTGACTCTAATTGTACTTTAAGATAGGGTAACCTGATGTGAACATGCTGAAGTGGAACCACAGGATGGAGTCAGCAGTGGTTTATCTTGGCATATTGAGCTCTGAGGGGAAAAAAGCCCCATGCACAAAATGAGTAAGAAACATGGGCAGACTGATGGAGGACATCACCCATTTTGGCTGACATGAGGGCTAGCAGCAAATTAGCACAGGTTGAGTAGAGAGCTGGAGTTTTTCCTGCTGTTTTCAGGTTAATATGGTGGAACTCCTTACTGTTTCTGTGCTGGAGGCTGGGTGTTAGAGGAAGCAAAGCTCGCAGGGCTGTGGGGAAGGGACAGAGCTGTGACAGCCACTAGAGCCAATCTAAGTACGTGCTTCTCATACTTGTGACACCTACGTGCAGAGAAAAACTCTGCTTGTGAAGGAGAAACAAATTCAGTTCCACTGTGTTTTTTTCTACTTGGCTCTGCAACTCTAATGAATGAAAATTCATCTGGAGAAATACTAATTGGGTTTGACACCACAAACACGCAAGCAATGGGAGCAGGTTTCTCATCTAAGTAATGTGATGATCTAACAAGATGTCTCAATGAGAACAGCTAGTTTAAGGTCTTGTGATGTTATTCATTAGTTTTCTAACACCAAACTTTACAGTACACCTACCAATTTGATGTTGTTTCTCCTTCTCTGTTCTTTTATACCCAAGATAATGCTTCTTGCTAATTCATTGACAATCATCAGCAGAGAATTATCAGTCCCCCACACTTCAGCAGTGTCACAGTATCACTGAGGATGTTTGTTTCACATCAATGTCATTTTTACCATCAGTGGCAAGGTGACCAGATGAGTTGGTCAAGAAGGTGTCAGTAAGTATTTATAGATGGATACCTAAGAAATTTGTCAATGCTGAAATGAGTTTTGTGCAAGAGAGGTGGTTGACCACTACTATTGTGTTTTTAGGAATGGCCAAACTGGGAGTGTAATAGATGACTCGTCAGAGGAAGCATCAGCCTCCTGTGATTAGCTAGTTACCTGTTCATGCCAGTGCAGGAATTTGAAACAGGCAAATGGGTGAGATTTTCTGTGGTTCCATGAGCATAGCAAGAAGAAAAAAATAGAATTAATATACGTATCATTTAAATAATACTGGACTAGCATCATTAGGCTTGCAGCAAAGCATCCTCTGTATCTTGTCAGATATTAAAATCATCAACAATTCTCCTTGTCCATCCTACATTCTTACTGCTTTTTGTGGTAATTCTTATCAGTGTAAAAAATTCCTCTTATTGAAAGTAAGTGTGTTATTTTAGAGTCAATTTAAAGTAAAACGAATTTGCTATTATAGAATAACTGTATTTAACTAAAGGACAAATATTAGCTTCATTTTCAGGGACATGGGATTTGCAGAGAGAAAATGCACTGTTCCATTCCTTAGCTCATCACAAAATTATCATGTGGAGGAAAAAGTATTTTGTATGCATAAATAAAAATCAACAAACACAGTGCACCCAACTATTTGTCGAGGACGTTTCACACATTTCTTCTTTTATAATGAATCATAACTTGAATGTAAATATCAATTGCAATCTTCCAAAAAGTAGAAAGTTTCAGCTACTATTTTTGGTCACTCACTGTGCAAATAAACACTTTGCATATCATAGGAAAAGCTGTTCATAAATGGAGCATTTCTCAGTTTAGAAATACTTTGTCCTATACTGTTTTATTTAGGCTATACCTATAAATAGAAATCCGCTGCTGAGAAATGATTTTCCTATGCTAAATCATTCTGTTTTATTTTGCTACACAGCTAATCCTGGCAAGGCTAAAAAATAGTTAATAGGCAGTCTGTAAGATCTTATAAGATGACATTTGGAAATCCTGCAGTCA
The DNA here is from genome assembly GCF_028769735.1 of Zonotrichia leucophrys gambelii. NCBI lineage: Eukaryota > Metazoa > Chordata > Aves > Passeriformes > Passerellidae > Zonotrichia > Zonotrichia leucophrys. The sequence goes on along the minus strand of NC_088171.1, from coordinate 49,548,646 downwards.
TATTAGTCATTAGCCATGGCAATATTCTGCCATAAGGCAATGAGTCAGACGATTGATTAGAGAGCCTCATCATGATATACCCTCCGGCATGAATAGGGAGAGAGGGAAAGGAAAATGAGAAAGGAGAGTGCATGGGACACAGAACAGTAAGAACACGGAGGAATAGAAGGGCAAAGAAAGTCTGAAACAGTTTATTTTTTAAAGGTAAAGGGCAATGAGGAAGAGTATAAATCAGCAGAAATCATGGATCTTGGGGACCCACAAGGTGTGCTACCATCATACTTTGTAAGTGAAGTCCTGTATCACTGGAAAATCTAATTTTTCTTACACTCCTGGCATGGCATCTTGCCCTAGACGTGAGGCAGCTGTTGGCTACCTCCCTGACAAATGTTCACTGAAAGTCTTGGAGAAGACTGGTGTTGAAACATTCTCTGTTTTTAGTTCTGTGCGTTTTCTCAAACAGATATGTAGATACATATGGCTTTACCAGCTATCAACATGTGTGCTAAGGAGCATCAGCAAAATAAGCAGTGCACAGAAGCTGACAAAAGGCCTACAGGGAGCACTGGACAAATGCTCACTATTGAAAAAATTGCTAGGCACTGCAATTAAAAGGAAAGATCTCTGCTATTTAGGAGTTTGTGATGCTTTTACTGGCAGCCCTACTATGAGTCCCCTGCTGCTGTTTTGGAAATTAGCACATCACTTTTTGCTGTGCTACTCAGGTATGCAAGCCTGACTACCTGCCCCATCCTTGCAGTCAAGCTTAAGAGCTGCCAGCTCCTAGTAGGAGGCAGGCATTACACAGAAAGTACAGTTTACTGTACCAACTAATGTACAAACAATAAGAATGAGAGATGCACCTAAGTGCAGCTAAGATTTTACTGCAGCACTTTTTTTTTCTTTTTTTTTTTTTTAATTTAATTCATGTGTGCTGTTCTCCATAGCAGGGCATGATTTGCAGTATTTCCAAATGACTGGGTCTGTCTTGGTTTCGTCCTGCATCAAATTAATCTAGGTCCTCAAGTGATGTGCAATTCTATCAAAAATTGGTGAGCTTTGTAATTTTACTGCTGCAGATTTATTCCAATTTGTTCAATATACTCATACGATGAAAAGTCAGAGGTGCTTGTGCCTTCAATGAAGGGGAGCTGATAGTAACATGTTCTCCGTAAAGGCAGTGTCTTTTATGATGTTCACTGGCTTTCCTGGCTTGCTGGGCTAATTCCTTTCTGAGGCATTTCAGGAAAGAGCTTCCTACTTTTATTTATGTTTATAGAAAAGATATTACATTTATATTACAGGGAAATGCTGATTTGTTGGGGGTTTTTTTTTGAGTTATTTTCTAAGTATTCTGATTTGTATGAAAATACTCTCCCTGCAATAAACACTTACTATAACTACTTTATAAATCAAAATGAATATTTTATTGTTTGTGCTTTTAAAAACTGTCTTAATCAATACGAAACACTTCAAAAGAATACATACAGATGATATTATTGGCAAACAAGATTGCTGCCAAGATCAATGCAAAACTCCCATCGTCTTCAATGAGACTGTTTTCAGACTGGGATGTAGGAGGTTACATTTTTGCAGAGTGCCATGACAGAAGCTCATCATGACAGATAGTACTTTCCCCAGAATTACAATAGCCAGAAGAAAGATCAGAAGCAGCAGCTGTGAAGAACAAACAAAGGCACGAGGAAACGGGCTGAATTTCTCAAAATGATCAATTCAATAAAAGGTAGAATCAGGATCAGAGCCCTGATATTTGAAGTCAAGACCTGGTTTCTGCCTAATGATGTTGCTTCACATGCAGCTCTCCCAGGTGATGCACAGCTCATCTTTCGTGGGCTCAGAGAGAGAGAGATCTTATACAGCATGCAACAACAAAATCAATTGTAAGAACAAGCTTCAGCAGATTACTCCCCATCACCACTGATTAGCTTTCACAGTGGCATCTTGCCTTTCTCTCTGCTGTATCCTCTCTCCTCTGAAGCACTTTGCTCTCTGTCACTTGCTTCTGTAAGCTGTGAAGCTCTCCTGACTTAGAAAAGGCAAATGGGGAGAAGGCTTCATGCCTCACATGCTCATATAAGCAGAGGATCACAGGGCCAGGTAACACAGTCACAGATTTGAAAAAATATTTCTGTTTGCCATGCCTGTCTCACTTTCAAATTATTTAATAAATCTTTTCTTCTTTATAAAAAATCTTGAGGGCCTATGTCTAATTCATCTTTGGGGGAATATGGTGATATAAACACATTTAATTATCTTAAACAGCTAGAATTTCATGACACAAATATTACAAGAAAAATACTGTTCAAAGCTACACAGCATAAGGATAATGCCATATGCCATTAAAATATATTTATCTTAATTGTTATATTAATGGGTAGATCCTGTGGGCTGTAAATTTATCACAAGTCTGGTCTGCATTAAGAATGGATCATAAGATTGTAACTGCAAATCCTCGTGCCACTTAATAGGTAAAATTAGGTGTCCCATTAGTCACAGTTGTGACTAATTTCACCTGTTCTGACATGAACAGTATGCAGTTGTTTTAATATCTTTGTATAAAGATTAGCCTAGCTGTTTTATTATGTTTGTGTCTTACTCTATGATGTCTCATTTCTTTTGTCTGACTGCTATTACTAATAGTCAGTACATGAAGGAGTCCAAGGACTACACTCTTTTCTTTAGAGTCCAATTATTCCCCTATAACACTGGAAAACTTTGAAGGTGCATAGCATAAAAACTATTTTACATGGAAACAGTCATCAAGATTAGCAGCTACTGAAGTTCACAAATCATTAAAATTTAAGGAAAATTACCTGCAATATAAAAACCCAACAAATAAAACACAAGTTTGGTCACAGTCCAATTTTTCAAGAGTATATAGGACATCTCTTATGCCAATCAAAGACTTTTTGAGTGCATTCTGAAATTTTTTTGTGGGCATGTAAAGGTGACTGAGGATCATAATCTGGGCCTTTGTAACAGCCACACATTCTCCGCCCAAAATATCAGTAGGCTTTGAAAATAAAATATATATCCTATAGATATCTTAGTCCAGGGCTCTTGACCCCAGTCAGCAGAAGAAGATGAACTGCAATAGCCACAGAAAGCAGATGAATCTAGACAAAAACAGATTTCAGGAGGAGTCTATTTATTTACACAGAGCAGCTGTACAATATCTGAGAAAAAATGGTGAATCCGTGAATCACATGTTGATTAAAGCTGGAATAGCTGCCTTTTTTTCTGATTGCTAAACAAAGTAACTTTATTAGAATCAGAAAACTAATTTTATTCTGAGACCTACTCTCCTTCTGCATCTGTGTCTTTTTCTTCCACATCTGATACTTGTTAAATATCTTCCAGGAGCCTGCCTGCCCTCTAAAGCTCGGCTTCTGGCTATGGATTTAAAGAAATAATAGGAGTGGTTTATACTTTTTGCTTCATAATGTACTCCTAATAATTTTTTGTAACATACACAGCATGCAAAACAACATTAAAGAGAATGGAACAATTGATTTTCAATTAATCTGAGTTTGTTTTTTGTTTTTTAACTACAGAACATTCTCTGATGTTGGACAGCTTCATAATTCAAATTGCTGATGAGTAGCAGTCTTGAAATGAGAGCTTAAATGAAGATAGTAGGATAATTATTAGGCTTACTCTGTGGACCTTGGATCAGGCCCAGAGAAAATTTCAAGTTATTTGCTGTGTAGGACCATACAGACCAAAGTATAGTAACCACCTCTCAGACTTCTCAAAAGGCTGAAATTACATTGTAGGGTTGTATTGCACTGAACTTCCATGGAATTATTTAATGCAATATGCTCCCTGGGTTTTCCATGACACTGGAAACTGATTAGACATTTAAAGTCGATGGTATTAAAACGAAAACAAACCAAATTTGGAAAAGGCTTTTCTTAGAGCTAAGCAAATTTTCTTATCTGCAGCAGATCAGCAGTAGGAGTTAATATAAAGACAATACATAGGTAAAGGGCTCTGACAAGTTAATCTTCATCATTCTAGGTGTCTCATGCTTGCTTTAGATGAATATGTCATTCATAGCTGGATATCCATCAACTCATTCATCAATGATAGGATGGGCTTTTGTCCCATGAGGAAGTATATTCTTTGTATGCACTTGCATCCCTACTGACTCCTGCTTCACTAACTTGGGAGGAGCACAAAAGGGAGCTTCCTTGGAATGGCAGGAAAGAAATTTCTTATATGTACAGGTTCCCCCCAAACTGAAGGTCAGGTTTACCAGCCAGCAAATGGAGAAAGAGTTGCCACACCTTTTAACTAACCCATTCTTTCTCCCGTGGCTGTCAGTAAATTTACCTTTGGCTGCCAGAATCCAATTTCTTTTGGCAGCACAGGCATTGAGACATGTACGGCTTGTGCAGACTGCAGCCCGTATCAGTACCTAGTGAGCTCTGAATTTCATTGCTAGACTGTTCAGTGCCCCCACAATGTCTTTCAAAGGCTTCTAGGCTCTGGTTTATTGTATTACCTTTGGCAGTCTGAAGTGCAGTAATTTGTATTTGTCACAACTGCCCTTCAACTGGTGTGGTGCTGGTACAACCTTGGGCTTTTTTGTCTTGTCTTTTTTTTTATCAGTGAGGGAGTCCAGTATTGTGAATAATTAAAACCCCATAAGTAGTTGATCTTGGTGATACAGCATACCACACTAAATGACTTATGTAAAAACCATATATTTTTACTTCTACCCTCTCATTTGCTTGAACTATATTAAAAATTTCTCGTCATGAAAAATTAAAGATTATAAGAATAGCCATTATTATCCTGTTTACTACATGCAGCTGATGTAGAGATATTTAGCTTTCTCCTGAGGAACGGTTTGATGTATATTTGTTTTCAATTAAATTTGCATATGCCATTTTAAAGAGAAAGATACTTTATTTATCTCTCTATTTGCTTTCACTAAGGAGGGAATAAAAGTTCCACACTTCTCCCCCCCTTTCCTGAATCACTGCAGGAGAGCTCTGCATTGTGCATCATAAAGAGATTGGGAAGCTGGGTAATTAATCATGGGCTTTTATGTAATAGAAAGTTTAAAATTCATTAGCTTTATATCGGAGCGAGTGTTATGAGGGAGAACATGTTGTGAATGAGAGGGAGAGCCTTATAATTAAGGAAGTGTGTAAATAATAATGAAAGTCATTAGTGCCATTCAGTTTCTAAGAATGTCATAATGTAATTGGAGCATTAAAGTGAAATTTGCGATGACAAACATTAACGATACAAAAGAGAGAAAATGTGGTTATCTTTAGTTTGACAGATAATGTCAGCTTTCTTGCAAGGCCCAGATGGTACACAGGAAAATGTTATGAACAGTTTTGTTTTAATATTTTTATGATGTGATATTTGGGGATACAATGTCACAAATACACAAGGAGGTTTACATTTGTGAACCAATAGGGCCTTTGAGTACCGAGTCCAGTGCTGAAGCAATATATAGGGAAAGTCTTGCCATTGATAAAAGACTGTTGTTGCAATAAAATTGAGTTGCAGTGTAGCACAATATTATGTGGCATGAAGTTTTCTGTCTGTCTCTCTTTTTGGATAGGCACTTTGAATCTTTCTCTCCTTTATATTAAAAAAAAAAAAAAAAGGAAAAAGAAAAAGAGAGGGGGAGGGAGAAAAGGAAGAAAATGATTTAACAATTATGCAGGAAATTATATGATGCTAAAATTGTACCATGTACTGCTCTTTCAATGAAGGGACTTTCTACAGTTATTGCACATTGCAAAGGCTATAATTTTAGGGCGTGAAAAAATGTAGATTCCAAACAAAGGAAAATTTAAATATGTCTAGTGGATAAGGCAAGGCGAAACAAAAAGAAGGCAGCTGGAGAAAATTTGAGGGAACAGTATTATTTTAAGGGAAGTGACTTCGAAATAACTATGCTTAAGACTCCAAGACTCCAAGACCTGGAAGGCCCAAGACCTCAAAATGCTGAAACGTTAAATATCTGTCTTTGTGTTCTGTCCATGAAGTACAGTGTTGGGGGATTTCTTACTGCACCCATCACTTTGTGTCAAAAAGACCTAATTTTTATGTAACCAGCCATTCATTCTTTACTGTCTCTTTTCTGCAGCCCAACAGCCAACACAAAAGTTGATTCAAAGTGTTGCAAAAATTGCTAAATTAATGATGATTAATCTCATATTTGGTTGACAGTTTTAAGAAAATGAACACTGGTACAAATGAGTGAAAGTGGAGAGGTGAGGGTGATTACTTCAGTAGGATTTTAACCCATGATCCTTGAAAATCCTCTAGGACTTGCAACTGTATGACAAAGGCCACATTTTTTCACCACTGACAGAACTTGAAAGGTTTTTTAGATGACATAGCAAGAATTATTCTCTGCATACTGTGGGGCTGCTGCTACTTTTGGGTTCTTTGAGTAGGACGGTTCAAAGTGACTGTGTTCACAGTGACTGTACCAAATTGTGGTTACATATGTGCCTTTTCTGGTCATTTCTACTGAGGATGAAAAAAACCAGCGTGATGATACATAAGCTGTGAAAAGAGGTTGCCTCCAGTAGTTTGTAAAGGGCTGTTTTTCAAAAGTGTGATTTAGCACTGGTTAGGCTTTTTTTGTTCAGTTTGATTCATTTTGTTTAGGTTTTTATCCTGGTTGCTCCTGTTCTTTGGCACATCTGCACACAGTTTTGCATGGCCTTAAAGGGGGCAAGTACTTAATTTCATTGTGAGGGGAATTGATCTGCCAAAAAATTGTGTTACTCTCCTGACTCTAATGTGGAGGGCACCCTCATCTCCTCTAGAAAAAGGTTCATGGCCAATGTTTGTTGTTTGCTGCTTCTCTCACTGGTTGAGTTAATAAAGCGAGTGTGAGCCTCAGAGCATACACTGCAGTGAGGTAGGGTGGGCAGTAGGAAACCAACACATCCAGGTTACACAGACGCTGTGGCCAGGATTCTTTCTAGAGATTCTGATGGGAGAAAATAAATATTATTCTTAAAAATTTTAAAGGATAACTGAAAAATGGTATCTGGTTGAAGAGTACTTGTGAAAAGCACCTGCAAGTTAGGTCCCAGCCTCATGTAAATGGGGACCCTTCTGTTAAACTCTTAAATTTAAAACAGGCCTTTCAGAGAAGACTAGACTATACGTGGCCATTGAATCTTAGTATGTATTGTATAGGCGGCCTTTGAGCCATAGTAAAATATATGTATTGTATAAGTGGCCTATGAGTCTGAGTAAAATATATGTATTGTATAAGTGGCCTTGCCCCAATCCTAGTTGTTCTAAATGGGCTGCAGCTGTGATGTCCTTAACTGGGTGGCAGCTGTGGCTAATGAAGATAACTGGGGTAAAAGGGGGTGGGCTGGCAGGTCAGGGAGAGCTTTGGAGGAGTCTTGACAAAGAAGTAGGAACAGCACTGATGTGAAGAGCTGTTTGTGGGAAAACCACCTGGAAGGTATGGGACTCTAGAAATATGATAACAACAATATGATAGCAACATCTGGTGGCCCCGATGTGATGGAGATATGCAGCCTGAATGCTGTGGAGAATTCTGCAGCATGAAGAGCTGTGGAAGATAGGACAGCCGAGACCTGTGGCAGCCTGAGAGCTGTGAGAAATATGGCCTTTGAGTCAAGGAGCTGTGGCGGTACATGGCCTTTGAGTCATGGTGGGTTATGTGTAATGTAATTGTATAATTGTTAAGAGAAAAGGGGGAAATATAGGTGGCCATTGAATCTTAGTATGTATTGTATAGGCGGCCTTTGAGCCATAGTAAAATATATGTATTGTATAAGTGGCCTATGAGTCTCAGTAAAATATATGTATTGTATAAGTGGCCTTGTCCCAATCCTAGTAGTTCTAAATGGGCTGCAGCTGTGATGTCCTTAACTGGGTGGCAGCTGTGGCTAATGAAGATGACTGGGATAACAGGGGGTGGGCTGGCTGGTCAGGGAGAGTCTTGGAGGAGCCCTGACAAAGAAGCAGGAACAACACTGCTATGAAGAGCTGCGTGAGAAACCACCCAGAAGGTATGGGACTCTAGAAATATGATAACGACATAGACCTTCTAGAAGGAAAGGCTAAGAGGGCACCATGTTCAGGGGAATTTCAAACGGAGAAGTTGATGTTAGTGAGTACTCAGAGTTACATGGGCTGATTGGCGCAGCAAATTGTTTTTTCACCTCCAAATCCTTTGCTGACTTCATGCTCTAGGTTTTTATATGGCAGCTGGGGTGATGGTCTTCTCTAAAATATGCATGGTTTTGAGAGTTAAAGCAAACCTACAGTTCCACATGCATGTTTTACTGCTATTCTTAATATTGCTCTAGTAGTATTTCTGTAAGTTAAGTGGGGTTTCCTGTCAAAATTGTTTTTTTCCTTCTTCCCCCCCTCTCTATCATTACTGGATCCACTTGCTTTCCTGTGAAGTTCCCTGGTCCCTCAGCTTCCCTTCTTCCAGGGAACCCTAAAGGCAGATGTAGTCTGTAATGTTTTAGCAGTGAGAAAGACACCGCACACCTGTGTTGAAAGCCTCTATCACCCACATCCTATTGTGGTAGCTGAGAATTGTCACCAAAGCTTGTCTGCTGGCCAGGTGTACTGGGAGGTAACCAATGCTTTTACACTTTGCTTTAGACAAAGGGCAGCAATAAAGGCTTTTATTGGTAAGATCCCGATGGGAAGCTGCTTTGTGACTCTTGTGGCTCCTACACCAAGGGCTGCAACTACTCATTCTCTCTCTCACAGATGCTGCGTTTGTCATATGTCTCCTTAGAGCCACTCATATTTGTGAGCCAAGCGGTTCCTGGGCTCTTAGGTGACCCTGAGCTATTGGATTATTAAAGCTCATAAATCCTATTGAAAGTGTTTGGAATTTCCTCAGCCTGATTTCTTCCCTACAGTACTCTAATATGTGGAGGTAGTGCACATTCTCCACAATGAATCACAGATCTCAAGATAACCAGCTCACTGCATTCCCTGCCTGGGACTCTCCCTCCTCCTCTTTTTCTCACCATTTTCTCTCTGGCCCATTCCAACACCACAGTTCACAACACTTTAGCTGACTCTCTTCATACTACTCTTTCTCACCACTGTGTGTTTTGTAGCTTTGTCCCATCGTGCATGCCACACATACATATTATAAGAAGTACTACTATGCTAAGTTTGTATATCAGAGATGTGTTTCTGTCCAGTGCAACTGAGAGCTGCTGATGAGTCCTTTTTGTGGTGACTTTAGAACATCCTTTTTTGAGCTGCCAGCCACTCATCAGCCCATGAAACAGGTCACTGACCCTCCTACACTCTGACCTGAAGGTTCACTGGTCCTCCTGCCTGTAAACATGAATTGAAGAAAAGGCTACAGCAGGTGAGACAATGTGCACAAATGCTAGCTGTCAAAGACAGGGTTCAAATTCCTGCCCATCTTCATCGGAAAGTCACAGCTCTGCAGTGCTACAGGTTCCGGTCTTAGGGGGGATCAGGCAACTTTTTTTGTGTGTGGGGTGAGGAACTCCACTCTGTAATCTCCTTTTCAAGATACACAGATATGGCATATCAAAAACGACGAGATTTCCAAAAGAAACTAAGAGGGGATTTGAAATGTCAAATAAAAAGAAATGATTCTTTGCTTTTGGTGGGGAGGAAAAAAAAGCTGCCTCAGCCCCTCTAGCAACAGATTATATTTTTAAAGGGTTGTTCATTGATCTTTGTCCAAAGAAAGAGTCTGAGATTTAGGTACCTGATCTTAATCCTAATGAAATCCATTGCAAAATTCTTACTGAGTTGATTGGAAAGAGCATAAAGCTTCATTTTTTTTGTCAAGTCTGAGATACGAGTATATGATTTACACAAATTGCTTGGGTAATTTTCCTTTACTTGAGATGTTGTAGCTGAAAAATATGTTGGCTCTTCCTAAGAAGTATTTAAAACTGGAGTAATTTGGCTATATTTACATATTGTAAAGTGCCATTTTAAACAGACGTGCTATATTTTTAAGTCCATCTGCAAATTATGCATGATTAATTTGTTTGTAACATGTAAGGACATGAAAGTGGAAAGGAGTTTAAAAATAAATTAAACCCCCTAAAACTGATCTCTTTCACATAAGATTATGATAAAATACATCAACAGTTAGCTTATCATACTGTTGTGCCTCAAACTAAATCATTCCATAACTCCAAAACACAAGAGATTTTATACGTTAGAGTGGTTTTTTCCACTAAGAAATGACCAGAAGCAGCAGAAATGTGCAACCAGTTGTGCAAGATTTTATTAAGGTATTTAGTAACACCACATGCCTTCTCTCCCAGGAATCTGTGATTGCAGAACTGCAAAAAGCTCTGTTTATTTTTCTGACATCTCATACTTCCAGTCTGATACTGGGTTTTGAGAGCCCAGTAAGGTGGGGTTTTTTTTTATTTCTAAGTGAAATTGAAATATCATGGCTAGAAAGTATGCTTGCAGTCAACAAGTAATATAATCTGTTGTCATGCTTTGGAAATACCTTGAGCTGAGGCATTTGTGTGTGCACATTCATGTGTGCTCCACATCTATATGTTGCTTCTATTGCACAAGGGCACTTGGCAGTACCAGAATCCTGGAAAGAATGTGCTGCTAGTTAATTGGTTAGATGTTTTGCTCAAGAAAGTACTTGGTGAAATAGGTCTTGTGTCTTTTGTTTTTTCCCCATTCCCCTTGAAATTTGGTCATGTAACAGACAGAAAAAGGTGTCAGAAGTCTGAAGAGTTGATCTAGCTCTGTTTCTGCTTAAAAACACAGCTTCTGCTATGCTCATCAAAGTGCTGACTTTCATGAAGATTAAATGGACAATTATCCCTGTCCATGTTTACAGATCAGGACAGGCAGCAGCAAGTCATTGCCATGGTTTGTCACCTCTTCAATATTATGCTTGTGCAATGATTGTGATTTTTCTTTCTACAAAGTCCTGAAGAAAGGGATGTAGGCTGCATATTCTGTCAGATTGTTATCTGACTAAGAAGGTCTGAGGTGACTTCTTAACAAAGGAAGGCAATTTCACATATTTTCACATGCTGTGTTTGATGCTACTCAGCATTCTGAGTTGAAAAACTACATTATGTGATACTGGAGTGATACTGGGCTTTTCTCCTGATTATTTCCACTGGTGTTGCTGTAGCTGGCATCTTTTAGCATTTGGTAACTTGCTCCAGGCACATCCAGCCTCGTAGGAGAGGATAGAATGAACTGCCAGACTACAGCTTGGATTAATTTTTATCTTCTTACAGATCTGATGTATAAGTTTGGGCTCTTCCCACTCTGAAGACACTCCAGTATCTCAACGCTGGGAGACAAGCTGTGGACACGTGGCTGTTTGACACGTGCATGGTGTCTAGTGACCGCAGCAAGGTTCCCAAACGTTCACTACTCTCGTCCCCTTCCCTTCTGGAGGTGAGTTGCAAGGCATTTACTGAAGGCATGAGTGAGTACTGCTTTTGTGTCCTGGTGCATGACACAAAAGTGCACTTTTGTGCATTTCTCTCCCTTCTCTGGGTACCCTGCATGGGAGTAATGGAATGATGGGCAGCAGCCAGGTGAGGTCCTCTCCATTTCACTGTAGATTCAGAATAGTTTTGATGACCATCTTGGAAAATTAACTTTGGTCCATTGTTGAGATGGCTGCAACATCAAATGGCAAAAAGCAAAGACCTGGTCCTTGCCCTGTCACCAGGGGTAGCACACAAGTGCCATTTATAGCCTCTCTGCTGGTCTCTTTGCTTTCAGCTGGAACCTGCAGCACAGCATTAAAGGGAACATGCTAAAGAATGAAATTAAAAGTAGATGGAGGCACACACAACCATCCTAGGAGGAATCCACATCAGGAGGTGCATTAGCAGAACAAGTTTTGGTGTGCCTGGCTGAATGACTCTGATCACTTGAAGTGTGCACCAAGAGCCAGCTAATGCACACCCTGTTGTGGCTCATCACTCACTGTATTCTTCCAGTCTGATTCCATTCAGCAGTCCCCAGTAAAAGCAGGTGTTTGCTTCTAAGGGGAAAGAGGGGTTCCAGGGGTGCAAGGATAATACCTACTAAAGCAAACATTTTCCTGCAACACTGCCCCGGCCTCCTGTATATTTGTCCATATTTACTGGTATGCAAATTCTGCTACATTCATTAACCATGGCAAACTGTCTTCTTGAACTAGGGCTCTCTGAAAGCACATCATGAAAGGAGTGCATTTTTAACTGTGTATTTTAAATAAGAATTGTCTGTCTGTGGGAGTTGGGTTATTTGTATCACCGTAGACAGAAATGATCTCTGTATTTCATAGGACCTTGCTGCTTTGTACCTATTGACTGTTTATTTTTCATCCATAGGATTACTAATTGCAGCTAGTACCAGACGTTTCTGTCTCCTTTCAGGTTATTGTAGTAGAGGGCATTGTACCAGATGCATGGTTATTCACAGACATGCATTTCCAGCAGCTGAATTGCTGGATCTGCTCTAAATGATCTATGGCAATTACATTTGGCGTTGTACAGCTATAATTTTACTGCATATTAATAGCCACCTAGCAAAGAGGTAAATGCCCTTTTCTCGGCTGGGTGCAGGATGAATGCCTGGATGTATTCAATTGGGTAAAACGAGGCCCGGGTTTTAAAAGCATAGCAGCGGTTTCATGTGTCGGAAGCGCGTGTGCTGGTGAATTGCCTGTTTCCCTCTGCCTTGATGGTGTGCAGCAAGGCTCCGAGGGAAACATCATCAAGCCAGATCCTAGATAGAGACATGCTGGGCAGGGGAGGGGGAAGGGGATCATGTGCCCCATTTTTAGTGGCTCATCTGCTACCACCCAAAATCTGCTGCAGTCTTTTTTTTTTATTTTTCAATTTTTTTTTTTTACCCCTTTCAGCAGCTTGGCTGATCAGCCTGAAGGCTGTCAGGTTGCACCAGCAAAAATAATAATTAAAACCACCCTCCCCAGACCTTTCACTTAAAGATGCCCTCTGGAGTCAAGGCCCATTTCCTTCCCTCTTTATTTTTCTTGGGGGTCGCGTGTCGGGGGCGACAGGGAGTGGGTGGGAGCAAATAACAAGGAATCGGAGGGGATTAACGAGCTTTCTCCTTATTAGCCCCGCTCGGGTGCTTTGTCTCTGTGCCCCTGGCTGAGGATGGGCTGACGGGGGAGGGCTTGAGGGAAGGGGGGGCAAACAATGTGACTGGAGGGGTCGGCGTGCGGGAAGCCACAGCCGCGCGGGCGGGCGGACAGACAGACACAGCCGCCCCACAGACCGACACGGGCCCGGGCGGGCATCTCGGGCCGTGCGCGGGGCTGGGTGTGGTGGGCTGAGGGCGGGCAGCGCAATGGCGCCGGGGCCGGCGGGTGCTGTGCGGCAGCCGGGGCAGCGGCAGCCGGGGCAGCGGCGCTGAGCGCAGCGAGCGCGGAGCCGGCGAGCGGTGGAGCCGGAGCGCGGCGCTGCCTGCGGTCCGGGGCGCACCACGCTGCGTGGGCGGGGAGAGAGAGAAAGGCAGAGGGAGAGACTCGCAGACAGACAGTACAGCCCCGGAGCGCGGCAGATAAAGGACGGAGGACAGGCAGAGAGGAGCGAGCCAGAAGGGGATCCAGGCGGGCGCCGGGAGCGGACGGGCGGAGCGGCGGAGCGGGCCGGGACAGCAGAGGAGGCGGCCGGCGGGTCGGGCGGTGCCGCCGCGGCCACCGCGCCCGGGCAGCAGCGCGGCGCGGCGGCGGCGGATCTCCTCCCGCGGCGGAGGCGGAGGAAGAGACCATGTCTTTCAGGAAGACAGTCACTGTACTGTAACAGCAGCGTATCCGCAGCAAAATAAACAAACCGGCCAACCAAAAATACCAAACAAACAAAAATAGCCCGAGCCGCCAAGACGCTGGGGGCAGATCCCGTTTGCAGGCAAGGTAAAAAAAAAAAAAAAAAAAAAAAAAAAAAAAAAAAAAAAGGAACGAAAAAAACCAAAAACAAAACCCAAGGAAGCCAAAACAGAATCTGTCGACATTTGTGTGGCGTGATGTTCTTTGTTGTCGCGATTTTTTTCTTGTCTATTTTTTTTTCTTCCAGCATGTGTTTTCTGTCATTTCGTTGGAGTCATTCGCCCCATCCCCCCTCCACCCCCCCGCCACCCCTCCCCGTGATCTTTTAATTTTTGAGGTCAGGGCGGCTGGAGCATGTGGAGTGGAGAGAAACAGGAGCTGTGTATGGAACCGGGGCTTGCCTTTATTGCGTGCGATGGGCAATTATTAATAGCGGCTGCAGGATTCCGGCTCTAAGATGTGGTATTTACTAGAGGGGGAGGGAAGAGAAAAGGAAAAAAGGGTGTCGCTCGTAGTGCGGCGGGGCAGGATGCTCTCGGTGCTGGAGCCGGCGCCTCGCACGGGACTGCGGAGCGGCAGCGTGGCGGTGCTGACGGCCAGGTAGGGCGGGAAGGGCTCGGCGCGGAGGGCGGCGGCTTCCCAAAGTTTGGGGCGGCCGGCGCTGTTCGCCAGAGGCGCTGCCGGCGGGAGCGCAGGCGGGTCGGGGTCGGGCGCGGAGGTGAGGTGGCCGGGAGCCGGGCAGGGGCAGCGAGCGCCAGGGAGAGGGGGGCCTGCGGGGGGAGATCGCCCTCCTGCTTCCTGGCCGTCATTTTAGCTGAAATGGATCAAACTCTTAAGGAAAATCTCAACTTTTACTCGCTGGTTTGTGAACGGCATCGCGGCATCCGCTTTCAAAGCCGTGTTTGCTGGAGGGCAAGCCTGGGCTGCTTGGACTGGCATTGTTCTTAAGGGTGGCGATGTGAGGGCAACAGATTGATGCTTCCTGGGCATCTCTTTTTGCATGCGGTGGAGGAGGATCACGGTCCAGGTGTTACGGCCGTGTTGTTGGGTGTCCCGATTTCACAAAAAGCAGTTCGTGTTACTCCGCTTGGTGTATTCTGCCTACTTGTCTCGAACGATATCGCTTGTAAATCTAACCCCGACGTGCCCATCTAGCGCAGCCATTGCGCAGCCTTGTTTAATTGCTGTTATTTATTTTGCCTTCATTCACCGCGTCAGCCGGCGGGGGGAACACGCTCGGGTTCCGGGTGCATTTTTACGTGCTAGGTGTGTCTCTGCGCTTCCAGGTGTGTGCGGTTTTGCTTAAAACTCATCCCGCCGCCGTGTGACATCGCTGTAAATGTGCCGGGAGGGGGAAACAAAAGCATTAGAGAGCCACACGAGTGTCTGTGCATCACCTGTTTGACTTCTCTGCCATTGCAATGCTGAGCCAGATGCATGCCCGGTGCGCGTTCTTCTAAATGGCATATGCACATTTTAGGCAAGTACAAAGCAATTGAGGCTGAGGGTGATGGGGAGGGGGTTAAAAAAAAAAAAAAAAGACAACCGAACCACAACCGTACTGTAAACTGATCTGCAACTTTTTCAATCGCATAATTTAACTGCACGCTGATTTTGTTTTAGCAGTCTTCGTCACGGATCGAGGCAAGTTTGTGTGCACAATTGGGCTTGCAAATTGCTAATCTCGCACTGACTTTGCCTCTCAGCTCCCAGCTGGGCATGGTTACCTTGAGAGCTGTGGTATCAGCACTGTCAGAGCATGCTCCGGTGGGGAGATCGGGTGTGTTCTATTTTTAATACTATTTAATGAAGATGCTTCTCACTCTGCAATATACGAAGCATAATGGAAGAGCAGAGCGATGATTGGTTATGGATACTGGAAAAGGAAAAATGCAAAGGTAAAAACGGAAATCCCTCAAATATTTCTATTACATTAATGAAAGAAAATGCAGCTGTGCAGAAAGGGGATTGATTAGCTCATTTTAAGCTGGAGAGTTTTGTGGTGTCTAGGATGCTTTTTTTTTAAGTTCTAAAAAGTTGCATGGAGCAAATTGGATAGATTATTTTGTGCTATTGCTCTTATTCTATGTGGGCATGATTTTTAAGTTGAAGAATATTCCATTTTATTTATTTTTTAATAGTGAAGCATCTTACAGTGGAGTAGTGCTGAGGAACATCTTAAATATTTAATTTTTTTTCTTGTGATAACCAGTTTGAATGATTAGCTCTATTTACATGCTTATTGGCAGCCTCCTAAAGCGGGAGTTTTGAGTTTTTATTCCTTGCAGTTAAAACTTAATTCAGTTGATATTAAAAATCATTGTTGCATGCAATGCTCACAGAATGCAAGCGTCTGTAAATCTCTTGTGAAGTGTAAAGGAGAATACCTATAGATAAATACAGTGTATACCACTTGGCAAGAACCATGGAGGGATACTTTTGAAAACTGCCCTGTTATGTTCTGTGTACTTGTAGTCAGAAATGTGTTTATCAGCTATTTGAAAGAATCCACACACTTAGAATCATGTCGAGAAACTCGGCTCAATTAAAGATGTCTTCTGTAAAACAACTGTATTTTCTTTCTGTTGTCTGCAGTTTTACAGGATGGTGGTCTAAGAAACAGCTGAGTACCCCTCCTGCAAAATCCTTTTTCCAAGCAATTATTTGTTTTTGCTATGTACTAGTCATTTTGACTGCCCCTGGGCTAAGTGTGCAAGAGAGGATTGCTCAGACGAGTGTTGCACCACATCGTACCCATGAAGGAAAAATTACATAACGGTGATAGAGGAAATGCAAAAAGATTTTTAATACAGGTGTAATTATAGTTCTCAGACAGGAAGAAAACAGTGCAAAAGTAACTTTGAAACTTCATTCTGTTGGAGTAAAACTGTGGGCCAAATAATGTTTTCCTGATGGTGCTGCTTTTCCTGTGGGCTTTACTGGGGTTATTTGATGATTAGTAACAGTAACTAGACTTGGCCTGATAAATTGCTGTTATTAAACAGAATTTCAGGTAGTACATAAAAGAAACCTAGAAGTTTTAAAATCTGCTGTGTTCTTGACTTCCTCACAGGTTATGATTTTGAATAACTAACTTTAAACTTGGAATGAATAGGGGGGAGGAAGAGTGTACTGATTCTAGGATGGCTTACTTAAAGTCTGTCTTGTGTCCTGCAGGCATTGGTCTCGCTGCAGTCAGTGGGAGCTTTAAAATTGGCTCCATGGTTTAATCAGTGCTAAAGACAGACACCGGGACAAATTTTCAGCAGCTGAAAAATTGATGTAGTTTCTTTGGTCCTAAGAACAGTGTAGACCAGCACCAGCTTATGATAACACCACTCTGCTTGTAACATGCAAAATCTGTAACTTGCATTGAACAGTATTACCAATTTTGTTGGCATTAATTTCAGATTAGGAAAATTATTTTGGCAGACTGGCAAATCCTTGCATATAGGGACTACTCACGAATTAGCGGCTTGATCCTGTGAGTACTCCCAGCCTAATTTCCTTGATAAGTTTCAAAGCTACATGTGTGTAAGCTTCATGATTATTTAAAAGAAAAGCTATTGATGTTAAGTAATCTCTTTTCAAAACTATCTTTACAGATTGGCCAGTTGAGAAGTAATGTAACTACCATGCAATAAACTTGCAAAATCCATTTGTCCCCTGCTTATTCATTTTTTAGATTTGAAGTTCTGTATTAATGTTCTTAGCAGGTAGTAAGTCAAGCAAATGGGTCCCTTTTTCTTCTAGAAGATTGAAACATTCATCAAACAAGTAATACATGGCAAAGTCTCTGTGCGTTCCAATGGAGAGCACTCGGTTCTGAAGATTTAAAATACTGTGTATGAATATCTGTGTGGTAATATGCATTTCTAGGATACATTCTATTTTGATGACAAACTGCACTCCAGGTAAGTTAGATTTTCCCTAATTCGAGTTGGGTAAATTGAATTGCAGATAAATTATGCAAACCATGTGAGGTCATGCATCTAGTTTTTGACAGTCATCAAGTGAGAACTATTCTGGTCTCCAGGCTTGTAACTGGGTCACCCCTGGATTCTAAGTTTCCCTGATTAATTGTTGGTGTTTGTTTAGTTTTCTTATTTTTCTACTTGGTACATGAAATACTGATTTTCAAAAACATGTAGATGTGAATAAGTTTACATGTTTGTTTGTAACTATCAAAGTACTTTATTTTTACATAGTAATTTAATGGTAAGCCCTTCTAAACAAGGGAGAAACTTCAGAACAAGTGCAAATAATGACTCATTTCTGGTTTGTTTGTTGGTTTTTTTTTAATAAATTTAACCTGCCTATAAATTCGTGTAGACATGTTGCTTGTTGTTTGTGGACAGAATGTGTTTTTCTTAAGAAGGAGGCTTAAACCCAAATCAGAGGAACAGCCACTATGGCTTGCATGAGTATGCTGGTGTTCTCACACACCCAGACACACACCTTATTAGAGAAATGAAAAAGACAATACACCATAAAACTACAATACTTTCAGTTTTAATCAAAACTAATTTTTCTTAGTAAATAACATCTATGATGGATTCTAGCCAATTCCTCATTTGTCGCTGAAGGTCCAGACTGCTTAGTTGGAGGACTTCACACCTGCTTAGGTGTTTGAAGTGACTCTAGTTTCAGGCTTCATGTTTTCTCATATGTTGGTTTTATATTAGGCAAGCTGTATGATTGGGTAAATTGAAATTCCTTAGCTTACCTTAGTTTATGAGAGCACATAAATAATCTGCATTAATGCTTAATGTGTGACATAGACAGTCCAAAGTTAGGAATTGGATTGATGCCAGGGGAGGAGCACTGGAGTTCTCTGTCACCTTTCAGGAAAATGCCACAAGCAAACACTTCCTTAATGTCCTGCCACAGCTGCCCTCTTCCACCTGGTAGTAATCTTTCTGGTATTTACTACTTTTTCCTTTTTCACTGTGGTAGTTTCCAGGCTTTCAGGTAATGCACCACCAGTACGCTTCTTTTCGGTTCCTTGGAAAAAGTTGTTATGAAAGCGGTCTCCTTTCATTCAAATGTACAATTTTTTAGTCACATGGTGGATCTTTAAACTGTGTTTGATCAATTCTAGAGTCCAGAATAGGTAATGAGCTGTTATATGAAAATGATACGTCAGGTTTTTTTGTGCTTTTTTTCCCCTGGCTATTACACGTAAATTCCCTGTTACCGAGAGGAAAAAGCAGACTAAACACAGAGAGAAATACATAAACAAGAAGTAAACAAAATTGCTTTTTACAAGAGTGGGCTCGTGATGACTGTTTACATGAGCTAATTGCAGCTGTGGTAAACGTGGTCGATGGAAGCACTAAGGAGGTGGCTGGGTTAGCGCTGAAGGAGGATGCGAAGTGCGAGAGAGCGATCATGTCGTATATCATGACTAAGCTGAAATGCAGAAGCCATAGTTAGGCAGTGACAGCTGGGAATTTGAAATTTGTGATTTGGATATCCAATGACTTGGTGAAGCAGGGGTTTAGAGTACTTTCTAGTTACTGGCAGTGTGTGGAGGCAGTAACCATGTAAGGATGTTTTTAGGGCAGACATTCACATAGCATATGCTGAAGTATGTAAGGTGAGAAGTGCATTTTTATAAGTGAAAGAAAATGTTCACAGGGAAATTGGGACGCTTAGGGATCAGGTCAGATGTCTGATCTTGATCTTTTAAGGCCAAGAGTCACAGATTACAAAGAGTAGTACCATGAGAAAGCAAAGTCCTATAAGTGTTTATGTAATTTAATGCTTTCTGCCATATTCATAATTTAGTCTTGGACAATACTATAATTTATTTATGAGCTGTTTATACAGTACTTGTGTTAAAATTCTAGAAGCTTGGTAACAACTTCCAACTGATAAAATTGCCTTTTTCCAAAACTGGATGCCTTCAAGTCAAAGGAAAACTTAAATGGTTGGCAGAATGGTGTGACAAAAAACCAGCAATTAAGAAAAACCCCAGCAAATACTCCCACCCTCCCTCCCCCACAATTAAATTCCCTGTTTTTTGATTTCTCAAAGTTTTAGTCTTCTGTTTGCAATCTCTGCTAAAACATAAAAAGCAAATATATACAAATCACCTCCTTTCAAGCTTCTGTTTATCCCAATTTTTACAGCCATGCAGCAATAATTTTTACTGGATTCATAAAATCATCAGATCCAGTTTTATGTTTTAGGATTTGAACTCTGTTATCAAAAGCATGCCTGAACAGCTAATAATTTCGTGAGTAATGAATCCTGTTGCAGTACTTCTATTTTTATTGCCTCATGAGTTGTAGTCTTCCTGTGCTTTCAATACAGAAAACACTTTGTAAGTTTTCATAATTAAATTTCAATCAGAATGTGCTGCTTTTCCTAACAGGGAGTGCATGCATCTTGGGTTTGGTGACCCGCAGAGCTTCTCGTGGTGTAATGCTTTTTTCCTGTGAAGAGAGTTATCACAATTTGTTCCTGTGTAAAGAGGGATGGTAAGGCTTCTCAGTAGATTGAAGCCAATGAAGATAAACTGCAGTGATTAGAAGCATTTTAGAAATACAATTAAATTATTATTAATTAGTATGGAATGTTCAACTATATATTTGATTCAATGAGAAGTTTTGCTGGGGAGCAAACTTCAGTGGTGTTGATACTCTCATGTGAAATAGGTACAGCATGATGTTCTTCTGAGGAATATCCCTACTTTGTGCTTTTTGGGTGTTTGTGCCATTGAACTTTATTTGAAGTTCCTGAAAATAAATCACAAATTGTGGTGGTACAAACTATACCTTGAGGTTTTTCCATTTTCAAGTCACTATTCTGTTTTCAGATACTTTGCCGTTGGCAAAACATTTAGGACAGTTTAAATGATGCTGCTTAATACATTGTAAAGTATTTGTCATGGAGTCAGAAATGTTTATGGTGTCATAAAAGCTTTGAGGGAAACACATCAAATAAATTGGTCCACTCTAAAGGTTCACTACAGATTTTAATGTAAGCCTGGGAAATGTCTGATAGCTTTATAATTTGTGTACTTTATAAACCATGAAATCTGAAGTGAGAAAGTCTGACTTTCATGCTTTCAGGTTTTGCTCCTTTAGGAAAAATTCAGAGCTTTCTTCTACAAAGTATAAAAAAACAAGGGAAATTCTGACCATTGATCTGTAAGGAAAGCCTAATGAGTGACTTAGGGCATCCTAAAGTGCCGTATTTCGTAATGCATGGTACTGTGAGCATCTGGAAAGGCCAATGAAACTATGTTTGATCCAGGTATGGTTTTTGGGGAAGCTTTAATTCATCAAAAATGAGCTTAAGTTGAAAAATATAATGTATTTACTAGGTTTGTGTGTCTCAGTACGCTTTTCCACTACAGTGTAGCAGTCTGTTCTTCAGCAGAGCAGCAAAATGGACTGAGAGCCATGGCAAGCAGCATAAGAATCCCGTTAGATACGGAAGACAATGAATTATTACTGAGGGATAACGCAACGTTTGTTTAATCCATGTACTGCTGAAAGTGACTGCATTTGAAAGAAGTCCTTGAATGACCTGCTTCTTAAAGTAGCCCTCTCAAAATCGGTGGCTGAGATAATGGCGTGCTGGGGTGAGGGCGTAGAGGAGGATTAGCACTAGTAGTGTGCTTGTGATGTGAAGTCAGGTTAAGGGGCATCAGAAGTAGGAGGACAGCAAAGGGAAATAGAACTTTGAGGACAGATTCCCTGAAGATTAAGTAACTGGAATTTTAGATAATGCAGAGAAAATACATAGATGTGTAGCTTCTTTTCAGTATCATTTGTTTTCCGATTAAAAAAAAAACTCCTTATGCATGCATTGTGATGTGCATCTTTGTGTAGAGGATCAGGACGAAATGACTACTCCTCTGCAATCACACCTAATCTCACTAAATCTGAGGTTACAGGGGCTGTAAATGATCTACATCTTCTGATTTTTGCTGTTTCAGAATTGCTCCTCTCTGCCACCTATCTGGCAGGAGAGAAAGGAAGATAACAAAATTGTTGCCAAGGTCTGAGGGCAGCTCCGTGACAGTGTGGGCTAAAATGGGATTTCTTAGCTTGGCTTCATGTCAGTGAAAGAAACGGGTGGGTGAGTCTTGGGGAGACATGCAGGATCCTGGGTTCTGTGGTATGTAGCCAGTTCTTCTCAGAAAATAAATTGGTTTCTATCCTTGGTACCTTTTCTCTTGGCATGGCAGTACCTCATAAGTTAGTCAGATATTTGCTGGAATAGTGTAATGTGCCCTGTGACTACATAAATCCCCACCTTTCCATAGAGGGCTTTCTGATGCTGGGGAAGGATTGGTAGGAAAGAGCAGATTGAGACACAAATCTCAGTGCAGCACCTCAGCTGCCTGTGGTTGTGCTGCCGGTAGCCCTGTGGGGATGGTCTGTGGTTCCACAGCCACCCTGTCCACTCGCTCGTTGTCGCTTTGGTTTCCGCAATGCGGGAGGAAGATGCGGCAGGCACCTACCCCTCTCAAAGCCCACGGCTTTCTTTGATGTGTTTGTTACTCCTCAGGGTTTGGTTTGTTTTTTTTTTTCCCCCAGGCCCCCAGGAAGTAGACCACAGAACATGATTCGTACTCACGAAGACTAATTACAATTTTTCCTCTACAAATCTTTTCTTGGAGAGCTGTGTGTTCAAAGAACTGCTGTTAACTATTTTCTGTGCTACAATTATGTTTAATGTCCAGGCTGTGAGTGCTGAAATGTAGATTTTTTTTTTTTTTTGGCACCTGTTCCTGTTTGTGTTTGTTTGATAACATACACTTGTGTCTTTATTAATGTTGTCAGGCATGTCAAAGCCATCTGTAATAAAACTGCATCAGGAGAAGAGCATGTCAGAAAATGTGACAGTAAAATATCGATGCTTCATAACGAAACTTTTTTATTGATTAAACAGCACAATTTCAATATGTGGAAAAATGAAATCAGTTCTAATTATTTCAGGACTTTGAGAGCAATTCCAGTGAGCCCTGAGTCTTTGGCTTGCCTATAAAATGACAGCAGACTGAGCAATTTAGTGGTCTATTACGAGAAAATTCCATGGCATGGGAATGTGTTTGCTAGGTTTGCGTTGACTGAGATCGTAACAAAAGAGGAGCTTACGTGACCCTCGTATTTCTGGTGCATAGTTGAATATTCTCCTGAGAACTGTCATTTTTTACCCATACTCAGTAGTTGGAATGAGGCTGGCATATGATGTAACATACCAGTGGTCCTCAGAACATCAGCTGCATGTACGAACAATTTCAATGTCTATTCACTGCCAGACAGATGATTTTAATAAAAGGAATTCAGGGGCTCTGTTCCTTACCTAAGATGGTTTATGTTGGGACCAGTAACTTGACATACTATTGTGTTCTAAAATCCAAAAAACGGAGATAATTTCAAGTAGGTTTGCCACCTCAGCAGAGAAAATAAAAAATATGGGGGGTAGCTAATGTTATATTCTTTTGTCAAAGCTGAATGTGTGAAGTAAAGAATACTGAAGTTAGGAGACTTACTATGTCCCTAAGTGTAACATAAACAAGGGATTTTCCTAAAAATTGGTCCATAGCCCTGATTTGAAGCTTGCTGGAAGTGCAGGAAGAGAAATATTGGAGGAATTCACCACAGTCCCAATATAAACTCTTTTCTTGTTCTGCTTTTTGACACTGAATTTCAAGCAGTCACTGTCATGGATGTCTCTGCCTCTTTTTTTGGCTGTTTTGACACTTTCATCAGTTGGCTCTATTCTGCTCCATATACTCTCTGGCCATTCTGCATACTAAGCCTTTGCTTTTTTTTCTAAGTTGTGCCCCTTATGCAAACTTTACTTTGTTAAACTGACCCTTCTGGCTTTTCTTGGGTTTTCATCATTTGTTCACATTTTCCAGCTTGTTTTTTTTTACTCGTCTTCTTCTATGTCAGGTATTTGCCCCTTTTTGAAAGAGTTGAAACCTTTGATTTAATAGTCATAGAGTACTGCAATTTTTAAAACAGCCTTTCTTGGTAGATTTTTTGACATTTAGTTTATAAATATGTATGTTATATCAAACATACTATTATTATTCAGGATTTACCAGTTCCCAAATCTCTTGGATTTTGTTCTGGTATCTCTTAAGGAGAGATGCCACCAGGTCTGATTGCATTTGTGAAACAAGATTTTTATGGTGAAAGCCAGAAGGCCCTGTGCTTTTGAACTTCATATATGGAGCTCCTGTTGGTATATCTGGGTCCCTTTGGGGCCTCCATCCAAATTCAGTAAGCTCCATAGAATTGTGTGTGTATTTGATGCTCCTGGAAAATGTTGTGTCCTGTACTCTCTATCTATTTATTTAGATTATTTTGGTTTTCTGAGATTAGCAGTATTTTCAATAATTTTTTCTCTGTTGCCTAGAAAATAAAGTGTAATGGGAATGACTCAGAATAAATACCTTTAACAGTTTTTGTTGTGAAAGACTTACGTGTTGGCTCTCTGACCTTTCAGGTGGACTTCTGTCTATGTTGTGAGCACCATAGCACCTAAAACAGTATGTTGGATGCAGTTTGCTGTGTCACTGGGTTGTACAATGTAAGAAGGGGAAAATTACCGGAGTTCTTCTATGTGGTGAATTTCCTATTTCAGGTCTGTACAATGGTTGAATAAGCTTGGAAACTGCACCAAAAGCTGAACACTATATATTCTTCTTGTACTTCTGATTATTATGATGTCATGGCCACAGATCCTGGTAAAAACTGGAGGAAACTGATTGTTACCAACTGAGCCAATTAGCTGTCCACATTTGAGGACATATACTAAATACATGATCCATATATTTTTTTGTGAAATGCATATATAGTAGCTCCTCCTAAAGACAGAAGTACAGGAACTGTTGGCTGAAATTTCTCACTCTTGTGTTTGAAGGAACATGGTTTGCTGCCATGATCTGAAACCTGAAATGTATTTTCTCCTATATTTTGTTCTTTTTTTTTCTTGCTGCTGAGATATAGCTGGAGAGTTGCCTTTATTCAGCTGCCAATTACAGATTCAATTCAGTTATTTGTTTTTCAGTAATCTGATTGCCATTAGTGCCTAGATCACTAATTGTTCACTGTACTCTGTCAGTTTATTATGCAAGTAACATTCTGAAATGAAACCTAATAAAGAAATGATGGCAGCAGTCTGAACAGATGAGGCATAGTAGTTATGAACTGATTTTTTGTTTCTTTTAATGGGTTAATTTCCAGACTGGTGGACAGTCAACTCGGTTATCTCTCAAGTAGCGTGAGTTGAAGGAATTTCTTAGCTTTCGAACACAGAATTCTGTTGTGTGGAGTCATTCTATTTTTTTTAGAGGGATGTCATGTTAATAAGCTGCTTATTCCACAAGTAATGGTGCCTATGCTTTTCTCAGTGTCCTTGGTGATAATTTAATTCTTGAATTCAATTGTTTGCCAAGGAGATGATTTGTGATTTTTAAAAGCATGAGTGCAAATGTCTGTAGTACCACAGACTTGGAATGCAGTGAGAGGGACTTCTTTTTTTCACATAGCTTAGGTTTAATTTGACTGACTGTTTTTATAGACTTGATTATATAATCTTAATCCTTGTAAATAAATGCATGAAAATATTAGCCCATATAACCCTATTGATGCAACTCAGTCAAATATGCAGCAGGATCCTGTTTCTGTAGCAGGAAGCAGGTATGGCAGAAAATTCTTCCAAAATGTGCATCTCCATATTTTGTGGGCTCAAAAGTTCGAGATCTAGCATTTGTATTACTGAGCAAACTAAGTTGGAATTTTCCCCAAATGTCTGCATCATCAGTCTGCTGCTCAACTGCCCTTCCACTGCAGTGGATAGGAAACAACAGGATTGGATTTGGAAGACAGAGAGGCATAACACTTGTTTTCATCTTTCTGCTAAATTCAGACATTGAAGCGGGTGAACTCCTGATACATGGTATGGAAATGTGCTAGAAAAGTAATGTTAATTGTGTTTAAAGTTTGTCCTTTAGCCCAGTAGAATGACTGCAGATGTAAGATGCAGTCTTGACCACCCCCAGTCTTGTGCTCACTCATGTCAATGAAGAAAAACTTTATTGTTGAAAACTTTTTTTTTCCTGGCATTTCTGTAAAAGCAAGAAATGGGAAAAACCAACAAGTAAATTCTCAAGCTTAAGATGAGGAGGATGACACTGGGCTGCTGCTGATGCCTGGCTGTGAAGTGTGTGCATGTGGAAATGGGCTGGGAGTGATCAGGGGCCAGTGGAGACTTCAGCTCTGCATGGGCTGGCTATAGGTGATGGGTGAGGTGGTCATAAAATACCTGTTTATTTCAAGAAGCAAAAGGAGACCCTTTTATAAATTAGTCTGCCAAGAGAGGATGTGTTCACTGAGTTCCAAGTGGAAAAACAGGACTGCTGCCTTTTGAAGTTTTTTGTGGTAGTGTCAGTGAAATACTATGACATGTTTGGTGGGGTTTTGTTGGGTTTTATTTCAGGAAGGGGCAGATTTTCAGTACTTCCAAATGCCTTTCTGAGGTTATTTGGATAATTTAAGGTTATTCTTTTTCACTGAAGGCTTTTAATAATCTTTATGTCATTAAAAAAGGCCTTTCTAATAGTGGGAATAGCTACAAATTCAAGTGCTGCAGATAATATAAGTTGACAAGTTCTATAGCATACTAATGTCGTCAGAAAACCCAGCAGCTTTCTCCAAAAATACATTTTCCAGTAGTAAAAGCAGATATATGGGGGGGGGGGGGAGGTTCTGAGTGAGAAGCATGAAGATTTTCCAAGAGCAGAGTGGTCTGCCATGAGGCAGTAAGTTGGAGAAAGATGTGAGAACAATGAAAATTCCCTTTGTTCAAGAGTTTGGTGGTTTGGGCTTTTTTTTTGTTCGGTTGGGGTTTTTTTTTGGGGGGTGTTTTGAGTTTGTTTTTGTTTTTGCTTTGCTTTCTTCCAAACTTAGTCCAGCAATCCAGCACTGAATTTCCCTTCCTCACGTTCAGCTTTAGAAAGCATGAATGTCCCTCTGGAAGGAGAATAGGCAGCTTGCCATTTCTCATCACTGTGAAACTTTGTAAGGAAGATGAATTTGGGAAGTGAATAGAGGAAGAAAACAGTACAAAAGGGACTGCTTTTAAACAAAAGATACACTTTTGTCACCATTTGCAGTGCTCAATCAAAACTAAGCTGTCCAACCTTTAACTGTGGTGACCCAAAATATGTCTGTACAGTGTGCTGGCAGCTGTATATGTGGTAGGCAGTGAAGACAAAACCCACGTTATAAATGAGTAGTCCCAGCGAGGCTTTGGAAAGCCCTTGGAGTGAATTCTAAGTTGGG
Organism: Zonotrichia leucophrys gambelii; assembly: GCF_028769735.1. NCBI lineage: Eukaryota > Metazoa > Chordata > Aves > Passeriformes > Passerellidae > Zonotrichia > Zonotrichia leucophrys. The sequence goes on along the minus strand of NC_088171.1, from coordinate 49,521,481 downwards.
TAAGGAGAGCAGGCTTGGAGGGAAATTTAACTGCTTTCCCTTCCTGATTACCATGTTCAGCTTGCATTGAAACCCCATAATGTCCCCACTGATACCCCATAACACAGTGGGGCTGTGGCTAGGGTTCTCAAGGTACCCCAGAGAATTGCTCCTGCTTGTGAGGAGCCATGAAGAGATGGTTTCAGGCATGTAGTCACTGCTGATCAGGCTAGTAAAAGCAATGTGAAAAATAGCAGTCCACTTTCAATACTGCATTTTTTGTAAATAACTAAAATGCCATCAGTTTACTATTTAGATGCTGATGTGGTTACCTGGTTTTCCCCAACTTTATGGCCAGTTTTATGATGCAGGCTTGCATGCTGCTTATTTCTTAATTCATTTCTCTTAAGGAGGTAGTGAGTCTGAGCCATCATTATAAATGGCTTGTAAATGCTGTTTCAGTCTAGTTGGACTTATAACAAAATGAATCCTATAGACAGAGTTTTGCATAAATAAAAGCATTTGTCTTTCATTGCTCCTTCACTTTCCTACCTACGGTCTTGTATTAGTAGTTCCTGAAACACTTTCCTCTAGAGGCTGCATTCTAATTCCAAAATGCTTCAGGAGGTCAATATGAAAGAAGCATAGAAAGTTTTTCCTGGTTGTTATGACTCTTGTTAAAAATGCTGATGCCCAAGGTTTCTTGTTACGTGCCCTGCATCTTTATGTATATAGGCAAAATCATTTTTTAAAATACTCTTCAGTTTTGTTGGTGGCTCATTTTCATGCACAAGCATTCACTGCCTGCCACAGTAGTGTCTGTTACAAAGGGAGCAGTGGAGAATGCAAAGTGCTGGAGAATGATGGCCATGTAGCTGGGAAAGGGGGTGCTGGTTGCCTATCTAGCTCTTATTTTGACCAACTTCATTATTTATTTAGCCTCTGCATTCCTCAGTGTCCTCACCTGGAAGGAAATACAGCCTTTTTGTACTTATTTTCCCTTGGATCTTTTTTCCCCCCCATTAATTAGAGATGATGGCATTTTAGAGCCTTTTATTATAAAGAGACACAGTAGGAATATTCACTTTGCCTCTGTTGGGCATATATTGGTATACACAATCAAGTCATGACACCTTCACAAGTTATTTGTGTGCAGCCATGTGGAATCTTTAGCAAATTTGAAGACCCTCGCTTTTCCTTTGGCTGCAGTTACACTCTGCTGTCACTGTTGGATATTACAGACTTTACTTAATGGCTCTTTTCCAGACAAATAATGTGATAGCATGTTTCTCTTTCAGCAGGTGATAATGTTGAAAAATTTAAACAGGTATAAACAAAGATAATTTGGAAAATAGTCTCAACCATGTGAAAATTTAAGAGACAGAGTTTGAAAGAATTAAGAGATTTCTTTCAGCTGGTTGATTTCATATTTCAAGTCTAGAAACATGTGTTAATATTTAGCATATATTTAGGGTTAGTTCTATCCAGGATAAATTTAAAATAAAAAAAAAAAACAGAAAAAACAATACCCACCATTGTTTGAACCTATGATAAGTGTAAGTAATTAGAGCACATCCAAAACCACCGGATTTAAGTACTGCAAACATCTGTTACCTATGTATGCAGCTTTTTATTTTGCAGGTGAAAGTTCAATAGGCAAAACATTTTGAGAGGGAAGTTTTTGAAAATGTTACAAAGTAGACATGACCTGTTTTTTTCTAGGCATATGAATCCCTCTCTAGTGCCTTTTTAAAATTTTGTGTAGAATGTATAATAGGTCACCCCCTTTTATTAAGCAATAATCTTCTGTGATATGTTCCCTTCAATCTTTATAAAAAACTAGCTCTTCTGATACAGCTGTGATTCTAAAATAATCAGTATTGAAATTGGAGTCTTTATCTGTTTTATTTTTGGATTGTAAATATTTTTTGCAACAGCCTTTTCACAATATCATGAAAATGTATATTGTAATGATTGTGTAGGAATGTATAAGAATTTAATTGCCTTCTGCATCTGTGTGTGGACTTTGTAACTTTTATTTTGAGACTATTACTTTGTATAAGACGCTATTATTTTTCACTTGACTGGGTTTTTCAGGAGGCTGAAATACAGAAGTGACTTAAAATCAGGTGTTGTCTGGTTTGCTGGGACCTGTGTATGTGAGAGGTCCTGGCTTTTGCTTTTCAGCCTTCTACTGGCTTCCACTATGGCATCACAGTTTCACTCTTGGGTGTTGCCTGGACATCACTGAAGTTTGTGACTGAAAAAACCAGTTTTACATGCACACATAGCTTTTGCTTAAATCAGTTAATTTTAGATAGAAATTTAATTTTGCTTTCTCCTTACTAAAGTTTTTCTGTAACTGCTGTAACTGGTTTTTCCATAACTGCTCCACGCTGTAAGTTTCAGGCTTTTTTGCAATCATTCTCAGCACTGCTCTGGGTTCATTTTGAGGGGTATACCTGTACAAGAGGTACTCTCCTTTGTGCCAGAATTTGCATCCCATTTGCCTGCCTGTCCAAGGAGGTACCAGCCTTGGATGAATGGCTGGGACATGTGTGTTAATTTTATTTTTTTTTCCGATTTTGTGCTCAGCATAAAAGAAGGGTTTAATTTAAAACATCAGTTGTCCTTTTTCTTTTCCAGTTCCCCTGGAGCACTGTGCTTCTCTGATCTCCAAATTTTATTTTACTACTGGAAACTTTTCGGTTTCTTCTAGCTGCAGCTAGCTCCAGCCAGTCTTTCTCTTTCTTGTTTTCAGTAATGCCCTGTTTATCTGTTCCTGAGTCCCTTTGAATTTTCTGATACTTTTGATATCATGTGATTACCCATTTCTCATGCCTTTATGAACCAGGGAGCATCCCTATACCTGTTATGTCTTCCCTATCTGCACAAGAGCAGCTTTCTGGATATACAGGTTTCTTTGTTCACATCTTTAGTAGTTCCTTATGTTGTGGAAAATATGTAATGCATTTTGAATTTTGAAAAAACAAATTGACCAGAAGCATGAATTTCAAAGATTTCTTAAGTAAAATAAGCCTATGGCAGCAGTAATACATTAATGTATTTACCATTACTTTGCTCTTTGAGAGGGAAGAACTCCCGAGAAAATCTTTTACATCAGCCAGAAGAGCTGAAAGACAATTTTTTCCTACTATGGTATAGATTGAGCTACAGACTATTGTGTTGGATTCCTGATTGTCTGACAAGAACATATATTCATTGTCTGAACAATTGAAAGTAAACCTGCATTCAGTAAATTTATACATACAGTGTGTCAGAAGCACAAACACTCTTCCATGTGTGTCACTAGCAGTCAGCACAAGTGTTTCTTTGAGACTTCACACTGCAAAAAAAAAAAAATCAGTCTGATCTGTTAAAACAGCTGTGAATGTTTAAGTGTTGAATTACATGTGTTTGTCAGTGCTCAGAGGATGTCACTACCCATTTGCCCCAGTAGGTTGATACTCAGCTGACCTTAGCTTCCACAAAACCATGTGAAAATAGATGCAACTGCAGTCTGAGAAAAAATAAAAGTTGTTTTACCTTGTTTTACTCATACTCAGGTTTCTTTTATAGATACACAAGTATGTTTACACAAGTAAGCTTAGCTGTACTTTCTTGCAATTAAATTTTTTCGTTCTTTGTGGTCACAAGTAGTAAAATAGAGTGCAGAGAAAAGGAAGCCATAAAAATGATTAGGTTAAATTTAACCAAGTAAACTAATAGCATTTCTGTTTCTTAAAAAAATACATGTATGCACTAGTTGCACACATGTAATATTGGTGTTTACTGAAAAAAACAACCCCCCAAAAAATGAGTGTTGAAAGACCATTTTTCATTTAAAAAGAAGGGCCCCATCAGGTTCTGTTGTAAACATTCAGTGATTTCACAAACCTGGTGCAGTTAAAAGTGTCCACATTTTGGGAGAGAAAGAGATCTGTAAGTTTTATGGTACATCTTTGTGATCAGGCTTCCCCGAGACTGTATAGAAGAAAAACTAATTAACTACCTTTAGTTCCTATAGAATCTTCTAAAGGACCAAGAAAACAAAAATTTGGTGGTTGTAAGTTTTTTTTACCATTCCCAGTTCACATCTGGAATCTATAATCTTTAATATAGGAGCAAACCCAGAAACAATGGAAGAAAGCTCTAACCTGAGATACTCTCCTGGGAGGTAATTTTGAGTTTGGAACATGCTCAGAGAAGTGCTTGGCAGAAGAACTGAAGACCATTGAAAGAAGTTTTATGTTGTGTCTCTTGAAACAGAAATAAATTTAATGTACTTAAATTATCCCTTCAGACCTCAAGGTCTGTATTACTATGTAATTTTTTTCCCCTCCCTATTGTGAATTGCCAGAGATTCCAACTAAGTATATGAAATTTGTTCTTGTACTGGTTCACGTGCTTGGACTGATACATCTATTTGCCATATGAAGCCAACAATCCTTTTTCATAAGGGATTATAAAAGCTGAAGAAGTAGGCGTAAAGAAAAATTATGCGGACATTTTTACTCTGAGAGAATTCAAAAAAGTTGTTAAAATGCTTTGTCTTATTTTGGTTAGTTTTATCAGGTCACTCATGCAAAATCTTCAGTGTTTGTATTGAAATGAGAAGAGCTTTGATTTCAGTAGAGGAAGGCAGAGCATTTTCAGACTAGAAGGAGGTAAGCTGATCTCGAGGCCCCTGAAACAATGTGTGTAATACATGGGTGGAATTACATCCCACAGCCACACAGTGCTTGGAGTGGGAGGGGTGCATCCCTAGCTTTGCCAATCACAGCTTCAGCTGGAATACTGATAATTCTGCTGTGGCAAGGAATCGGTGCAGTCTGATATTTGAATCAATTGCTGCAAGATACTGAATGTTCACATACCGAGGAAATTACTTGCCCTGAAATTGAAGCAAGTTTCTCCTATTGCATTTGAACCCTTGGCGATCCCTGAAAAAGTGACTATCTAGAAGTTAAACACTTGGGATATATTTTTTACAGCTCAAAGGATAATAGTGAGGCATGTTGGTAATGAATGGAAGGGAAAGAATATCCTCAAGAGGAGGTCTTCTAGCATCTTGTTTTTTACCAATGGCATGCAGTGCTCTTTGAATGATGCTTGGACAGCCAAGTGCATTGTCATTTTCCAGGGATTAGCCTATTAGTTGTTACAGTGCTAGTGGTGGTACTTGCCAAAAACAGGGGAACTGACTGTCTTAATTATCCCTGCTCTTTGACTTCATGCTCCAAGAGTTTTTTATGCTGAAAAGCCTCTTGAGGAGGAAAACAAGTGTTGCAAATTGTTTTAAAATACTTATTCTAGCCTCCCTTATGAAATATCCATAAGGGTTATATTTTGCAGTTGTGCTTAGACTTTACAGCAAGATTCAACTCTTCTCTTCTTAGTCCCACACACTGAAAAAAGGATCCTTTACACTGAACAGGCATGGGTGGCAGGCAAATTGAGAAATAGAAGCAGAGATCCACATTCATGCAGCCAAACAGAGCACGTGAGACATGTCTTGGTATTTTCAGGGTTTTATTGTTTCAAGAAGGTAAGCGATATTCTTCCGAACTGTGCATGAAAAAGTATTGCCACGTACAGTTATTAGGATATCAATACCTTTGTTATGATATTGATAAACCTAAACATAGTTCATTGATTTTTCAGAAAGTTGCAGGATTAAGAATGCCGTTCAAATGCCTGTTTTACTTTGTGTTTTCTTTCCTGGTTTGTGCTTTTAATACTTCCCAGCATCCTTGTCAATACTCTTAGTTGTCCATATCATGAGTGTCTTTAGGCAGCCGTACAAATAGCAAACTAATGTGTCCTGTATAGCATGTGCAATGGACTGGAATGTCAACATACTTCATTTCTTGGACTGTTCTAAGTATGAAAATATCTGTATGCCAGAGCCTTCAAAAAAGTAATATTCTTGTCATGCTCTGATTGTGACTAGAACATGAGAGATGTAAGATTTTTGGGTAGATAGCCAAGAGTCAGGCCAGTCCTGATTATGCATGGAAATTTTCACTGTGACCTTCTGCTCTCAACAACTTGAAGGAGTGTAGAGCAGATTTGCACACAGCAGACAGCATATTTACAAGTATTGGGCTTCTCTTTCACTGTTGGTTTTAAGGCCATTGTTGAAAAAATCCATCATTGACTTTCTTCTGCTCTAGCTATTCTTCCTTTGATTCTTTTTAGAATTGGTGACAAGCCTCTGGCAGTGAATGAAGCTTGCTTCTGTAAATATTTTCGGTTAGGTAGAAATACTTTGGGACATGTTGCTTTTCTAGAAGTAGAAGTTTTATTAGTCAAAGGAAGTATGTTTCAGGGAGATGGTGGTTTCGGAAGAGCAGGATGACTGGAGCAGGCTTCATTCAGCTGGCACTCAAGTCCTGCCCCATTGTTCCATTCTGAGTTGTCAAGCCACCAGTATGAATGGTGGAGGCTGCTTGTTTATCTCAGTATTTTTCAATTCTGTCAGTGCCTTGGTAGTTTGATTTAGTGAGGTCCTAATGTTTCCCAGAATGAAGATTTCCAAGAAACGAGACCCTTTGTTGAACCTAGCAGTTGAAATGTGGGCAGTTCTATCAGATAATACCATTTAGAAGACCATTAATCTTTCAAATTCTAACCTTTGGTGGAATAAAAAAAAATCAGCATTAGGCATAAGGTAATGTGTAAGCAATTACAGTTGGCAGCCTTTGCACCTGTCTTTGGCTACAGTCACATACCAATGTAAACAGTCTCCAATTTTTTTATTCTTCTGTATCTCATCCGACTAGAAGCTGGCTAAAATTTGTCTGACTTTAAGGTGGTAATGGTTCAGATAAGGATTGAAAAAAGCCAGATTAAGGAAAAAAATGAAAAAGCAGTAAACTCCCTCTCTATTCCTTGTTCTTTAAGTACACTTCTAAAAGAAAATCAGAGTTCTATTTATCCTCTTGTGGCTTTGAAATTTGAATTTTCAGGAGCAATAGTGTATTTGGATACTTTTGCAGGAGAAAACAGGCAAAGAAAGACTTGTCCTGTGGCAAGAATTTTTTGCTTTTTAATAATTGCTCTGTCTTTAAATGGGTGAGAAATTCAGGGTTAGGAGATAAAATTAAATATGTAAATACAATGCTCTTTAAACAAGAAGTGTGTGGGCAGAGGTGGGTTTTGGGGATTTGCTTGCTTTTTTTATGAGAAGGATCTCTGAAGCTGGAAGTTACAATGATTAGTATTCAGGGCTGTAGTAGTATTTAAAGGGTTGGTCTAGTCCTGCTGGTTTAATTGTTGTATAGTTTCTCAGGCTTTGCCTATTTTGAGAAGATGAAATGGGAATGGGGAAGTAATAAACATGCAAACTGAAGAAATAACACACAGCAGCAAATGTTGCAAGAATTATAAGATAATTGGTTTTGTATTTGTACTGGTTTTAGGAAGGTGGGTTAGGCCAGAGAGCTCTTATCTCTCTCCTGGAGATAAAGAAAGAGGGAGCATTGCTTCCCTTTGTACTGAATTTCCCAGAATCACAGAATAAGCTGAGTTAGAAGGGACCCACAAGGATCATTGGGCCCAGCTCCTGGCCGTGCACAGGACTTGTCCATCTTCAGACCCCATTGCCACTTGGCATTTTTTTGGGGGATCATATTGTTGTAGACTGGAGAATTTCCTTCTAGCTGGAGAAGATCTGGTGCCTATTAATGGGAAGTATAAGGTCCTTCAGATGGTCTAGAGACACATTCCTTTTCTTGGCTGGCTGCACTCGTAACAGGGGATGCAAAAAGGAGATCTAATGGTGTTGGTGTCACTGCCTGTGATAGCAGGGTAATGCATTCCAGGGATAACAGATTTGCCTGCAGGCTGTGTTGAAAGTGGATTAGTGTAAGCACTGGTTTTCCTAATACTCCATGCTCTCAGCTCTTTTTAAGTACCAAATTCACCACGGACTTAAATAATTAGAACACAAAGAAATTACGATGTTCTTCCTCCTTTTTCTTGTGCTATTTCCTTGTATCTTTTCCTCCCTTTCTTTTCCTTCCTCATTTTTGAAACAAACAGGGGAAATTAAGTAGCAAAACTCCCTTAGTGCAACATTGCAGTTGAGAATGAAATTGTCAGGATGGCTGCCTATGGTTCCCACAACCATAATAACTAGGCTAAATTGCATAAAACATAGAATATAGCAATATGGAATATTTCTTATGACACATTATGTATGCTGTGGGAGCCATCACTTTGAAAATCTTGACTTCTGTGTTTTTAAAATATCTTTTGAAATTTAGCATTAATGTTTCTTATTTTTTTTCCTTTTGCATGAAATTTTCTTTTCTGTGTCCACTGGTTATAAAAATCAGCTCATGAATGCCACCCTGATATCCCTGTGAAAAATGCATAGCAATCAGTCCTTCTTCTTTATTTAATGAAAACTGTTACAAGGAGAAATAAATTACATTATGCAGTGAAATGAGAAGGCTAAACAGTGAGCTCCATTACAGCCACATCACATCTCAGTACAGTCTTTTAAATTATCTCGGATAAATGTTTTAGAAAAACAGGTTGAAATATTACTTCCTTGGCTTACAGACAACTAAAGGGATACTTAAATTGCATTTGTATTCTCCTGACTTGTGTCATGCCATTTTGTAATCTAGCAAGCCCTTGGTTTTTGTACTGCTGTAAAATTAACATTTCCTGTGCCAAGGCTGCACCATGTAGGTATCAGGAATGTTACTGAAGCCCTGACCTGAGCAGAAGTGAACTCTCAGTGGTTGCTGAAGCTAACCTCTGCAAGATGCTGTGGCAGCACAGCAAGTCTTGCTCTGTTCACTACTGCTGGGACTCGTTTTAGTGTGCTTTCAGAGTCATCCTTCCTTTAATCTGTTTGATTTGATTCTAATGTTTGAATGTTTTAGCTTTCAGACAGTGAAGGCTTCATATGTAACTTGCAGGGCCAGGAAGGCTGATCTGATACTGGCCTTGAGAGAGTTTGATTATTTCTTAGCTCAAGAAGATAGATTCATTTTCAGTGTCAACATTACTGCTATTCTTCAGGTGTTCCACTATCCTCCTCCTCCTATGACTTCCATTTAAATCAAGAGGAATTTGTATGGAGCAGCAGGATCATTTATAACTGACAGTTGGGTATTGCATTTACAATGATTTTGTTTAACTTGCTATAATTGGAGTTACATGCAGAAATTCTGTTTGGTTTTATCCTATTATGATAAGAAACTGGAATTTCTGTAAGGGTCTGTAATATTTGGTGTCCACCTGTCCTTGGAGGTTTATGAATGTTTAAATGTCCTTATATTTGGTGTTATTCTCTATTTTATATTCTGATGAACAGAATCATGATAGGTATTTTATGTTTTTAGTCAAGACTGGGCTTTCTCCCTAAATATCCTTACCACATTCTTGTCTCGTTTTGGTGGATTTGCTTCCTGTATTATGGTGTTTAATGTATTATGGTATTTAAACTGTGTTTATCCAGAATCCTCCACATTTTTACAGGAGCCCCAGGCAGCTCCTGTAAAAATGTGGAGGATTCTGGATAAACACATTTTAAAAAGTATTTCCCTCATCAAACAGGATGCAATCTATTTAATTTGTTAATTCTAGTTAAAATGGCATATTAAACCTTAGAAGCACGGTGCTATCTGAAATGCTTTAAAAACAGTTACAGCTTTATGTGGCTTCACAGGTGTTATCTTTGCAGCTGCTGACAATTTTGAGTTGGTGTTGGAAGGTGTGCTGTGTTAGTAGCTCTGACTCACACAGCTTCAAAACTCCTTGTTTATAGGTCAAGGTGGGGTTTACTGTTGGTAAACCCAACTATTTTATAGTTCTGTACTAGCATGGAGGTACTAACTTGTGCATTTGTTTTCCATGAGCTGGCTGTCTAACTCTGAAGGTCTTTTAGGAGAACCAAGATTCAGAAGAGGGGTAGAAAGAAGAGAGAAATATTGCTGTCCATTGGGGGCTTATCCATTTCATTTTTGTCTGATGCAAGAAGTATCCCTTAGATGTAACAATGAGATCACAGGTTTGAGGTTGGTGCAGGTCTCCATGCATGCAGGAGCTTCTGAGGATCAGGGCTCTTGTGCTCCACTTCTCAACTTGAATCCAACCTAGTTTTTTGGGTGCTGTTGAACCTTTAACATATTGGACTGCATGGGCAATTGCAGGAGTTGCTGATGGACCTATGGTTGGTCCTTCCTAAATAATGGTTATTTTCTGAAGATCTTACTTTGCTATTTAGAAGACAGCCTGCAGTGTACCCACAACTTCTCAGAACTGGAGACAACTATGGATCCAATTAAAAGTAAATTCCAGAACTGAACTTCCTGCTAGATACTTTATTTTTAAGGCATGCAACAGTTTTATTACTTTTCTTTTCTTTTGGATTTCTGGGGGAAGAAAATGAAACTTGTCAGATTATTATGTATATATGGTGCACGTGTATAAAAGCCAGTGCTCATCTGTGAGAGCAGCATAGAAGGCTAGGCAATGGCAAAACGAAAAAATTTCAGCCCAGTTAATTCTGATAAGGATACTGAAAATCAGCTGACAGTTGAAATATGAAGTTTTAAGCAGAAGAGAGAGAAGGTTGCTCACACAGCTATTTTAATTGAATTATTTTGGAAAATAGCTAAACTGCCTGGCAGCTGAAGTTATTATCAAATATATTTTGTTGTAAAATTAGTTTTTCAAATCCTCTCAAGTTTTTTTACAATATGCCCATAACTTATACTGTCAGGTGATTGATTACTCAGTTAGTCAAAAAAAGATATTTCTTATGGTAATGAATGTTTTTGATATTTTTGACTGGGATTTTTCCATTTCTGTAATGGACTGTAAATTTTCACTCAATCATGTGGATTTTTTTTAAGTCATGCATTATTGAAAGTTCAGTGATTCTCTAGCAGAGTTGCTAAGGTGTGGTTATTTACACTTGCTTCTGTTGGTATCTGCTAAAATTTGGAATACTGGTGAGCTTACTTATGGTCAGCACCTATACATAACAAGCCCCTGGGTGCTTTAACCCCATTTTGAAACAGAACATATTTACTAGGGATTTGGGGCAGAGGGGGAAAGAGAGGGTGTGTTTGATCTTCTATTTATTTATTAATTTAAAGTAATACTTATAAACTGGATGTCATAATTTTATGATTTTGAGATATTGTACTACTTGCCAAATTTACTGTAGCAAACTGACTGTTTTTGGAATAGTATAATTGCTTTATTTTTCTGTATGAAGCTGCAGTTCCCTTTCCCTCCTCTCAGTGTCTCAAATTCTACAGCAGATAAGGGATTTTAATCAGTATTTGATCAGGAGATTTGTTATGCTGTAGAGTGTGTCATAAATTAAGCAAAGCACACAGTAGATTACTTATGTTGTCTTTTGCATAAAGTTCTCAGGCACATAAGTTTTAGCATCAGAAGAAAAAGTCATAAATCCTTGCCATTGCATTTTGGCATGTTACAATAAAGGATGCAGAGGATAAAGTCTTTTTTTTTTTTTTTTTTTTCCTTTAGGAAGGTTGATTTGCAAGAAGGATCACAGATCTGAGGAGAACTGGGATTACTGTGACAGAAGTGGTTATTGACTTGCCCTTTCTCATAGTTGTGTCATGTTTCATCAGCCTTTGAAAATCTTGAAGGTATCAAAATAAATCCTGAGGCTCAAATGGCATAGTGTTACATGCAAAGAACTAATTAACCAAAGAGACTTTGTGCTCTACACAACAGGATGGTTTCAGTTCTTGGAAGGGCAAGGTCAGCCTCGACTCTAAATATGGGTACATAGGTGAAAAAACCTTAATTCACAGGTGAATTTTACAAAATGTTTAAAGGAGAAAAAAGAGAGTAACTGGATTATGCTGAATTCCACCAAAACAGCCAATATGAAATTTTAGCTAAATTAGGGCAACTGAAGTTTCAAAGTAGTCATTAAATTCTGAAATCTTAGAGATACCTTCTTGAATTATGAACTTTGTTTCCCCAAGAAAACTTTAAAATGAAAGTCCCATTTAACAGTCTCATTTAAGGGCTAGACTGCAACTCAAGCCTGGAAATGCATCTTTACTTTAAAGATATTTTAGCATAGAGCTGTCTCTAATATATATCATAATAAATTCCTGCCACCTACATTTTTCTTTGTCAATTTCATGCAATATCTTCTCCCCTGTGATTTTGGTGTTGTGCTTGATAATGATATTTTTGTTTTCCCTGTTACTGAGCACAGCAATGAAAAAATGTGATGATATGGCCATTCTGCAGTGGAAATCAAATGTATTGCAGGCCGTAGAGCTTTGGTCCCACACCTCTCTCCTGTAATTTAAATCTTAGTATTTTTAGATCATTGATGTAGTTAGTGGTTTCTAGTGCCAAGTAAGACAGATTGTTTCACTGCAGGTAAACACAATTTTTGATATTATAGAAGGTTTTTTTTAAATCATATTTGAACTTCTGGAGGCTTCAATCTGTATAACAAGATTTAAAGTACTGGAAAAGCTCACTGTTTTTCTGATTGTTTTTTGAATGTCCTTTTGGATTAAATATATATATTTTTCCTAGTTTAAATTTAATAGAACATATTCCTTGGAGACATTGGCTTAAATATTTGATTTCTTTTGGGTATTCATTGCTCTTTTATTAGTTCATGTGTCATGAAGCTTTCTGGCTGGGTATATGTGCAGTAGCCAATTATGCTTTTTACAAAACTGCTTATCTCTCTCATAAATATATCATAATTTCTTTCCTGAAAAACACAATCAGGCATTGAAACACTTTTTCTGCTTTTTCTTTTGTTCACAATATCACAGGGAGCCTGGAATTACCCACTGGAAAAGGCAAACATAATGTTGAAACCACAGGGTTTCTGGCAAGATCTTTTCAGAAGCCAGAGCTGCAGATCTGTGAACTGGCATTGCCTGTTCTGTGGACCTGAGCTTCTGCCTTTTTTCTCTTGACTATTGTAACAATTTCTGAAGAGGATTTCTTCCTCTTGCTGGCCATGGGGGTGACATTGAAAATACCTGACTGGTATTTCATAGTTGAATGTCTTCCTTTGTTTCTTCAGGAGATGATTGCAATGTGTAACACATTGTCTTGAAGCTGCTAAGGAGGAAATGTGTGTGTAACCATACATATTTTAGGATGGGTTTTAATCTCTTTTTCCTATGACAAGGGAAGTGACAAAAGTTATAAAGCTCAATTTGTCTTTTATTTCTACAAGTGAGCATAACTTGAAGTTATTTGGCACTCCAGTGCTTGGAGCATTATGCAAAAATGTCTAATGCTTTCATTGGCTTTTGTAACATGCAGTTAATCATTAGGCCTTTTGACTTCTAATTTATACTTATAATTGGCATTTTTCTTAATTTCCTTTTGAAACCATGGCAACAGAGTATTGAATAAAATCCATAGCATACTTAAGGCTTCTTTTTGTAATGCATTGTATTTATTATTTAACTGCATTGCCTGAGACCAGACAAAATTGCAACCAACAAAATGGGATTTGTGTATTTTCATAAAGTACAAATAGCCTATATTCAAATGTAAATATATCTATATATTAAATACATTAAAATGTATTTCCATACAGCTTTTTATATCTATTATATCTGTTTATAGTTTCTCTGTAGTATTAGGGCCAAAAAATAATGCCTCTGCCTTAGTTTTCTTTTTCTTCAGAATAAGAAGAACCAATAATGAGAAATATTCAGATAATGAGAAAAAGGGCATGTGGATCTGATGTTAGAAAAAGAGCTATTCTTTAGAGAGTCAGAGTTAAAAACAGACCATCTCCAGGCTTGACTGAAAACTGTGAAAATCTTGTCCAAATGTTGCAAGATTTTAGACAGAAGAGCAGTTTGTAGCAGAATGAGTGTACTTGATAAGACTTTGTCCATGTAAACTGTTCTCAGTCAGTGTTGCTCTCCCAAGTCTAGAAACTGTACAAAAGTAGTAATCAACAGAGCATTTGTATGCCAGTATATTTTCTGATAAACACAGTCAAAGAAATTTTAGGACTGTTCTATTGTTGATAAAGAAAAACTAATAAAATTATATATTAAAAAGTATAAAACCATCTGGTATGGGGAACTCTCAAAGGATCTATCTAGCCTTTGTGGGTTTTGATAGAGGAGACTTGGCTAGAATATGAGCTTAGAAAACTTAGCATTGAAACAAGCTTAATATGAGTTGTCTTTGAATGTGGAAAGTATAATTGCCCTTTCTGAGCAGCAGAGTATGTGAAGGGTTGTCTCATAGTGTATGGTGGTGCTTTTTTGATTTTGTTTTTTTAATCTTTATTGCTTTTGGGTTTGTTGGGGGTTTTTTTCTGGAATGAAGAATTCTACTTCAGCTGCAGGCTGGTTTTGTTTCAGAAAATGGCCTTGGAAAACAGGATTAGCTGCTATGTTTAATTCTGGTAATCAAAAGAGATTTTTGGAGGAAAATAAAGTAATTTTTTTTCTGTCAATTCTTATATGAAAGCTTTTTGCTGTTTTGCAGTCAGTGTTTGTGTGCCAAGGCAATTCTAGTTGTTAAGCTCAGGTCTGTTTCATCAGTGTAATGCTGCTTTTCTCTTAGCAATTATTTTCTTTCAGGATTTGCCAATTAAGCTAGTGCTAGTGAAAATGCACCTAATTTGTCAAGAAATGGCAGGATGAAATATAGGTGCTATTATATAAATTGGGAAAGAAAGAGATCAGGACAAGCACATGTGAAACTCAGTGATACTTGGTCAGTTCCTGATGTATTTTTATCAGTTTATGCTTCCATCCCCTGGTGATGTTGGAAGAAATGTAAAGCAATTGCTCTTAATTTATGGGCCATCTATTCACTGTTATATATTTTAAAATACTGTGCTAGTAGTGTACAAAATTGTTTTGTTTCTTTTGTTTAGGATATTGTGGGCTTTTTTCTCCCTCTTTGACTCAACTGCTTTGTGTTTGGTTATTAGTGAATGATGAAGGATGGCATAGCTGGCTGCTCGTTTATTACCTGCAGTCTACTTCGACTGAATTCTTCAAAGGCATATATGCTCAAAATGCAGAGGCACAGTGCTTAGGTTTTCTAGTAAAATCCTTAAGCTTTGGGAGTAGCTGAGTAAAGAAATAAGTTGATCTTGTAGTTCTATGTGTAAAGCAAAATGGTCATAATCTGTAGCTACCTGATTGAAATGGCAAAGAGAAGGCATTGGAAGAAGAAAGAGTAGGGATGGTTTGACTTGTAGAAAAAATAAATGTTTCAAGAACTTCTGTATTAAACTCATATATATGCATATATTCTTTAAAAATTAAAGTTGGTGTAAACTGTATATTCCACCAGATTTCATTATGCATAGAAGTGTGTCATGACATCACACCAGCAGCTTTAATTATCTCACTGAGCTTGTGCTGGGTATCTGTAGCCTCATCAATTCAGTTCAATTCAGTGGTGGCTCCCACACTCTGGCTGTTTACAGTAGCTCTGATTTGCCCTCAGCACTGCTGAGACCCCTCTGCAGGGAGCCCAGGTTCATTTAGGCTGTGCTGTTGATCAGGGTTTCATATTGAAATGATAGTATTCCTTCTGGGATGTCCTTGTGTTATTCATTGTCCTTAAACTGGTTTTAGATTTTGTGGAAACAGAGCTCCTCTGGTACATTCACCACTGTGTGTTGATGGGTGGGGGAACATGTGTGTCCAGAGTGTAGTCTTGGTGACAAGGGAGGAAATGATGAAGCAGACTGTTGATTGGCAAACAAAAAACAAAAAAAAAAAAATACAGACTAGAGGTGGATAGTGATGGAAACAATGCAGACCCGTTTAGCTGGCAGCTAAAAGGAATGGGCTTCTTTAAACCTAACAACAAATGATGAGGTGATATGCAGTTAATTCCCACAGAAAGACAAAACTATTGTGAAATAAAGAAAGCTAATTAAACTGGAGGGCAATTACTGGCACAGTAAGAAAAATGTGTAAAGTATTTGATGTGTACGATGGGGTAATGGAGATGATGTCCTGGCAAAGCAGTGAGATTCTTGAACATCCTTACAGCAAAATTACTAAAGCATCCTCCCTGGACATCCTCTAGTCATAAAATAAAGCTATTGGTCTCTAAAGAGGACTTTGTGATATAATTATCTTCAGCAGCTGAGAAATAGACCTGATTATCTGGGAAGATGAGTTTTGCTCCCTCTTTCCATTTGAATTTTGTATTTGCTCATGCTGGCTATTGTTTCCATTACAGGATTTAAGGAAAATGACTTTTGTGTATTTGAAGGAGATGTGCATGCATTGAGGATGGCTTGGAACCTCACTGTTTCTCTCTTTGGACTCATGAGTCTTGTGCTGTTTTCCACCACCTAACAGTGAGACCAGTTAATTCAATGATTTTGATTTTAGGGAAATTTGTCAGGTTTTGTAGAGGAATGAGAGAAAATTTGGCATATGTGTTTGAAATGCATGAGGTGGTGTTGAAGGCTGTTCTAAAGCAAACAACTCAT
Source organism: Zonotrichia leucophrys gambelii (assembly GCF_028769735.1). Classification (NCBI taxonomy): domain Eukaryota; kingdom Metazoa; phylum Chordata; class Aves; order Passeriformes; family Passerellidae; genus Zonotrichia; species Zonotrichia leucophrys. The sequence continues at coordinate 49,505,019 of NC_088171.1, read as the reverse complement.
TCCATGAGTGCTGATTTGTACATCTGATTAGCTTGTTAAAAGTTTGGGTGTTACTCAGTTCCTACAAAAGTTGTGTGATTGACATTTATTAGCTAGATCACTCAGCCTCCTATCTTTTCATGCTGATCCTGGAAGACTTCAAATGATCATTGTGACAGATAAAAGAGTTGTTTTTTTTTTTCCAGCCTTAAGTATTAAAACAAAGCAGAGTCTCCCTATAGACCATCTATATTTATTTTTCTGGGTAAAGCTTCTAGCTTTGCAGAAATATAACAAGCTGGAGGGAACATCATTATTACTTGTCTGAAGATGATGACATTGACATGAGGTCGTCTGACAGGGGATTAAAGTGGAAAAATATTGGTGGCAATCTGTTAGTAACAAGAGGATCTCTTTGAAAAAAAAGAATCATGTGTAAGCCACAAAAAGTTGATTTGCTTCTGGGATTTTTCTTTGGTTGTTAAACTGTTCTCGAGAATCCTTGCTATTATTTGTAAATACTGGGTTTCACATGCAGATTGGGAGGAGAGCCAGTGCCATTCCAGGATAGATGTTTCATCTGGGAGGCCGCTCCATATTATCCAGTTGCCTCTTTTCAGAGACAACTGTTTTTTGTAGAGGATTTGAAATCTAGTTCAGTGTGTTTCAGACTGCTCTGTTTTCATCAAAATTTGGCTGCCACTGCCACTGATGGTTGATTTCTGGACTGTTTAAGCTGGGTCAGGGGCCTCTGCGCTGTTGCTTGTATGCAGATGCTCATGTTTTTTTAACTCATGGGAAAAAATAGCATCTGCTGACAGTCTCTGGTAAAGTGCCATCAGTAAATGAGTCTAAATAACCTTTCATTTGCAGAGGTCCGTGGCATGTAGGAGCAGAAAATGTAGGCAATAGCACTATTTAGTTTTTTAGTGATGATGAAGAGGGGACAATGTGAGAAGGGGGAGGAGGTGGGAAATAAAATACGACATCAAACACTTCAATTACAAATATTTTTGCATTGTTTTTTTAAGATTTAGTCTTCAGTCTTTTAAAAATTGGTGAACTTGTAGGATTCCATGCATTTCACAGCTTTAAGCTTGGTGATTTTTTTTTTTCATACTAAAGCTATTTGATATGAGAGCTGGTATAGGTTATTATCCTGCTATGCTAATACACTGACTTTCAAGTGCATTTGTGTTTTTCTTTGGGAAGTGTGGGAAAGCAGTTAAAAGGAGCCACATCCTAAGGATGCAAAGACTAGGACTAGTCCTAAAGACTGGGAGATGGACGCCTGAATAGTAGTGTGTTTGATCTAAAACTGCAGCATTTATTTTACTTGCCTTTTTTATGTTTGCTGGTGGTGTTTGGGTTTTTTTTTTAAACAATACATTTTATGTCATGAATGTTTTCTTTGAAGACACCAAAGAGTTGAAGCTTTTGTTTTCATTATGAAACCTGAGATTTTATTTGATTTTTTTCATGGTAGAAACAAGAATATTTAAGTGTCAAATAACAGGAATTTTATGGTTTAAGACATGTGAATCTGGCAAAATTGAGGGTTGTGCCTACTGATAATCTTCAGATAATGCTGGAGACCATTTCTATTAGCTACCAGGAATCTGATGAGTGGTTTGGCAATAATGAGTCAAACCTCTCTTGATACATATGAGTGAGGTTTGCATCACACAGTGGAAACTGACAACTGTGCTGCCAGCCTGTGGAGTCATACCTGCAAACCATTCATGAGAATGGAGAATCATGATGGAATGAGAAGGATCTTGGCTCACAGACCTGGCCAGTGTCAGCAAGTTTTCAGTAGCAGGATCTATTTGGGCTTTGGAATTACATTAACCTCCATGCTTGGGCAGGTTTGTTTGAAGAAAAGCCCTTGGGTTTCATTCTGTCAGAGTTCTGTCCTGCCTGCTGCTGCCTGCTTGTGGTTAAGAGTATGCTCTTTGGCCTTAAAGCCTGCTCATCTCCTCCCTGAGAGCGGACATGTGTGATACTGGGAGTGTAATGATCTTGAAATGCCTGCTTCACCCTGCATAACTATGAGGGCATCAAAACACCTCATACATAATACAAAAGGGGCTTGCTCACCTGTAGTGGCCTCTGAGGGTTTTGTCAGATGTCTCTCTTGAATTTCAGTTGATGGTGAGCTCTCAGGTGCTCGTTGCATAGGGTTTCTAACACCTTTGCTTGCTTTTCTGTTCCATTTTTTTTTTTTGACAGTTCTTCTGGGTATAGTTTTTAAACTCTTGCATTGAATTAATTGTATTCCTTCCCACAGACTTTTCTTGGAATTTGCGTGGTATGTGTTGTATGAATGTATGTGACCATCCACGCCTTCTTCCATTCCTTTCTCTTCAAGCTCTGACTCTAATTGTTCAAGCTCAGTAGTACCTTCAGCTTCTAAAAGGAAAATCCTGTTAAAAGGAAAAGAATTTAAGAAAAAAAACTCTCTCATCATTCCCATCCCACAGTGTATGCTGAGCAGCTGGTGCTTATAAATTCTATACTAACAGATCATATTTCCATTAAAGTGGACCTACAAGTGGCATGGTGGGTCCCTGTATTTTCTGTCATATTGCTGTGTGCAATACTCAAGTTGCTTTAAGATGTTAGGGGCTGAAATTTTGCCGCAAGCTCCTGTAGACTGCTAAGATCCCAACACCCGATGAGATTTTGCTCCCTTGCATATCAAGAAGGTGGTTTTTGCCTAGCAACAAGCTTTGTGGTTTCTACCTGAGGATCAAAAACAGAAGTGCATTTGTTCAGCCTTTTGCGTCACTTCGGTACTGGAGGTTTTGACAACCAAATCATCCCTGACATTTCTGTTGATGCGCAAGAAAGAGAATAATCCAGTGTGTTTTTCCATAGCAGTGCTGTCATTGCAGCACTGACAATAGTAAAAAGTACATTCATCACTGAATAACAAGATATCCTGGAAACGTACGAGAAACAGAGACACACTTCCAACAAAAATGTCTCCCTTTTAACGGCTATTTTCTGACTGATTCCTTTTCACCATTTATATTCTCCTTGAAATATTTTATGGAAACCTGAGTCCCTCTGAAAACCCACCCAAACAACCAGAAGTGTATTTTACGTATTGTAGTATGTAAATGATTAGTCATCACTTCTAAATTGCTTAATAAAGGAGGAGGAATCTATATTCAGGGAAGGTGAAGAGCTGGAATTGATTGCTATATGTCTCACTTCTTCTTGCCTTCTTTTCGTTTCCCAGAAGATAATTATGAAGGATTTCTTTAAAAAAATCATCCTAACAGACATTGTTGTTCCGGGTTTGAGGAAGGTAGCTGTACATTGTAAGATTATTTTCCACTTGCTTGTGTTTTCTTGGGGAAATTTATGTACAGGTTTTTTTGTTTTAATTTCAGATTTCTGTGGTCTTGTACATCACCAGTGAAAAATGATATTGTCTTCAGAAATCTTACATGTAGCAATATGGGGAACACATTTTATAATGAAATTTGCCTTGGGTACAACATCATAAGATGATGTTGAGCATCTGTGCACAAGACCAAGTCTTGGCAGATCTCTTCACTTGCTGCATATGATACCCTTTGATTGATTGGTTTGTTGTCTCATTTTTGTTTTTCTCTGTTTGTCTGTCTTATGAATAGTTAACTCCCAACAAATGGTCACACTGGACAGTTCTGAAAAAAATTTTGTGTGTGTTCTGATTTTGGTACAGATATCTGTGTCTCTGTTGGTTTTGGAGGGTTTTGATTACAGCAATCTATTTCCTGGATGGCTGCTTTCCAGGTGAAACCTTCATGCATTGTACTTCCTTGGGATTTTTGGTTTGTGATCGATTTTGGTTGGTTCCCTCTCCTAACCCCTCCCCCATCTCTCTTTTGGAAGTGTAGGGGAAACAGTCATTGGAAGATGGGTGTGAGGAAAGGATTTTGAGTCAGTGGTTTATTCACTCTTTGCTTGCTGAGTATTGGCTCCACAGGATATTTTTGCATGTGCTTGAGTACTTGGGCATAGTTTTCCATGGTGTTCTTCCACTCCTATTGTGAGCCTACATTTCTAATGAGCTAGAATTTCCAAAAATATCCTGCAAGAAATGCCAAAAACCTAGTGGGAATGCTTATTTTCTGTTACTCTCTACAAATTATGAAATGGTTTGAGGAAAAGAAATAGTTGTGTTTATAAATTTGCAGGATGGCAGTGATAGTTTACAGAACTGCCTGCTGCTCTCCTCTGTGTGCCAGAGCTCCCAGAGAGAGCAGGACTGGAATATTGTGAGTGGCTAAACTCCACTTCTGGTGCAGCAATATCAGCTCTTTTCACATGGCAAGTTGCAGTGTGCTGACACGTGCTGTGTGGCAATTGCAGCCGTTCACAATGTAAAATGTGCTGCAGAAACTGGGAGTCTGATAAAATAAAAAAACCAGAAAGTCATCTCCCGTTATTCTTGATTGGCTTTCTCCCCCCTCCCCAGCAGAATGATATGTGCTTTCTATTTGCTGGTTTTGTGTGTCTGCACTGACTGTTAAACCATGACTCACATGCAAGTCTTGAGAAGAGCTGCCTCTTGTATCAAGACAGTTCAGCACATGGCCATGGCCTGCAAATGAGTCCAACTCATCCTAAAATGATCGTTTTTCTGTTAAATCAGCTATTCAGCTGGCAAACACAATCCTGATGAACAGTAAAAGTTGCATTGCTGAGGCAACTCTTTCTTTAGGTTTATTTCTCAAACCATAACCTGGAAATCTCATTTTTCCTCCTCACAAAATGCTTCAGAAGAATTTTTTTGGCGGATGTTATTCAGGGAATAGGATTTCTTCCTTCTCCTCCTCTTCCTCCTCCCATTCTGGATAATTTAAAATTTTATTCAGCTTATTAAATGAACATCTCAATTCACTACCCTTGTAAAGCAGGTCACTTTCTAAAAGCACCCACCTAGCTATTCTTTCAATAGTGCTTGACTGTTGAAGTTTTAATTGAAGCAGAAGCCATAGCTAAAAAGCAAGCTAATCTTTTCTCCTCATTCCCTCATTGATTTCTGTTGAAGCAAACAGATGAGCTTATATATAAATATGTATATATGCTTTTTTTTTAATGAAAAGTGCTGGAATTCGCTAAAAAAGGTTAGAATTGAAATGAGTAATCTTCAGTGCATAATGCAATTGTTAATTTTAGCTTCTTGCGTAGGAGCTGTTATGACTTGAACAGCCGGCTCTAGCCTTCATTAGAGAAGAAGCAGGCAGTTTTGAGACAGGTGGAGCTGGATCAAGCTGTGAAAGTGACTTGCTGGAAACTGGTCATTAGTGTTAGAAATCTGGTCCTGTGCATTTTACCCCTCCCTTGTGCCGTGGTCACTGCCGGTGTTATTTATTTCTCGTCTTTTCCAGGTTGACTATGGTGCGTCAAGCTCTGCGAAGGACCAGCATGGAGATTGGCACTCTGGACTGCTAATGGGGACATGGGACTCACGTTGCCATTGATCATTTGTGTGGACTTAACCAGCAAAGACCAACAGAAGACTCTAGAAAGGCAATTGGAATTATAGCAGTTTTTCAGGTAAACGGCTTCTTTGGTGCAGCTGATCCCAGTGTAATTGTTTTTGTGAGCACTCTGTGTAAAGCATGTAGATGAGCTGCAGGTTCATCTCCCTATGAGGATCTTGTGCATGCATGTGCATTTCTTGATGAGAATCCTTATCAAATTAAGGGTTATTTAACAGACCAGTTAAAGGTCTCGCCACTCATGTTTTGAATTTTCATCAAAGCAGTTCAAGTTTCAGTTGTAACTGCGGAATAGCCAAAATCATTGGCCTTCTTGGGGAGAGCGGTGGGAGAAGGGAAAATCACAAATTAGCTCACAGAAAGGCAAGTCAAGCATCAGGTTAGTTTCATGTTCCATTCAATTTGTTTATGAACCTTATAGCTTGATTTCTTGTGAAGTTCACAGTCCTTCTCAAACTGGAAGATTATACAGAAAACTGTATTTGCTTACAATGTGAAAACAAAAGAAAAAAGGGAGAGAAGTGAGTGCTTATAAGTCAGTATGCTTAAGATTTTTTCACTTAAAGAATGGCTTAAAAAAATAAAGGTAAGTTATACTGGTTCTGTTGAATGTTTAATTTCAAACTTTAAAAAGATGGCAAAGTGTGATTTGCTTCATAGCTGCCGTTTCACTGTTGAGAAGTGGCAATATGTTGCAAAAGAACCTTTCTGAAATAACTTCACATTTCAAATACAGTTGTTTTTCTTGAAGATGCTTCCTAAGAGAAGTGGATGGGGAAAGAAAAGTTAAATTATTCATGAGTCTTCTTTGACAATTGATCAGTGGGGAAGTGTTCAGGAGGGAGCTGGGGGCAGAGAAAGAGAGAGAAAATAATAGGCTTTAACTCTGAAAAGCCTTTAAACTTCTGTACAACAACCCTATTGTAAGCTGAGAGTAAATGCAGCTCAGTTGAGATTTCTTCATTAGAAGTATCTGCCAAGGGCTTTCTGTACAATTTTCCTAGTACTGAAGAGTGACATAGGTTTTGGGAAGAGGCTTAAGGTTTTAATAATGGAGCTGTTGGTTTGATCCCTGAAAATGTTGACCGTGAGAGCTTTATTGTCAAATTTAGAGTTCATACTTATCTTGAATTATTACCTCTTAAAAAAGAGAGAAATGTATATTTATAGTGGTAGTGAGCATCATGGCTTCTGCTATGCATAAAACCCATGGCTGAATACTATAAACAGTGTTGTAGCTCATGCTTGGTTTTTATTTCTGTTTGCTTGGCTATTATTTTTATTAAAAAAAAATATTAAAAAAAAAAAGAGAGGGGAGCATCGAGATGCCAGAGACCTAGAATGGATCCTTTTTGCCTGGTACCATTGAGCTTTGTAGTAGAGAATCCTTCACTGTCCCTGCCTGAACCTTGACAGTCCTGGGGCTGGGCTGGGGAGTCACAGAACATTACCTTAAATTTGCTCTCCACAAAGACTGTTCATATGTGCTTGCTTAACCTGACACAATTCTGTTAACCAGTGTTGTTGATTCAGTGCATCTCTTCAGCTGGGACATACATAGTTTTCCACTTCTGAGCTGCACATTTTGGTTTGTTTATCAAAGGAACTGAAATTAGGAATTAAAGGAAAAAAATAAATTTCACCCCAAATTTTTTTGTGTGTGTGTTTGTGTTGTGGTATCTTGACCTTTCAGGTCACCAAATCTTGTTATTTTAATTTCTGTCTGGAAGAATGTCTGAGCAAGGTAAATTGAACCAAGAGACAGCAGAAGAAGCTGCAAAAGAGCAGGAGACTGCCATCTCTGAAGCCAACCCGGACAACTGTGTTCTCAATAAATCTGAAAGCTCAGAAATAGAGGAGGAGAAGCTCAGTGATTCCAAGACAGAGCAGCAGGTAAGACAGGAATAGTGAATGGGTGTGTTAAATATCAATGTGTTACCATTGCTTTTCCATTTCTGTGAATTCTTTCATTGCCTACACTTCCCCTATTTTTCTTATGATTTTGAGACTATTTCTATTTTTTCCTTTTTAAATTTTTAATTTATTCATTTATTTTGTGTTCTTTTATTTCACTATAAAATAAATGCTGTTATTTATTATACCTTTCAAGCTCTTTAGGCTGCTGTCCATGTTATTACTTTTTCTGAGAAGTTAATTTCTAGACATCTGTTTTAAAGCTTGGTGAGACATTTGACTGTTTTCCCTCTTTGGGGATTTAGAAAACTACCTTGATCTCATGAATTTACAGGTAATACTAATGAATAATTACTTAATGTGTGGTTTGGTTTGTAGGTGTTACTGCCAACAAAAAGTTGTAATGCAAAGCCTAAGAAGGTAATTTGATAAGAAGACTTTATCGGATGAGGGGTTTTTAATCCTTTTTGCTCAATCGAATAAAAAAATAAAGGGGGAGACCACAATTTAAGAGGAATTTGGAGAGGGGGAGCATTTACTTAAGTATACCTTTTCTTACATTTTTATTATATGCAAAATTATAGAACACTGTGTAGTGTTTTTTCTTGTTTATATCTGTTTGTAAAACGAATGAAAATGAACAGAGATGATTCTTGGTTTTCCCTGCTTTCTAAACTGGGTTTGGGGAAGTTGCTTTTACAGTCAGCAACTGATTTAAAACATCAGATAGAAGTGATTTAGTCTGTTTATTGGTAATGCTTTCATCATGCCCACTGTCCACTGAAGTGATAACTGCTTCTCTTTTTTTGCTATACCCAGAAACGAGGAGCAAATCAGAAAAAGAGATCCAAGGTAAGGGTCCATCTCTGTTTGGAGTTGCATGCCACAGTGGGATGAAGAATTTCAATTAAATGTCTTTCTACAATCAAAATTGCTTTCTTTCGTCACTTGTCTGGTTGAGATTTTTGTTAGTGTTTTTTCTTGCCCCCTACCTATATCCTTTTACACAAAGACAAAGAACTGCCTCCAGATATAATGTGTCAAGCTTCCCTTTATCCATCATAATTTTATGCTGCTGGGCTTGCTGTGTCCTTGTGTTAGACAGCATGTGTGCTTCTATGCACCACTGGAAAAGGAAAACGTTCACTCCTTTTGCTTTGGTAATTAATGTTTCTGTTGGAATTTTATTTTAATGGAATAATCTTGACTTAAAGAAACAGTGATTGACTAGCTCCCTAAGGGGGGAGTGGGTGGGGGCAGGTGTGAAACGGAGCTTCTAGAAACAAATAAAACCCTAAGAATCTTCTTTTAGTTTTTCAAGTGCAGATCTGTAATACACACATATTTTACTGTCCATATTTCTTCGATATATAGTACTTGAAGAAGGGGAGGGACTCCCAGAACAAACAGAAAAACCCCAAACCAAATGACAAAAGGAACCCTTGAGTTTATATTAAATTGCTTTCAGTATTGGACTATGTGTTCTTTGCTGTTACAATTTTTGGTGGTAGTGAGTGAACTGTAGCTGAAATGATAAAAGCAAAAAGAAACCCACCACCTTCCCTGTGTGGCTAATGTCTTACTGCTTAGAATTCTTTTTTATCCATGTTGTGTCCAGGCATATGCATTTTTTTAGACTGGGTGGGTAACAGTTATCTGGGATATTTGGGAACAGCTGATGTGGGCAGCTTATGTGACTTGGGGTCAGCAGTAGTGTTTTCTGTTTTGTTCTCTCTCTCTCTCTTATTCAGTCAGGAGCTAAGGGAAAACTCGTGCGGAGTCTTGCTGTGTGTGAAGAGTCAACCCCTCGCCCGGGAGCAGAAAATCTTCATGACAACCAGGTACCCTTGCAATCATTGCTGTTAGCTGCATGGTTGACCTCCATCTCCAGTTGCATGATTGTGTTTCTTAATCGGGCATTTAACAATGTCTTTCTTGGGGGAAAAAATTACATCCGACAATGAACATGTTTTTTATGGTTCTTACTGGTTTAGCGTGAACTTTAATTTGAAATACTAGTTTTATACTATATCACAGGGTGTTGTTTGCTTTTTTTTCCAGACCCCCTGAAAATTTCAGCAAATGGAAAAGAATTCAAAAGAATTCACATTTTAAAATTTAAATAAATAGTTACAATCAAAAAGAATATTAATAATGTTCTTTTCTCTAAGGCTATCTCTTTCGAGGCTGCACCAAATACAGTTTTGAATATGCTCTGATTTGTGGTTCCTCTAAGACTTCAGTTCATATTAGTGTCCCCCTTCACATAAAATTCAAAGATCCTTCATTCTCTAAAATACCTTGGTAGAGCCAAGGATGCCTCCTACTGAGTGGCATTCGTTTTTTAAACTCTTGGTGTAAATTAAACTATATCAAAAAGCGTGTATTTGAGTTTATCTGTACTGGTGGTGTTGTATTCCCAGCAGCTGGTAAAGTTCTGTCCTCTGCACTCCTCACCTCAGACAATAACACTGATGGCAATCTTTGCAGTCTAACTCCAGAATGTACACCAAAAAGCAAAAGTTAATCCTCAATTACTCCTCTTTGCTTGCCTAGTAAGAGCAAGGCTTAAAAAACCCCAGCTAACTAAAACCCAAAATATGATGAACACTGCCTATAATATATGAGATGTTTATGCGCAACTGAAATCAGCCATCGAGAGAGCTTGAGTAAGTGGCTTCTTGTGAGCTTAGCACAAAAATAAAAATGACATTTAAGTGTACTTTCTCACTGTTTCCTCTATTGACTTGAAATTAAACAAATCTGTCTCTCCTCTTAGCTCATGAGTAAGGAGAGGTTTTTCTATTTTTTTAATTTTATTGAAAGACCAAAAACCAAATTGTTTAGCAGCAGGACATTTGCATGTTCTTCTGCTCTACAATGATGCTTATGCAGTAGATGGGCAGGTTATTTTATCAGTTGTTCTGTTGTAGGTAGACGCTTTTTGCTTGACTTGCATTACTCAAAATGCGTGGCTTTTGTTCCAATTTTGTTTGTATTTTCTATTGTTTAATGGAGAACGAGAAGGAGAACAGTATAAAGAGATTGTATTAAGCATTGCTGGTAGTTTACAATGTACTGCACAGGACCTGTACTAAACTAGAGAGAGACTGGCAGGTGTTGAGGCAAAATCCCTATCCTTACACCAGGCAGAGGAGGGGTTCCTGTTTCACACAGCCTTTGGTCTTACCTGACTCACCAGCCTCAGCAAGGATTTTTTTGACCATCTTAAAATATTTATGAGAGATGAAATGTCTCCCTTGAACCCATTGTGTTTTCTAAGGAAGGAATTGGCTTGGTGTCATTAATTTGATAGGAATTGCCCTTTTGCTCTTGCTGACCTTTTACTAATGAATGTGGCTCAACTTTGCCATGGAAAGCTGGACCTGCAGGCTCCTCCCTGGGCTGGCTGAAGGATACAGGAAGTTTTGTGCCAACCAAATTGTTTTGCTTTCACTTTAGAGGAGAAGTAGCTTATTTTTGATTTGGATTTTTTTAAATTAATTTTTATTTTATCTTAATGGTTTATAAACCACAGGGAATTAATTATCAGAGAATGTATGGTACTTTGCCAGAACTACTGAGTATGGATTGTACTGCAGACTTGATGTTTGTACTTATATTTGAATACTTGCCTTCATTTTCCTGTATAAGGAAAAAACTTGTTTACCTGTATTACTTGATCTTGAGTGCTTATCCAATGGTTCACTATGTCCTTACTTAAAAGAAATGTTGCCTTTAATGTTATACTATAGACCAAGAAGTGTATTATTATTGCAATTTGAAAATCTATTTTGTTGTTCACTATACTTGTATCAATGTATTTATTAACATTGTATTTTATTATTGAGAAAAATCAATAAAAATCTAAGAAAATACACAGTAGCTTGCTTTCACGACTCTACAGCCCTTTTGTGTGTTTTTTCTAGTGCAGATAAATCAGTATTACGTTACATGTAAAACAGTATTTACTGTATGTTCATATATGTGCTTTTCTGTGAAGTCTCCCATTTTCATCAGTGCATTTTGAAGAACCACTGTGAAGTTTAGGGTTAATATCCTGGGAACAACGTGGCCAGTTACATTTTTCTCCTGTTGAAAAGCTAGCACCACAGTCACTCTGCTCTGGGCAGGGCAGGGAATCAAGTTATCGTTTGGGCTAATTTGGAAATAGTTGATCCAAAGTTTGTTTGAATGAGAAATCAAACTGCCATTTGAAGTGAAAGAAAGCAGGCACAGCATTAGTTCTCTGAGCACAACTGAGCAATTCAGAAAACATTTCTCAATATATCCTTATCTCAAATGACCAGGAATTCCCACTCTTTGCCTCTGTAGGCTCAGATTTTGTGTAAGACTGTCAGCCATAACTAACAGAAGTAGGGATGAAGGGTGGTAGGTCAGGTTAAATTTTGGGTCCAGGTCTTTGTTGCTCTTTTACAATGCTTTTCATCTCAAGTCTTTTGTGCCACATTTAAATTTCACAAATAATCAGTAATGATTAAACTGAGAAGTTACCAATTTCTGTCTTACTGTGGCATGTTTATGCTCATGCCTTGTTGTGTTAGGATCTTGTCTTACATGTCTTGTGATGGCTGATTCGTAGTTCTTTAAAGAATTCAGAAATGTAAAATTTGTAATAATTACTGGAAACATCTTTTGAATTCATAATGGTTCCTTAAAAGCACACCCCTTACTTTAAAGTTTTCTACCGATCTTTTGGTATGTTAATATTCTTAGAAAAATAATGAAGGAAGGGAATTCCCTAGCATTCAAAAAAATCTGAAAATCTCAAGTATTGGTGAATTAGGTTTTCATTAACATGATATCAAAAAAATTATCAAGCACGCATGATTTTCTTCTATTAAAGAAAACTCTTTTACCAGGGAGTTTTATGACAGCTTTCTTCAAATTTGCTTTTTTACACTACTTAAAGCATATAGTTTTCTGGGGTGGCTTTTTTTCTTAAAAATAATAAAATACAGAAGTATGCTTTCTTCAATTTTGTCCAACCAGAATAGGATTTCTTGAAATACATAAATTATGCCATGGAAACTTAAAAAGAAAACCATTTGGATTTTGTTGAAACAAAACCAGTATAAAGCAGTGTTGTGAGCAGGGAAAGCAAGTTCTTTAAAGAATTTAGAAAATGCAAACCAGCTTGAATTCTCAAACTGCTTAAAAAATAACTTTTTAAAGCTGAGGCACGTTTCAAAGGGACTCATAGTCTCCAAAATACTGAATTTGTGATGCCTTAGAGAAGTTCAGTTACTAAAATGTCCTTGAAAAATCACAGGGCACGTTTCCCCCCTTTTGCAAAAGACACATCTGCATATGTCTTTAAATATGAATTACCTGATAATTATACAAGAGAGGAAGCCCTCTTGTGTACAACAGAGTATGGAATTTGGTGGTTCTCTTCTACTATTACAGCCAAGAAACTCCATCTACCTGATACTGCACTTATGTGTGCAAAACAATTCATATCAACCTGCAGACTTTCTAGTGGAAGGAAAAAGTTTTCTTTTTCAGATATCTAGCCACTGATCATCACAGAACATATGTAGTATTAAATGATATAATTAAGAAAGGCCATATGAAATGTATTTCATTATTCTGAAAAGTCGTAAGGGAGAGCTACTGAAGTGTAGAATAATATAGTCCCCCTTAATAGAAGTAGCCTAAATTTTATAATATTCAAAATATTAGAGAAGTAGTGCCTACTTACCACTAAAATTTGGCCTCTAAGATATCATCATTCACCTGGCTAAAAAGTGCCATGTTTCAAATAGGAAAGAAATGTATCTGGCTTCAACTTTTCTAGCTACACATAGTTTAATGCTGATATCTGCAGGTTGGAAGCTATGGGAAGCATACTGGATCTTGCCCATAATTTATCTATCTTTTTTCCCCAACAGGAATCAATCCAACTGCAGCTTTCAAGTTTTCCTAGCTTGCAAGAAGAAGATAAATCTAGTAAAGATGACTCCGAGAAAGAAAAAGAGAAGGATAAAAATAAAGATAAAAACAGTGAAAAAGGCAAGATCAGAATGTTATCAAAAGGTGAACTTAAAAATATTTGAATTATTCTAATTACCATTGGAGAAAAGATTGTATATTTTTGCAAGGATGTATTTCTTTATTTGTGTGTGTATGTACACAGTAATAGTATTTTCACACACTGAGAAAATTCAGAACCTAAAGTGTATATGTAAGAATGTTTTTCAAACAAATTTCAGGTTAGATTTTATTTATTTTCTAATGTAAAATCGATCTTTTGAATGCTTAACTGTGTTGGTGTGAACACATAAGTATATAAATATAACTGTGATTGCATAATAAGTGTACATAGTGCATAAGACATTATTCCAGTTCTATCTAGATTAATGATAATATATTGGCATGTAACTTGTGCAGTGTAGACAGTAGAGGGTAATCCTCTTCATTATTGTTTCTCTTTCATGGAGAATTTATTTTAAATGGTGTAAGGAAATTCATCCATGACATTTAACCTGCATTGCCATCTTCTATTATCACCTATCTAGACTTCTTCAGGAAAGACGTTTCAGCTAAATTTGGCATTGCTTTTTAAAATCCTTTTATTAATCCATGGCATAAAGTTGCGTTGTAATCTCCCAAAAATAATCTTTGCCTAGCTGTGTGTGGATCTGTAGCTGGTGTGAATTGTCATTTGGCTTCAATGGAGTTCTCACAGTTCACGCCAACTTGAGGATGTGTGTGTACATTTGAGTCAGGAGATAATGCTAAAAAATTAATTCTGGCTACTGTCACGCATCCCTATTACCTGCCTACTCCCAGGTGTCATTGGATTTCAGGCTTTTAATGCAAATAGAGTTCCCACTGGCATGATTCCTCATTTGCTGAGTGTACAGCATTTATTAAGTGACGCAAAGAGACAGTGATGAATAAAACTTTTTTTTCCTCATTTTAAAATGTTTTTTTAGTTGTTTAAAGGAAGAACTTGGCAGGATCTTAAATGGCATTGAAGGTTTTCTGTGTTATTAAATGACCAGCAATTTCTGGTCATTGATGCAATTGATGCCGTGTTCTCCTAGGAGTTGTACAGAGGAACAGTGAATATCCACCTGGTGCTTGAGAATGTATATCTTTCTTGGATAAACTCCAAATTACTTTTGTTTCAGAGCATATTCTTTCAGATTGTTTCTGGAAAATGGATTTTGATTTATAGCATAGTTAATTGGAACTGTTGAAATGAAATAAATGAGTGGAGGTTGTTTATTTTTATTTTTCAGATTGCAGTCAAGAGTATACAGACTCAACAGGCATAGATTTGCATGAGTTTCTCATTAACACATTAAAGAATAACCCCAGGTAGGTATTTCATGCATTAGAGCTGACATTCCTGAAACTGGAGCTGGCAGTCTTTGACTTCTCGTAGATGTACACTGTTTTATTTGTTCTGGAGATGGTTTTGAGGGAAAATGTAAAGGAGGTAGGCTGTTAACTGAGAAAAACGGTACAAAAAGTCATCACCTATTGCTTAATTTCACTTTCAGTAACATCTGGTCTTTGTCCTTACCTTCTTTTATACAGCTCTACATGGTGATTGCAATAATACATTATAACTATTGCATTTGAAGATTTGTATATGAATGTAAAGTAGCTTTCTTCTAGCAATGCTGCACACAATTAAAATCCTGTGCTCAGTGCCAGATTCTGCTCTCAGTATTCCCATAGTTTTCATTTGGAGCTACAAGCCCATCTCATTGTTAAATTTGCCTCTAAACATCCAAGGAAAGATCTGTAACATTGTTATACATTGTGATTTTCAATGTTCATTTCAGCTGGATGTGTTAAATAGGTGCCATGTAATTCTGCAATTACTCCCAGGAGAACTGGGAATAGCTGGGTACCTAACAGCTTGCATAACCCCTTGTACAGATGATGGAAGGCCCTTCAATTGCTTTATCTGTGCAAAATGAGAAAGTTCAAAAGAACTAAGGAATGATGGGACTCTCTCCAGCACAGAAATGTGTAGAAATATGCTGGGGAAATTTTTGAACGTTTTTGACAAGGGAGGGGAGGGAAAAGGAACATCTGAGACCTTCCAGTGAAAACCAGAGCATTTTGCCTGAGAAATACTGTGGCATTGCCTCCTGGGAACCGGAGCTCAAACGTGATGTTCTTCATTGTACTCTCTGACTAGATTGGATGTGTCCAGCTTTTTTGCAGCAAATCAATGCCTTCTGGAATTCCAGTATGTCTCAGGAAAAATGTTTAAAATTTCTATTGTTAGCAGCTCTTCTTGTAAAAGATCTGGCTTAGGTGGAAATCTCATTTTCCATCAAAAAAGGTTGAAAAAAGACCAAAGCTATCCATAGCAGTGAGAGTCTTTCTGTGCAATGTATTGATTGCAGCCTGTTGCAGCTGAAAGCACTCTCAAACCATAGCTGAGCTCATAGAATAGTGAAATCTGTATGTCAGTGAAGGTGCAGAAAAGCAGACTTTAGTCGTTTGCAGATGATCCAGGGTAAAAAATAAGCATGTTTGATTTTTAATCAAGATGACTGACAACACTTGCAAAATAGCCTTGCTAACACTGTTATATGAATATTTTCCTCCGAAATGTCTACTTGTACTTGATGGTGCAAATCCTTGCGTTTCTTTTTGACAGGGACAGAATGATCCTCTTGAAAATGGAGCAGGAAATTATTGATTTTATTAGTGACAACAAGTAAGTTGCGTTCCACACCTGGTTTGTTAAGTCCCGTGCGTGTGCCGCAGCGTGGGTTGTGCGAGGGACATGCTCGTATGGAGCGCAGTGCTCCTGAGGGCTGTGACTGGCACGCTGCAGGAGCAGGCTTCTGTTTCCTGCCACGTGGTGGAACTGCTTGAAATAAAGTAGATGTAAATGAAAACCTTTTGCTTTTCCTTGTGTTGTAATTGCACTGGCTCTGCTCATTTAGATCCAAAAATGTAATTAAAGCGTTGAGTGTGGAGGATAATCAAATATGTTATCTCATGGCTTTTCTTTTGTGCTGTGTTACTCTAATGCATTGGAAAACAAAACTGAGCTTAGATGGAGGGATTCTTGCTACTATGTGGTCTTTATAATAAAATATTCCTGCAGCTTTAAAATTAGAGAGTCAGAATAGCAGCAGAGGAAAAAATTATGCTGACAGGAAATAACCATTTTGTCAGTAATAGAGGGAAAAAGGGGTGTTTACCAAACTAGATCTTTCCAGAATTGCCCTGCATCTGACCTTTGGGAGAAAGGAAGAAAGCCGTTGCCAGTGTCTCAGCAAATCTGTAGGATTGGTTGTGCAGGGAGCGTGAGTGTGTGTGGGGGATTGGGGGATGAGTTCCTCCCAGCACTCAGAACACTGACTAGGCATCGTGAAGCGTGAGCTTTGTTTGTTCCAGGGTTGCACATGGAAATGTACTTATTAGAAATTCCAGAATTAATTCCTTTGTTTCTTCTTTCAGCCTTTCTATAGCAAACATTTATATGTAAATGCATCACAGAGAAGTTTTCAGTGAGATTTTTGACTGAATAGTCAAATGTATTGCTGTTTTCATTTATTTATGGCTTAGAGGGAAATTTAATTATCAATGCTATTCATTTCTTTTGTTTATAGTAATCACTATAAAAAGTTCCCTCAGATGTCGTCCTATCAGAGGATGCTAGTGCACAGAGTGGCAGCTTACTTTGGAATGGATCACAATGTGGATCAGACTGGAAAATCTGTAATTATCAACAAGACCAGCAATACAAGAATGTAAGTAACAATGCTGTTGTGTTTTTCTTTGTTCCCTTTCTCAAGACAGGAGCTGGTTTGTACCATGACTATGTGGTGTAATTTATATATATAAATTTTTGTTTGTTTTTGTGGCAGCAGTGAGTGCTGTTTACTGTTTTCTAGGTTGGGAAGGGAGGACAGGGCTCTCATGGTGAGGTTATCAAAGGCGATAAAGATACATGGGGAGAAATCAACCTAACTGTTTTCTTGCAATAAAGCACAGTGTCTTGGAATGTCACTTTTCCTGATTTCTTAGTGCCACCACTTTGCTACAGAAGTGAGCTCTTTGCTTTAGAAGTCACCTGATACCACACAGCTACATCACAAATAGCCCAAATGTATTTTGAAGATTGCCTCTTTCCTTGTTCTGGCTCTGCCTGCTTCAAGAATCATTTTCTGCCCAGCCTGATTATATAGGATTTGGTTTCCCTCCACTGCCTGGTGGAGGGAAATGGTGATTCCTTCCCTTTTCTTCTCCTCCCATCTTGATTCCACTTTATTTTCCCTTCAAATCTCACTGTTTGACTACAGTGTTTCTGTGAAATACAAATTCCTTCTGATGGTTCAAATGCATTGCAGAATTCCTGGCAGGTTAAAGCTGTTCTGATGTAAGTTCTGTGCTTCTCCATGGACTGGCTAAAGCTCTGTAAGGCAAAACTGTATCAAGCTAACCAAAACTCGATATGAGCTGCAGTGATGGATCCGTGCCTAATCACCGTCACTTTTCCTGCCAAGTGCCACGTGTGTTAAACATAGCCTTCCTGTCCCTCTCTACCTATGAGCTACATAATGAAGAGGAAGTAATTACAGCTGGGTAATGAAGTTTTGGTATCTGGTATTGGAACAGGAGAGCCCCATTTGAAAATTGTGTACTTCCTGTATTCAATTAGTAGGAGAAATCTAAACATTTGTTTTATTTATATAACCAGTAGCTAGGTGATTTATTTATATCCAGTTGCAGAAAGCATTTTCTAATGTTGTTAGCTTCTCCTGTAGAAGGGTGGAAGGACTTGGGAATGGTGCTGTGCAGGGCTGGGAGTTGGATTCAGTGATCCACATGAGTCCTTTTCAAATCTGCTTATTCTGATTCTGTCACTACCTGATTCTTCAAGATCAATACACATTGGTATTTGCTATTTCACTGAGCCCTGAAAGTCTTCTATCTGAAATTTAAGATAATGGGCCATTTATTTTAGATCTTTTTCTTGGTCTGTCCCTGAGATACTTGGATATCTGTGAAACAGCACTTGGGCATTAATGTTTTTAAAGGTTTGAGTAGGGCACGCACTCACAGTTTGATTTTCAGAAGTCAAGAGAATTACAGTAGCTCAATAAAACACCCAGGGTGCAAAGGCTTAGCCTCAGGGTCTGATAATACCTGCCCCCTACAAGGGCTGTCTTTGGTTTTGAGTTAGAAAAAGCTTGGTATGCAGCAATCTGGTGTTCAGTTTTGAGCTGAAAATGAGTCCCCTCTTAAACAGAACACAATCAATCATATTTGAATGCTCTTTAGGCATTCCTCTCTCTTTTACAGTCCTCCCTTTTCCCTTCACATCTATGTCAATGGTGTAGTGCACCAGCTGCTACAGATCTTTCCTTGCAGCATTGCCTTCTCCTGGTTGACTTGGTAATGGAATAACACTAACACATTAATATCTGTAAATGCCTTGCTCTGTTGTGTGGCTTTCATCTCACAGATGGGTAGCACTGGAAGCACTGTTGGAAATGCTTACATGGTGCTTCTGGAGAGGACACTGAAGCCTTACTCAACAGTCAGAGCTTTATCTGAGTGCTCTGGTGAAGCTGTGGCTTCATGCATGGTGGGAATGAGCAAGCAAGGCCATTTGCTAGGTATGAACTGCCCTTCTTGCAAGCTCAGCAGGCAGGATCTTGTAGGGATATAAGAGATCAAATGGCCTTTCCAGTTGTGCTCTTGCAGACTGGAGGTGAGGGTGTTGAAGATTGGTGCTGACACCATTCCTGTCTAGATATTCCAGAAATAAACATAAGGTTTTGCCCCTCTGTTCACTGTAAGTACAGCTTTTTTGCAAGCACCACACAAGACACAAGCTGCTGCTTTCTTCCCTCTTCAGTAATTTGGTGGTAGGTAACTGGATTATATGAAGCCTGTATTGCCTTGTGGTTCTTCCAGTGTGTTATTTACATTATTTTGATATTACTGTAAAATAAAGCTTTTGTGAAGTGGCTGTTTCTTTTCATAACTGGAGGAGATGGCATGTTTTTTTTTAAAAACGTCCCTGGCTCTGACAGAAAATAGTTTGTTATTATCTGGCATGAATAAGGGCTGATGAGATTTTATTATCCTCAGCAAATATTGTGTAAGTTCCACATCTGAAAGCGTCTAATGTGATTTCATATGTTCTGCATTTCACTGCTCTCAGAGGAGACAGTTTTGTGCAGTTTCAAATCAACACCAAATACTGGGAATGTGTTGACTCTATTAATTACTACTTGGACAGTATCCAGAATACCGGAGAATCTGAAGAGCGTCTGAAATGCTGTTCAGCGTGGTTATGTTGTGCTGTAAACCTAAGCCTTGAGGGCTTCATGTGAATTTATGGAGAGGCCCCACAGACAGATGTTCTGAAGATTTGCATTTGGGCAATAAATTATCTCTTTATGGCATGTTGTTACTAAACTATTTTAGCTACTGCTGTGGAGAGAGAAGAATATTCTTGCATACTCAGGAATTCATAAATTCTGCACTGGCTGTGACTTCTGGGTACGTGTGCTTGTTTGAGAGGAGCGTATGACTCTGCGGTGTCGCCCTATGGGCTTGAATAAGCACCTTGTGTTTATTTCTTTGGCTGAGTGAGAGTTCGTGTCACATCTCTGCTCCCACTTGCAGGTGATGAGTTCTTTCCTGGCCCCTGGCAGTGAGGTGCAATATTCCTGCTCAGCAGAGACTTCCCATGCTTGCTGCCTGCAGGTGCTTGGAGGTGCAAGTGTCAAAAGAGTTAATGGTTTTGAGATGAAAGAGCTGGTTGGAAAACTCTGGTATCAGTGTTCCTTATGGGTGCCTTGGAAAGGCGTAGTGTGTGTCAGTCAGGGGGTGAGCATACGGGGCATTTCCTGGCTTTCATCAATGGCTGTCTTAGGGCAATGTGGATCCACTTTTATGTACCTATGCCTGTAAAGTACCTACTTTACAGAGGTTTGGAATATGAGAAAGTGTTTATTGAAGAAATCATAGCTGGAGGGAGGGCTGCGACTTCTCCTGTTCATCCGTGCTGCTTTGCAAAGAAGGGAAAAAAAAAGGTGGTAAAAATTCATTAGGATCTGAATCTCTGGAAGTGCAATCCTGCAGCTTTCGTGAACTCTCGGTGAAGTCTCTCTTAAAAGTCAGAAAATAATGGCAATTTTCCAGGCTGAAGAGTATTTATAATGAAGAGCTTACTCTAAGAATCTAAGATGCCTTTTTTTTTTTTTCTTTACTTTTATTGGATGTGAATGAAGCCTGCTGTTTTCAGTGCTTTTTTTTTAAGAAATGAAATTTTAAAAGACAATGAGGACCTCAACCACCTAAGTGTTTATTGACCTTAATAAAGTTAAGTCTCTGTATTCTAGCTTTCATTAGAGAATAGTGGATTTTCAAAACCAATTTTCCTTTCATATGAAGTGCTTACAAAGTCCTGCCTAACTAAATCAACCAATTTTTGAAATCTTATTCTCAGAAATATATATGAGAAAAATTGATTAGAAAATCAAGGAGGATTTTGATGTTATATTGTTTCCATAGTCAAAGAACTCAAATACTACTTAAAATGGGAAGTCTGCCTTGCTCAGTATGAAACTGCTCTAGTGTCACTGTTCTAATGTATATTTGTCTGTCATCTGTGTCTGCCTGTCATCTATCTAAAGATAAACAGAAATGTATGGGGAACTTAAGAATGTGAAATTTGATATAAAGAGAAGTTTGGAATTGAGGCAGTATGTTAGGGCATCCCTTTTTGGGGGCAAAAGATGTGTACGTGCCACCTTCTGTTCTGCATATTCCTCGTAATTCCTATCAAACAACTGGAAGTACTTCAAGGTTTTTTGCAGACCCATTCATATTGTGAACTGTACTAGTTCAATCAGATTCATTGATTTGGTTATCTGTAGCGAGGTGGAGAAATGTAGGGGAAACAATGTTTGGTGTGCTTGGTAAATTGAAAGGGTTTTCATTTGGTTTAGATCATCAGCCATGTGACAAGCATGTCTGTACCACAGCCCACACATGCATTCATGTACTTGTTTTATAGACATGTGAGTGGCAGGGCCCATCAGAATCGAGAAGGTAGGATGCTTATGATATATAATGCTGTGTTTAGACATTTTCATATATTCTGAGGGTGTAACGTAGCTATTATGAACTTCATACCGATGCTCACATCCTCAGTTCTGACTATTTTGTTTTTCAGGAGTATTGTGAGTTATGATCCTTGTGATGCATGGGTTTTTTCCTACTCTGCTAATATTATGCTGGCTCAGTTGGGCTGTGGTTTGTTCCCTTTGAGATGCTTTAAAAACTTGAAGCAATATTAAGCTGTTTTGTGCATTACAGGGGTTCGTTATAATCTAGAAATGAACTATATCAGCAAAAGGAGACTTAATGTTCAAGTTGTACTTTGAATAACCTGCAAGGCTTTTGTAGTTTGGCATACAATCTATGTTATTCTGCCTCCTCTGTGTAAGAGTGGTTTGAATCAAAAGCAAAGAAGAAAAGTTCTTGTTTGGTTTCTATTGTGTATTCACTGAGTGATTTTGCTGTAGATAACATCCATATTATTAGAGGTGCACTGTAACACTTTAATTATCTTCAGAGTCTGAACTTTTGTACAGGATCCTACAGGCATGTCAGTAAAATGGCATTCACTGAACATGGCAATTTCAATGCAGAATTGATTCTAGAAATTCTTTTACCCAAGGGCTGAAGTGCCAAGAAGACTTCCTTGAGATACCAAGTGTTACAGCCTTTGGAGCATGCAGAAAAGTACACCTTTCCCCTTGACTGAGTAAGGTATTCAATGTAAATGACTTTAATTTCTTTCTAAGCTATTGTTTGGATGGGACATTTTAGCAATATGGGAGTAGTGACAAATGTATACCTGAAAGTGAATACCTTTTTTGTGAAATCTCAGTCAAAACAATTTGATGTTTACCAGGGCATTTGAAGAACAGTTTTGTTACCTTCCCTGTTGTAAAACCAGAATGGTTATCTTGCAAATGGTTTGCTTAAATCCCATTTGCATTTAAGCACCTTATGCTATTCTTAATTATCATATGTGTACTGAGAGGAATGATCTCATGAGGGCAGAATTGCTTTTATGAGCCACATGATGCATGAAAACATACATGAACACCCTTATTTCATTATTTTCATTGGAGTCTGGCATTGCATTTTTTTTTCTTAAAGGGGCTATGGAGTCAGAGGACCTTGTTTTCCTGTTGTACTTACCTCTTTTCCATCTTTGCTGCAGAAGAGTTACTCCTTGATTATTAAGAAATAAACAGAAACTGGAGATATCCAGATGTCCCCTCTGTATACAATTTGTGTTGCTCAGTCAGTATTACGATGTTCTCTGCTACAAATGTGTAGAGAAATAAAAGGGTGCACAGTAGATGTATGCAACTAAAACAAAGAAACTGTAGCTGAGAAATAACACTGTAATTGGCTGACACATTTTGGATTAAGATGAACTAATATGTAATGTGACTAATAATTCAGTGAGAACATCAATAAAAGAATAATGTATGATAAAAACTTAATTTGCAGCTACACTGTAACATGTGTAGCATTTAAGTAACAGATCACATTGGTTTTCATAGATTTGAGGGGTTTTTAATACAAAAATAATCTGTTTACTTCAGTCAGAGATTCAGTTATTAACATGATTAGAAAAAATGTTTATTTTGTTAATAATAGTTGAATTAGGACAGCCTTTTATTTTCAGCAAGCATTCTGTCATTTGAGTCATATTTCTCTTTTGCATGAAAGATACAGATGAAAAAACATAGATACGTAGAACACTTGAAGTTGAGTTGATTGACCCTTAAATACTGCCTTCATTCTTTCTTCAGTGTAAACTGTATACTGGACCCATAAGAATTTACTTATTCTGTAAATGAGATGTTAGGGTTAATGAACCGGTTCTAATAGCCCCCATATTAAATTTTCATCTAATGTAATTTATTAAAATTAAATTGTTTATAATGAAGGTGGACATGTGCTTTTTACAGCTGTTCTATACTGTGATGAAACACTGGTCAAGTGTTAATCAGAAGATATCTATGTTATATCTTCTTCTATTTTTTTTCCTTTTAATCTTTTTAATCCACACTACTTAATAGTATAAGTTTTATTAAACCTAGAAGGTTACTGTCACCTGCTCTGTGTGGGTAGATGGAAGGTTGCCCAGGAAGGGAGTGCTATGGAATAGCAAGTAGGTAATTTGATTGAAGGAAGCTCATTCTTGCATGAGTAATTAATCCTTATGCTCCTTCACGCTGTAGTAAGAAAGTGCTCATTAATCAAGATGCTGTTTGGTCACTTATACTTTCATATCACCAGGGAGAGATCTGGAAATCTGAGATGACCCCTGTGCTTTCCTCAGAGGTAACAGTGCATCCATAGTAGGTGAAGTAATGGTTTTATGTCTGAGCATTTCAGAAATAAGTTGTTGAAATTTGAGCAAGTAAATTTTAGAGGTGGTTTAGATTGGTTATTTAATTGTCTTTTGCAATATTCTGTAGCCTGCCACATTTTTTAACACAGGAAATAGGACTCACAGAAATGTAAAAAGTATTACGAGTTTAGAGAAGTCTGTCCATTGTTTCAGCTTGCTGTTTCCAGGATAGCCTTGTGAGGCTGTCTCTGACAGTTTATTAGAAACAGGCCCTCTTCTTCAGGCCAGTGATTGTTCAGAGTATGCCTTCTGATCCATGCGTCTTCCTGCTGGAGTTGGCAAAAACGTTCGTGGCATGAAGCAGAAGTCAGAACAAGAATTTGTTATGGTATTAATGTGTATTTGTGAGGCATTTCCAGAGGACTGATAGTTTCTTTGTTAGCCTGCTGGTTTTTGGTGAACCATCTTCAAATTTTCAGCAGTCTTCAAATCTTGATTTTGCTTCCTTTTTTTCTCTCTCTTACGTGTTAATTTTTGAACTTCTGAAATAGAAAAGTGTAATTTTAAATAGATCACAGCAGTTATGCAACACTGTAATTTTCAACCACTTACAGAATATGCCACATCCTTAAAATCAGATATTAATGAATTCCATAATAAACTGTGCTACCACTTTTGAGCCTCTATTAGCTGGAAATAAATTGGCACTGTGCAAGATGTTCAGTCTCAATAGACGCCCTGAATATCAAGAATTAAATCCAACAGGGGAGAAAGCAGCAGAAGCCCAACCCTCAGTAAAGAAATAATCTTAGTTTGATCACAGGAGGACGGCAGAGCATTTTTAAGCTCCTAAAATGCTCTCTGCCTAAGAGAGGATGTTGTGCTTCTGCCCTGTCTATCAGAAGAGCTGGTATTTGCATGTGCACTTGGCCTGCAGGCTTTCTCCCCTGTGTTCTGGCCCAAGGATACTGGGCAAAATATTGAAGTTTGCATTCCAGCAGATGCTCAGGGAGCCAAGTACTGTTTTTGCATCCATATCTTAAAACAGGATGATTTTCTGGAAATAAGTTTTAGGAAAGCTTGAGAGGGTCATGAATTGTGCAGTGATACCTCAACATTAGATTGTATCTTTGACATCCCTCAGAATCTGACCCCCTGTTTGTTCCACACACAACATAATTTGGCATGAAAAAGATTTTTGTAGCATCTTGATGTATGGGTAAAGGTGACATAATAAAACCTCATAGTCACTGAAGGAAAAATGCTTCCATGAAGCATTCCTGCCTCTTTTTTTCAGTCCTTCCAGACTTATTAGCAACCCTAATTAGAGGGGAAGAATGCCTGTGAAAATAACTTGTGATTTTCTACATCCCTGTTTAATAATTGCTGAACATGTTTAGAGGCCACCTGCTGTTCTGAAAAAATTTATAAAGAGTATATGGTCTTATTCTGGGAAAGTAGAGCATTTGGATTTTGCAGATTCCCCCCCCTCCGTTCTACAGAGAAGGCAGCACCTTGAAGAGCCATCTTGTACAGGATTGATTTTTCTTTTATAGCTTTTTATGTGCTTTTACCATCATAACAGAAGTTCTTAGTGACTCATATGATAAAAGCAGCAATCTGTTAATGAGGCATTTACCTTCAAATGCTTGCAATGCCATCTTGAGTGGTTTTAAGTATTAAGTTGTGATAATATAACTGCACTGTAGTTTAACAATTATCTATATTTAAATTCCCATTCTAGCTTTTTGAAACCATGTTTTAGCATCCATCAGACCCTAAACACATGAAACGTATTTGAAGGGTGCAATTTCAGGCCCTCTTGAAAAAATGTTGTTCTGATAGAATTTAATCCACTAATATAAACTGATGGGCTGGAATTCTGCCTTTTTCACTAAGTTGGTTGATGAACCTTTTGACAGTGATTATATTTGCTTCCATGGTCTGTGAATTCTCTAACTCTCAGATTATGTTCTTGTGCCTCCATGATCTAAACAGGCATTTGTATTGCAGATAGAATAGGGGCTTGCCCCTCAGGGTGCAAAGCAAAGAGACAGTAATGCTTGCATAGTTTTACAATGGTGGTAATGCCGAACCCTAGGAGAGCCTTCAGCCTAAAACCAAAAAAAACACACAGCAGGCAGATATAGTAGATATTCACAAACTAGCACAGCAGGGAAGGTCACCATACTGTGTCACAGCATGCCTTCAAAATAGAGGCCAGTGTGATGTTGGACTGAGCAATCCATTTAATTAAAGACAAGTGTAAATAACAAGAAAACACTGTTGAACCATCAGAGCACCTGCATAAGAGTTCCCCAAATCTTCATAACTTCTTTGAATCCTGTCTGCAGCAGTGACTCTCTCCAGCTCTTGCTGCTCTGTGGCTTTCCTCATGGCATCCTGCTGTAAGATCCTTTTGGTCAGTTAGTCATTTTGTTTGCCAGATGGTGATTCTGAGAGTACCCCAGGTGGTGTTTTTCCCATTCCTAGCCTCATTTCCCTATTTTTTGGTTTTTCTTGCCATTCATTCAGGAGAGGAATATTAACCTCCTGCCCCATGTAATATGCATGAAATTAACATTGCATTGCAAATACGAAGTTCAGTTTTTTTGGGCTCCTGCCCATCTCAGTGATCTCCCCTTTTGAACTTGGATTCCTGTGTGGAGTTCTTTCAGACAGCTGCCTGGCTATTACCTGTGAGGCTTTTGCAGATGACATACACTAAGTGCTTGCTAGATTTTTTAACTGCATCAGGCACTGTAACGGCAAACCCGTCTTTTCCACACATGGTGAGGCTGCTGCTTCTTTTGAAAGGCATCTTGCAACAGCCTGTGTGCTGTGGGGCTGTCAGAAACATATGCCTCATAATAAAGATTTATGTGCTGTATAGAAGTCAGCCCTGACAATACCAGACTGTTTGTGAGCTGTGCTGATGCAGTGACTAAGCCTTCAGAATTGTAACATTCAAAGTTCTTGCTTGTCTCTTTCCATTTGTCCTTTTGGTGTGGAGTCTGTGCTTCCTGACTCTTAGACAGTTATTTCAGAGCTAATTAACTTATTTTAAATGAGTGCAGGCTTTTTTTCCCCCTAGTATTTCATTTCTTATCTCCTGTGCAAATAGAGGTCTATGAAACTGCATTAGTTTGCTTGGCAGACTCAAGGAAATGCCCTGCTACTTCCTTAGTCTGTGTATCATAATAGCTATTACCATTCTGCAATATGTTATTAAAATCTGTAATTTGATTAAATAGTGAATACCTGGTTAAGGTAGTTAGAGCTTGGGGTTTTTTCATTACCACTTACAAGGGCTGAGTCAGAATCAAAAGCATTAAATGAGCATGCAGTGAGGAATTCTCCTTAAAGAGTCCCTGTGAAAAATATGCTTGAGGGATGAACTCTGTTTTCTGTCATCCAGAGATAAATTGAGAGGAACTCTTCTACTGAAGTGAATGGAAGTAGCTCACATTAAAATCACCATAATGATAGAAGAGTAAAAGAATCATCTAATGCCATCAAAATCTTCTTTTATTTTCCTTCCTGAAACACATAAATACTTTGCTACTTACTCCAGCAGCAAACTCCACCATTTCCAAAATACAAACTTAATTGTAAGGAATGAGTCCAGAAAAGGACCTTTGGGGCCCTGCTTAAGTAAGGACTGCCCACAGCTTTTAAGGAACTATAACATCAGAAAGGAAAATGGCCAACTTATAAAAGAAAGAACAGACAAAAAAACCATCTAAAAGGTACTGATGGAGGTTTGCTCTGCTATGGACTTTTTTACTGTATAACTGATTAAGTGTTTCCCAAAATGACAGTATGGTTAAGGGTGGAAGAATTCTGGAAGTCCTCTTGTTCAATTCCTGGTCAAGCAGCACTGCCTGGACCAGTTGCCCGAGACAATGTCCAGGACCATGCCTAGGATGGAGACTCCACCCCCTGTCTGGGCAGCCTGTGACAGTGTTTGGTCACCCTCACAACGAAACAATTCCAAGCACAGAAATAAACTTACCTTGAAGTGGCCATTACAGTAT
Source organism: Zonotrichia leucophrys gambelii (assembly GCF_028769735.1). NCBI lineage: Eukaryota > Metazoa > Chordata > Aves > Passeriformes > Passerellidae > Zonotrichia > Zonotrichia leucophrys. Next base: position 49,477,177 of record NC_088171.1, on the reverse strand, counting down.
TCTGCCAACACAAAAGTGAGGCTGAAAGATTTGGCATGATCAAGATTTGGCTGCCTGGGGAGGAGCACAGTCACAAGAAAGGGGGACACAGTACTGCCGTGAGATTTTACCTGGGTACTCCCCTCAGGTCTGGACCTGATATTGTACACAAGTGTGTACAAGTGCTCCTGAGCCAGGGAAAAACACTGGGTAGTAGGGTTAATGATGCCTATTAAATATTGTGTCTGGCCTTGGGTTAAACTGATCACTTGACAAAAAGTGATCCCTTTTTACTGTGGGGAAAAAAAAATAGAGATTAGGAAAAGTCTAAGGTGATGGGAGCAGACTTTGCAGAAGTTTACAGATGCTCAGAGAGTTTTGGGAAGCTTTTAATAGTGAAATGTTTGGGTGCTGCAGGACACCTACTGAAGCTGGCTACCTGGAGATATGCTGGTGGCACCTACCTGAATGTCATGGTGCTACCTTTCTGGACAGGATGGGGAGGAGAGGCTGGCTTGGCTGCCCAAAGGGCCTGTGCTTTCTGCCAGATCTGGGAGTGACAAGGGGACTGTGCAGCTCCCTGAGGATTTGCTGAGTTACTCTCAGGTCCAGTCTCTGTTAAACATTTGTAGTGCCTGATCAAAAGCTTTACAGGGAAGGAAGAAATAGTTCTGCATTTTGTTCAGAACCATATTGCCAGAAAGGTGAGTAAGCTATCTGAGAACTGTTAAGACATATGAAATGAATTCATATGCAGGTGTGGTCTTGTGAAGTTGCATTTTCAGGGCACAGATGTTTTGCTTCCACCCATATTGTCAAGTAATAAAAATTTGAATGATCAAAAGGTTATATTAGAGAAAAGCAAAACAAAGGAAAAAACACACCAGACTTTGCATCTTTTTAGCCTGTGTGCTTTCCCTCTCCCTTTATGTTGGTTTCTGAGCCTTTAAGGTATAACTGGGTCATACTTTTTGGCTTTCTCAGTAGAGTCCTCAAATTACAAAAATCCCATTGATTTAAAAGGTACTTCTTCCTTAAACTTCTTTTTCTGGAGTACTAGTAGGTTTCTCAAGTGGTACATGAATTCCATGGGGTTAAATTAAATACTGAAAGGGCTAAATGAAATCCTGTCTTACAGGTAGATAGCACTGCTTGTAGGCAAATATTTGCATATCTTTTGTCCTGCACATGGCTCTTACCGAGTAGATGGATGTACTGTTATCCATGGTCAACCCACCTGTATAGCACAGGTATTGTAGGTTGTTTTGTTATGTGATTTTTAATTTTTTTTGAAGATCCCTAAACAGTGATGAGTAGTTGAGTTAGTGATGATGCCTTCTGAAGTTCTCAATGTCTCTTCAAAAAGGCTGTGCAGGTCCCATTTTTAAAATTACACGATTTTTTTTTTTTTTAGGACTTGATGACAATATTTAGGTATCCAGTGTGGTAATAGTGAAGAAGTTCCTGATTTTTTATGGGTTTGTAGTAATAATAATAATTGTAAACCTTGCTTTGATGACAGCAACAACTTAGTTCATGCCATACTAAAAATAATCTTGATAAATTCACTCCCTTAAATGCATGAACACAATCTGATAAATTGTGCTGACTACTAGTGGCAGTATCAGCAAAAAAAACTCAGAAGAGTAAACATGATTGTTATTAATTTAGGACTCACATTAATTTGCTTAATCTGCTGTATTATTGTAATTATATACTGTATGACACTACACTACATCTTACACAAAATTGTGCATTATTTTCCTTGTTTTTAAGCAGTTGATTCACCTGCAAATTCATAAACTAATGTAACAGAATAACCACAATGTCTCTGGTTCCTTACAGCAAATGCATTATGCTGTACAGGGAACTTTATAGCTGGGAATGTGGAGTTTACACTGCCTTCCATCCGTGGAACAGACCAAAACCGTTTCAGTCAACCTGTTCTCTACCAAGTGATTCAGAACATTTGGTTTCACTTACTGGTTTTAAACATTGTTTGCCATCTGTATCCTACTAATAATTTATTTGTACAATAGAAGTTGAAAAAGAAAATGCAGTAGCCAGTATTAAAGAGAAAAAGAAGCACATGTGTGAATATCTTCTTTAAAATAGGCTACATTTCTTTCTACTGATGATTTTCAGTGTTTGAGAGAGGCCTGCAGGTTGGTGTGCCTGGAGACACTTTCTGGTGGGACATCCTAGATCTTACATGACAGTCTTCCCTCAGGCTTTGCATCCCTATGAACTGAGCTATTGTGTTTGCTGGGAATGCCTGACAAAGGCAGGAATGATGAATCTGACTCCATGTTCTCAGAAGCCTAGTTTATTACTTCATAATATTATATTATATGTTAAAGAATACTATACTAAACTAAAGAATACAGAAAGGATACTTCCTAAATGCTAAAAAGATAATAAAAACTCATGACACTTTCCAGAGTCTCGACAGAGCTTGGCCCTGATTGGCCAGAGAGCTGAAACAAGTCACACCAGAATCCAATGAAACAGTCACCTCTGTGGGTAAACAATCTCCAAACACATTCCACATCAGCAAACAGAGGAGAAGCAAATGAGATAAGAATTGTTTTCCTTTTCTCTGAGCCTTCTCAGCTTCCCAGGAGAAAAATCCTGGATGAAGAGATTTTTGCAGAGTGTGTGAATGCACGCTGAGCTGGTCATGCTCTTTGTGTCACTGCTGGCAGCAGTGGTGCAGAGCTGGCTGAGAGGGGTGCACCTTCTCATGGTGCTGAAGGTACCCTGGTGCTCCAGAGTGCTCTGCAAATTTGCAGAGTCTCTCTGCTCATGCAAATTTCTTTTCACGACTGGAGATTGATCACCTACTAGGCTTGCAGATTAGTTTTATTAACAGGCACCTACTGAATCATTAATTTTGACTTGTGGTTTGATCTTATATTTTTCTCTTATGAAAAACAGAAACATTTTATAAATAGTAAATGAAGTGAAAATGGGATTTAAAATTTAAAATAGTGCTATGAAATATGAAAAGAATGTTATTGCTTAAATATGTTAGTAATTGGAGGAGACATTTTTTTCAAAATCTTTTCAAGCTTTTTTCTCTGATTTTTTTTCTAATGACTTTTTCCCTGAATTTTAAAATCTAATTAATTTCTTTTTCTTTGCAAATGGTTTATTAGACATTCAGTTGATAGTTTACAGCTCTAAATTTTACACTGATGGTACAACTGCAGAAATTTTGTTTATGCTTCAGGATGTAAAACCAGAGAAATAACAATTCTCAGATAGTCCTGTGAAAGCAAAATATATGAGTGAAGGAATCTTCATTTCTGGCTGCACAGGCATAGCACTTATTAATCGGAGCAAAGGGAGAACAACCCACCTAGCAATTCACCAATGGGGCATTGTAGCCTTTATGTTTATGAGGAAACATAATGAATGACTCATTAGATTATGAAACTACTATGCAGAGAGCCATGGTCCTCTGGGCTTTTCCTAAATAAGGCTAGAAGGGCAACCAGAGGATCTAGTGACTTGGGCCCTATGGCTGTGGATGGTGGTGAGAGGTTTCTTGATTTGTCAAAATCTGTGGAAATTGGGATTTGTTGCTTTGCCTGTTTTGTTGCTTTGTGACAAAAATGGCAAATTGTGGGCAGATGTGGAAGTGCTCAAAATTCATAAAGAAAGAGAGGCAGGATAGCTGGTGTGCCTTACTATTGAATTTCTTACATTTTATTACAACTGTTTCCTGTATATCTGACAATGAATTGTTGTGGACTGCAATTATGGCGTGAATGTGTGCTGTATTTTGATTTGAAATCCATAACACTGTAACAACAAAATGGTTGCTGATTTATGCTTCTGGTTTAATTTTCTGTTTTGAAATAAGATGAAGATGAGAGGTTTTTTTAAAGGTTGTAGAGGACTCTTATTTGCAAAAGCACTTCTTTAAATTCTGCCTTTTGATTTCTTCACCATTGCTTGTGTTGATGTCAGCAGAAGCTTCATGTCTTGTTTGTGTGGGTATCTAGACATGAGCATCCCCTGCCACCACTGCAGCTGGCAGCTCTTTCAGCACTGAGCACAAGGCTTGTGTTCCCTGAAAAATCTCGTGGTGTATTGCTGCTTTTAAAACACAGTTTGTGCAGTAATAGCCACTCAGGTGATGGCAATGTAGGAATGTGGGCTCAGTTCTTGAGACCATTGGTAACTCTCTTGATGGGGTTGAGCTTAAGACTCTGCAGGTTTAAACACTGCAGGCTTAAAACAGGCTTAAACACCACTCTGGGAATGGTGCAGGCTGGAGGAGCTACGAAGCATTGCCTGTGACCACAAAAGTTGCTTCTTCAAGTTCTCTTTTTGCACAAGATGGGGTGATATCAGATACTGCTTTTTGCACAAGGTGAGAACATGGAATGGCATCATAATATCTTATAAACCTGAAAACATTGAGCCAAAACTCTGATGTTTGACTTTATAAATAAATAAATAAATAATTAAATGAGTTTAAATCGGTGAACTAATTGTTGCTCTATGATTGTTCTGGAGTATTCTTCCCACTTAGTGGTGATGAGATAAAATTTTGTTTAAGCAAAACATCATCAGTCCCTCCCTTTACTGGTTTTGCTTACCAGGAATGAGGAAACTCTTGAGTGTCTGGTTTTGGTTTTGTGTTTTTTAAGATTCCTACCAGTTTTTCCTTGCTTTTCAAGATGGATAGACCTCACTAAGTGGCAGTGTTGCCAGAGATCCCAGCTACTGAAGGAAGCAAATTAACATACAGTATGGTAATTTGTTTTCCCTGTCCTTCAGTCACAGTGAGGAGAGTCTAAATATTTCAGTGACTGAGACTTTGGATTCCCATTCCTTGCTACACAACAACAACAACAAAAGCTATTTATAGCAATAACAGTTAGCAGCGATACAGCAGCCTCAGACAGCTATAGGCAGCATCTCACAAATGTTAACTGCTTTTGCACTGAATGCCTCTGTGAAAACAAAGAGCACTGAGAAATAAAGATCAAAGCAAAACCAAAAGAAAGATTTTTTTATTGCTATGTTTTACTTTGCTGGCAGACCAGAGCAAAGGTTTTCTGAACATTTAAAAGATGAAAAAGGTGAAGAATCCCAGAAGCGATTTATCTTGAAGCGAGATAACTCTAGTATTGATAAAGAAGACAATCAGGTTGGTTCTCGGTTCGAGAGTTGCTGAAATTTGTTCTGTTTTTGAAGGTGGGCTGACTGATGTTATTGTTGTTCTTTTGTTGTTGCCCTCCTCCTCCCCTGCCCTCCTGCCCCTCCCCGCCTCCTCTGGCCCACGAACCACCGTGGGTGGCTCCGAGCCCCAGCGTGGCCGCTTCAGCCGTGGCACTGTGTGGGTCTGCATGGGTGGTTTGCTTGGCGCAGGACTTGCTGCATGCCCACAGTGGGGGGGGAATGCCAGTGGCTCCGGGCTGCGTGGGAGGCTGTGTCAGTCGCATTCCTCGATGTCTGGCCTAACTATGGCAGTTGTTGCGCTCCCTGTAGCTTCCTTCTTCCGTTGTACCTGTTCAGAGTTGGATTTCAGTGTGGACCAGTGATGAACTGATGTAGCCCAAAAAGGAGAGAGGGAAAAAAAAGTGTAAAAAAAAAAAGCCCCAAAGATGTGATGGTGAGGCCAGGTTGATTTTTTTTTTTAAACCATCCTAAATTACATTTTGACCAAAAATAAATTAGGTCTGTCTTTTACTTCCCTTCCTCCTCCTGTGCCCTCACTACCTTTTACTGTCTTTGTAATTTACTTGCTTGTGCATGTACTGTGGCAGACGTTCCCCATGTGTTGCCTGTGCCATAACACTACCTTAACTTAGGTGAGCTCGATGAGTAGGGGAGCGCCAGGGAAATGTGTGTGTTTGTGCTGCCTTTAAAAGCGGGTGTTGTGCTGTTTCGATCCAGTGCAAGCTGTGTATGTGTAATAGATTAACAAAAACAAAATCTATCTGAAATGGTTCTAATGTGATTTGATTTTATGAGAACATTCTCACAGGTAAGAGGACAGCATATGTTTCTTTGCTAGGGCTACGTTTGCGGAGCAACCAACCAGTGACTCTCTTGTTGCCACTTCCCTTCATGTTTTCAGTAAAGGACCATTTATTTTTCTTTCCTTTTTTACCCTTTTTTCCTTGACTTTTAGTTGTACATGGCAGCCTTGCCAGTTGTGCTGCATACAAGCTGGCTTTGAAAACAAACCCCAAGCAATTTCAGGGTGTGGTGACTGTGGGGATCACTCAAAGGAAAGCAGCATGACCTTATCCCACCTGGTGCTGGGATGCAGGGGGAGAAGGACCAGTCCTTTAAGCTCATTTGTCAGTGAAACATTTCCCGATGGGGCTCATCTCCTCTCCTCCTTCCCATGGCACAGCCACTTCCCACACTGAGGTTTACCAAGAGGCAAAAATGGTCCTTCCTTTTCCAGCCAGACTTCAGTAGAGGGTTCCATACAGTGTGAAAATCACTAAAACTGTTGTGCCGAGTATCTGGGACTTCTCCTTGCACACACACAGACTTCGTGGGTTTCTTATAGGGTTTACAGTTTAGCTCCAGCAGCCTAGTTACCCTCTTTCTTTCTTGGTGGTAGCCCACCACTGCCTGCCTTCCTGCTCCTTACAGCTGGTAGGAGAACCAAGAAATGTTAGCAGTTGAGAACAATGGCACTTAGACCTGGGGTGAGGACACCCAATTTTAGGATGGTGGGTCCACAAAAGCTGTGCAGAAAGCCTTGTTTTGGCCACCTGCTCGATGAACCCATGTACAGCATCTAACTGGAAATCTTTGAGAGCCAGTCTCACAGGGTTCTTTGTGCAGGAGCGACAGCTATCATTTTCGTGCTTCATTTGTTTAAGTGAACATTCATTATTCTCAGCTGACAGTTACTTAATGGCAGTTTTTAACAGCTCAACTTATATAACCCTCCTGGTTTTCTTTCTGCTCAGCAAAACAGAATTCTTCCATTTAGAGATGACAGACGAAGTAAATCAATTGAAGAGAGAGAAGAGGAGTATCAGAGAGTGAGGGAGAGAATATTTGCACAAGATGTGAGTAGTTATTTTAATTGCCTCTTTAGTGCCATACCTTCGCCGGTAGTCAGACAGTTTTGCCCCCCTCCTACAACAACACTGCAGCTGGGCTTGCCCTGTGGAGCTGGAGGTGACAGGGACAGCAGATTGGCTCAGAGGGTCTCGGAGGAGCTTTAGAGGTGTGGAGGTTGGCTGCTGCAGAGTGAGGTGATGAGAGTTGCAGGGAGAAGGGTAGAGGAGAGATCAGGCCCAGCATGTTGTCTGGGGAGTGCCTGTCCTGTTTCTTTGAATGTTCATGTTTACATGGCCTAGGTTTATTTCCTTTTTCCTTCTGCTAGCCAAAGAGCAGTGATTTAAGGGGACACTCTCAATAATTTCAAATGGCTGTGTTATTTTATATTTCTTTCAAAGTGGATGAAATCTTTATAAGTATCCTTCTGCAGAGACTCCCTATGGGTTTTGGTTTTTTGGGCCAATGCTGTAACATCAAGACACTGAGAGCAAAAAAGGGCAGAGGTAATCATGGAGTTGCATAATTTTTCTGAAATGACTGATTAAAGAACTGTGCTTCTGCCATCAGAAAGAGTCAGTCATGCTGTTGATGATTATATTCTGAAAGGAATAAAATGAAGCAGACATTAAAATTCTTGCCCTTATCGAAAAATCAGAACTTGCAAGACAAGGTATATTGCTAAGGAAAATATTTAAATCTGAAACATCTGTGAGCAATACCTGATGTTCCTGAAAAAAAAAATCACAATTTGCTATAATACTGTAATGATGAAGTAATAAAAGGGGAAAAAAAAGAAAAAACTCATCATTTTAGTGCTTTATTTCATATCTCAGTGGGAGTTCTGCCATTTAGGAGAAATATGGGAATAAATCCAATTAAAACTATTTTTGAAAATCATATTGGGCAGTGTCCTTTTAAATTAAAACTGTTCATATGTTGCCGGGCTAATAGTACTGCTAGGAATTGCACATGTCCAAGCTGGGTTATTTTGGCAGAATACACGGTATAATTTTAAGGTATGTGTTGTCTCACTTGCTTCTTAGTAAATAGCTAGCTACATCTAAATATTTTTAGCTTCACTTTTTCCTGGCTGAGATGATTCCAGTAAAAGCAGAGGCCCTTCAGTTTCTGTTTTGCTTTCAGCATGTTGGCCTGGATATAAATACTGTCCCAGGCTACACATGGTGGAATTGCCAAGTTGTTCAAGAGCTGCAAAAGCCACTTTGCAAGTTTCTTATATGAAATATAGGAGGTTTTGACACATTACAAAAGAGCTTGTGCAAAACCAAAAAAATCTTTGGGTTTTGATGCAGAATTCAGATGAGGCAAAATGCTAAAAATTACCAAATGGGAAGTTATTTCCAAAATAGTCCAGTTTCTATCACAAGCTGCAGCTAGAAGTGCCTGTTTGGGAAAGAGACGGCTGGAAAAGTGTGCTGAAAGTGGCTCCATAGTGTATTGCTGCTGTTACCTTTAGATATTTGAGTTCTAAAACAGGCAAGTGGAGAGCATTTGAATTGCCCACAGCAGGAGGCTGTTGTGGTTCATTGGGTTGGCATTTTCAAGTGGCAGGACCTAAGTAAAAGTGTGCTTTTTGGCAAATGGAATTGGGAGGGAGCATTTTTAAAGATCAGCAATGTTAGATATCTCTCCCTCTCTCTCTCATATCCACTCCTTTGCTCTCTCTCTCTCGCAGCTGTTACAGGTGTTAGTGAGCATCATAGTGCAGTGAATTTCAGCAAGCTGTATGTTTAATGTCAGAGGCAATCTGTGTTTTATCTGAGCTTTCTTGGGTGGAGCACCCCTTGCCAGATACAAGGTGTTTTTAGGATGATGCCAGTGGTTGTGGTGGTGGACAATGTATTTTTTCACTTTTAGGAAAGAGAGAAATGGCTTCCTGTTATAGATAGTCACTTACTGCATGTAAGACTGTGAAGTTTTAAGGCCCTCTGCAGTCATTAATTAATCCAATTCTCCCCAGGTTTGTGTGAGGTAGGTACCTAAGCCTTGTTACTCTGCAAATTACAGATACAGAGAGTCAAAGATGGATTACTCATGTGGTATTTTTATTACCTCTGTACTGTTTACACTGTTGTAGTCAAGCCTTTATGAATGCCTTGCTTGTGAATCTTAGCAAACGGATCACAGATACATCTCTTCTAGTTAGAGTATGCATGAAGAGAGCTTGCATAGGAGGTTTTCAAAGTGCAGCCGTGAAGGTCAAGAGTACTGCTGTAACTTGTTGCATCCAGCAGCACCCCCCCTCTAAAGATGTTTGAGACACCCAAACCCTTTAGATAACAGCCCAAGAGTCAGAACTTTAAACAAAATTTATAACGAAAAGGCAGTCTGGTTGCAGGGGCAAAAAATTCCATGCATGTTTTGAGTGCTGTGAAAAATGTCTTAACCTGAACCCCACATAACCATATCAAGCCTGTCTGTTCTTCCTTTGATCTTGCAGAACTCTAGTGCACCAGATCTCTTCACTTCCAAATGGGAAGGTTTTAACAAAATAAGTATGTTCATGAGTAATGCCATCACTATGATAGTCCTTATGATGATTACTCTAGTATTAGTCAGTTTAAATTATACTTTCTGGCAAGTTTTCCATCTGCTGTGTTGGCTATCACAAATTTCAACAAGGAGAGCTGGAAGCTTTAATGACTTCTGTCTCAGCAAGATTGAGAAGCATGTTAGTTTGATATTTTAATAAAAGGATTGGTGAAGAAATAAATAGCTAAAAACATGATCATTCCAGCTCTCTGAAACAACAGCTGCAAAGTGCACCTCAAATTTTTCAGGCTGCTAAAAAAAGTTTTAAAAGCACAGATTGGGCTCTGTTATGCTAAAAACTATTTTCAAGGGGTTTTTTTAATTGCAAAACTTGTTTTATTGGAAACTTAGTTTTAAAACAAAGTCTGAATTTTACAGCCACACACACTAGAGCAGAGGACCTGCACTGTCTGGGTCTTGCAGATAAGTTCCTTGTCTGAACTGCTTTAGTTGCGTTTGGGAAGTTGAAGAGTTATTGTCCAAGAAGGACAAAGAACAACATACAGGCATAAAAAAACATGATTTCCCTTTATGTAGAGAATCCCAAATGCTTGCATAAATAATACATGATATTTGGCTTTAGAGCATGCAGAAAATTGACTGTAAAGACTATCAATCAAATTACATGGGGGAAATTTCATCCTTGAAGGTTAGTGCAATGTGTAACCTCATGAGCCAGAGTCACGCTAGGACCATTCAGTGTTCATAAATGCATTCTCTGGGAATCATTCTAATTCACTAAAAAAAATGTAGTTGTTTTCTTACTTACACAAATGCTAGAATTGCCCATGATACACATGGAACTTACTAAAGGAAATACACCATGGTCTTTATTTTCTGTTGTCAGCTGTAGTGGCTGTTTTTCACCAAGGAGTGTATTCTAAATAACCAGATCCTTTAGGTACAGTTGGTCACAATTCCTCTACTTAAGAAAACTCAGAGGATCTTTATCAGTCTCTGATGAAAGAGAGGAACAAAAGAAATACCTGTAGACCTGGATTTAGCCTGTTCTACCCCTCTAGTGTGAAAAGATTAGGAAGAAGGGGGCTTAAAAATCAATAAAAACAAATCAAAGGCACACCTCATTCTGGCCACCGTAAACCTGTAGGTACTCAAACTCCTGTACTGGTGTACAGAGACTTTCTTTGTGGCTGAGGATGAAGTAACAAGCATTAGTTGGAAGCCTGAGATCTATCACATCTTGTTAACTGACATGAAAATTATTACCTGATAGTACCCATTGCAGCATATTGCTGCATGTTAATAGTTATCTCTGTTTGCTAATGTAATTTAAAAAAAGAGCAGCAGCTCCCAGTGTATCTAGTACACTGGAAGAACTGATGCACATTTTCCAGTTGAGGCTTTGAAAGGTTCTTGGAAATCGGAAAAGTGAAATACTCAGTTCATAAATAACAATCAGTCATACAGAGCATCCTAATGGAAATCTTGCACACAGAGATCTCCAAGGACACTAACTTGTAGATAATCTTACATAATTTTTTTATCTGATAGGTTTGTTGCCCATCTGTTTAAAGGGTAAACAAGAGTCAAGTGTTCTAAGGATTTTTTTGACAACATCTGTGCTGGGTATTTAAGCTTTCCTGGTGCTTTAAGTGCAATACATCAGGAAGGTGAGTCCTGACCTTGTAGTAGCTAAATTTCTATCCAGAGCTGTTTAGCCACTTGATTTTTAACAGTAAGAATAAAATAATACAAAAGTGCCTGTCTTCTCTGCCTCTCAGCTGCACACCTGTATTGAAGAATAATTTCCAGGGATTGGAAATGTGTTGGCACAGTGTGGCACTGTGCTAACATCATCAATCGAGAAGACAAATTGAGTTATTATGGACTCTGTTTAAAGTCTGTAATACACTTGATAGTGGTTCCCATCAAGACACTGAGAAGAAGGCAGACCTTTCTGCTTGCTTGATAAAATATAAATCCCACATATTTATTCTGCTTTATGCCCCAGTCTCTTAAAAAACTTTAATAAAATAAAATAAATACAGACAAGTGCATTACAGGCCCCTTTGCTTTTGTAACTTGGTGGGTATACAGTCCAGTACTCTGGTCTGAGCCAAGGTTTTTCTGTAAGAATAGCTGTAATCCTGTGCTTTGGAATGTGACTGCACAGAAGTCAATGCACAGATCTCCATCATGAAGCTCGAGATGATGACCCCACAGCTGAGGTTGTACAAGCCCGTGGGGTGATTCTGGTGTGCTTTTCTGGGACTTTTTGCTTCAGCATAGTTAGACTAGGCTGAATTCTGCACATTTTTTAATGAAACCTGGTACCTAAGTAAGATACATAAAATGAGAGAAGACAGTGTTATAGTTGTACAAAGGATCCCACTGGTTTTAGGTGAAGCAGTTTGTATCTTCTCTTAGCCTGAGGTGAAGGCCTAGGTCTGCTGTAGCTGGTGGGAATCTAATTCCTGGCAATGGAGAACTGGTTTCTGATCTCCTGAGGCTTCATGCTAAGGAGAAACAGATTGCCCCTGATGCAGCCCAGTGCCTTGCAAATTTAGCAGGAGTGCAGGGTGGGAGCTCACTTGGGAAGCCCACAGAACTGTCAAATGTTCCCTAGTGTGGATTCTGAGTGGGCGAATTACACTCTAATGAGAAATTGTAGTGCCATCTGAGGGATAAATTTCTTCCTTTTGTAGATTGATGGGGCAGCAAGCTGTGGTGTCAAGTAAAAATTTCATCCAGGCATCAGCTGGAGCATTAAGAATGAGCAGGGTGTTGTTTCTGGTGTTGGCCAGGACTCTTTTGAGTGGGTCATTAGCTCACCCTTTACAAAACACAGACATCCAAAATCTGTGCTCTAACATTCCATACTGTTAGAATTTGACACAATTAATGATGGCATTTTATGATTCTTTGGGCTGAGTCCTATTGCTACAAAACTAATGGCCATAATCTCTCGTGTTGTCCTTCCTTTACCTGCCTTTTGTTTAAATTCAGTGCAAATGCTGACTATTCTTTCTTCTGCACCTCATCAAGATATAATCCAGTGACAGCTTCGAGGCTTTTTGTGTAGCGAACATGAAATAGGAGGGAAATGAAAAAATCAAAGAGGGAGCATTATTCATGGGAAATTGAGCACAGCTTCATTTCTCTGCATAAAAAATTAAGTAATTCTGAAAGAGATATACACTTGTCCATAGGATTTATTTCTTCTGAGCCCTTCACCCTTTTTGGGATCTAAGTGCTCCAGCAGAGAGCCTTCTTGCTATGATTGTTGTTAATATTATCATTAAGAAGGTTATTATAATTTTATATCTCAGTGTTCCCTCTCCAGCCGTAAAATGTGAAGTCACACACTATTTCTAAGTACTGCAGTATCTTCTCTCCCTTTGAGGAACTTAGTAAATTCTGCATGCTTTCCTTCTGTTTGTCCTTCCTACCTAGAACTCTATGCCATCCTGCAGTTTTATTTTGAGGTGGTAGGCCAGACCAGTGGAACCTTATATTATGCAGGAAAAACATTTTTTCCCTTCAAATTGCCAGTATTTTGCACATAGTGCCTTCTTCAGATCTCTTAACTGAGAAGTTTCAGTTTGTTCCCAAACTGAGACACCTTATTGGCAATGTGTTGTAATGCATGGAATTTATTTTACTGGCCTGACCTTATTCTTGACCTTTTTTCCCCTCTTGTCTTCTGCAAATGCAAATGATGCATGAATTGAAATCCCCTTAAGCCTGAGCAGGGGAGGTAATTCTAAAATCAAGGAAGAAATTGGAACAGCAGAGCATATCTAGAACGTCTGATACAATGCCTTTTTTATTTTTCAGTCAGTTTGCTCCCAGGAAAACCTTTTTGTGGAAAACAGGTAAAAAATAGCTTTATTTTGTGTGTGTGTGCTAAACTTAGCTGTTTCTCTTATTGTCTCTCTGTAGTTCTATAGTTATTTTTCCTAATGTGAAGACTGTTGAGCAAATTTGCAGTCTGTATTATCTGCATTGGTTTTGTGCTTTAAGAGGGGTAATGGAGCTTGCCTTGCACTATGGTATCTGAGGAGATAAAGTATTACTGCTGCTTTCCTGAGGCTTTTGCATTTCAGTTTAAAAAGCAGATTGTGGGAGAGAGGGTGGGGGAGGCACCTAAGCTTTCATTTCAAGTGACCATTCTGTCTCTGGAGTGCTCTTAGTATTTAACTTATTGATCTTTAAAAAGCACTCTAGCGGTGACTGGATGACAGCATTTATGAAACACCAGGCTTGGGTGTCTGTTGTTTAACCTGCTCTCCCGTGGGACTGAGCAGCAGCATTGGCATCACTTGTTGCTTGTGAAGGCTCACAAGTTCCTGCTTTATTGCTGCAGTGTAGTAGTGAGTTGGTGATATTTGAGCTCACTGTTACTTTGCATTACTGCATGATAGTCCTTGTGAATGTTATTTTTGTTACCCACTCAAACCAAAAGGGAAGAGTAAATTGTGTTTGAAATGTTGAATATGAAATGTTGGCTCCATAACAGCCGTAAAGTAGCTTAACTGTGTTGAAAATCTTAAAAATTGTGCATCTTTATGGCAGATAAGGATTTTAACCAAAAGTGGGGAATTTAATTGGTGAGTGTTTGAGCAGTGCTGACCCAAGTCTGTCCTGCACAGGTTTAAAAACTGTTTATCACTCACCCTTGAATAAGGGGGGGCTCTCTCTCACAGTATTTTATTCTCTGTCCATCCTGACATCTGTCAGATGCGTTTACGGGTGAAGCTGTTCCCATAGAAAATGACTCCACAGTAATGGTACAAACCAGCTTTTCCAATGGACACTTCTGTAAGTGGAATGAGGGAAGGCCCTCAGGAGATCGTGGCCACTGTCATCTAACCACCTCATGTTCTGAGGGCCAAGGGTATTTCCTCAGCTGCTGCTTCTGTGTCGTGACAATGGAGATACATTTTATCAAAACAAATCAGAATTCCAACAAAGGAACCCGTAAAGCCAAAGGCAGACGCTCCCAGAAACCTGTTTTTTCCTGTCGGGAGATTGGGGCAACAAAGATGACACGGTTGTTGGCACTTCCAAGTCAGCATGGAAAGCACTCAGAGGCTGCACTGCCAAGGGTAGGGTGGGTACCTTTATGGGATAAACCATGGACTCCATGGCTCGGCCTCCCCTGGTTTATGCATCCTATCCCACACCTATGTGCTGGAGAATGTGGTCAGCTCTGGTGTTTACACGTGGTTTGCTGTCCTTGAACCTGGGACCAGCCCAGTGTGAGGATGCACACCCAAGTGGGGACCACTAAAAGGCCAGGTTGGGAATTGCACAGCCTGCACTGTTGCTGTCCTGAGGGAGACTTCAGCTGCCTTCTTTTCTTGCTGCATTCCTTGCAGCCTTTGATCAGGTGAAGCACTTAAACTTATACTTATCTCTGTGCACATGAGCAATCCTGTTGATTGACTGTGTTGGAAGTTAGGTGTGTGTTTAAGTGCTTTGCCTTTCTTTTTTGTCAGAGGATCTGAGCCTTTCTCTGAGCTGCAAAGACTTCCAAGCGACTTAGCAAGTACTTAAAATTACATATGCAGTATTATGCTGACTTGCATTTTTTTTATGTTCTTATTAAGTGATATTTTTATGAATTTTCCTTTGGATGGAATGATTCCTTAGCTTCTGAGAATTACCTTTCTCAGTAACAGGAAATGCTAAATTGGCCCTCAGCCTCACTGGATGATATTTTTTATGTTCTGTTGACTGTGTACAGCTACGGGAGAGGGAGGAGGGGGCATTTTTAGCCTTGTTTCTTTAAACTGAATCTAGCACAAATTGAAAAAGGTATCTAGAAATCAAATAAAACTTTACAGATCGGATAAATTTGAATTGCTGTGTTTTTAGCATAATCTTTCTTTTCATTTTTCAGTAGGCTGTTGGAAGACAGTAGCATATGCAATGATATGCATAAGAAGAGACAGCTGTTTAGGTTTGTATGAATTTTATTTAATGTTTATTTCCCAGTGTATCCCACTTGTGATTCTGTCTATGTCCTTGCCAAGGCACACCTTGACACATGTGGGTATGTCAGTTTGCTGGTTGGATGGGAGCATGGAGAGCAGAGTCCTACCCCACTCTTCCCATGATCTTTGAATGAGAAGGTAACAATAGGACACTTTTCTTTGGGTCACTGCCTCAGGAACCACATGAGACTTTCAGCTGCCTGGCTGTTCAGACTGTGACTGTTTGGAGAGACTGGAGAGGCTCCATTTTTCCTGGAGCATATATGACAAGCACGTTTCATAGACTGGTGCCCAGACTGACCTTTTTTCCTTTTGTTGGTTTGTTAAAAGCTGAAGTAAAAGTGCATTGAGGCAAAAATGATTGAAGCTCTCTTATCTGAAGTATCTGTTTTGAAACTTTTTTCTGTTAACTTTGTCTTCTCAACTCCAATTCCTTCCACACATTCAGATGCATTCCATATCCCAAAGAGCATCCCAGGCCAACAGGAAATCATTAAAATTCAGTCCCTGTTTTCATGGAGAGCAGTTCTACCAATTGACACACTGAATCAGTGGAAGTCTGAATCTGGTGATGACAGTGTTTCTCTGAGAGTTTTAGAAAGGTTGTCTTCACCCACCATGAGCTCTCACACGTTCAATTCACATCAACCAGGCTCCTTTAAGAGTCAGTCAGCTGCCACAAGTCTTAAGCAGAGGAAGCAGAAGGAATGTGTGCTTTCAGAAGTGTGCCCTTCATCTATTAAGGCGCATGGACAGCAAGGCAGATATTCACTAGATGTCTGTGTGCATTGGGGTTTGCATATGTCACTTCAAACCCATATCATTTATATTACATAATTTTTCACTGTGAGGAGAAATGGATGTGTGAGGAGAAAATTTGATGTGTGATTGCTGAGTCTGCATGCCATCACAGCAGCCACAGAGGAGATGGAGAGATTGCACCAGATAAGGAGCAGTGCTGGAGCATCTGCTTCTGCACCCCATGACCATAGGCAGCAGGCACAAAAAAGCTTCCTTCTTGCTTTGGATTAGCCTTGGTGACCTGAGAGTCTTGGATTGGGTATGCAGGACTTAGGAGGTGTCTGCACACACGCTCTTAATAGCTAATGTCTGAGTTTGGGGAGCTAAAAGAGATTTTTTTGTAACCCAAAGCCACAGATAATGGGGATAAAATAGCATTCTGTTTCTCTCCCTCCTTTTCTCTAGCGTATAAATGGAAGAGAATTGTTAATTTCTAAGCACAAGAGTACAAAAGAGACTGTAAATAATATACTTTGGAGTTTTTTTCTTTCTGATTAAATCTTAAAGGATTATTTATTCTTAAAATCCTTTTCCCTTTTATGTGTTGTTGCTTCTGTGCTGTTTCTCTTTATGCTTTCCCCCTTTGTGGGTCTAGCAAAGGTCAACAGGTTTATACTGCTGATCACATCTCAGAGAGGCTCTGTTACAGGTGAGGAATACAATAGCCTGATCCCATCTTTGACACGCTGCCTCCTTCATGTCCCAAGTGACACAGCTCAGCAGGTTCTCCAAATAAAAAGCAGGAACCAAGTCCACAAGGAAAAAGGGGACCAAAAAAAATTAAATACAGTCCCATCCTTTTGATCTGTAGAAAGAGTTTTGAGCCTGCAAGCTATTATGTTGTTATATATGAAAGAGGAGTGGAAAATGTCTATTAAAATCCTTCCAAATACAGTGTTATGTGCACCACTTGGGATAACAGTCATGGTGCACTAAGCCATGGTAGGCATTTTGGTTCTGTCATTTTAGCAGCACAGTGCAAGTAGTTTACTGTAAATAAGCCAAATTCTGATCACAGGATTTACTGTGTTATTACTCACAGTACACTGGGAGCTCTGCAACTGTTCAAGGAGAGGCAGCATCTACCCAGGAAATTTCATTATTATTTTGTGCAGAGTGGAAGCAGAGTAAACTGACTTGTGGGTCTCTAAGTGAAGCACTAACAGTGAAGAGATTGGGGTCACACTGGGAGGACACGTGTTTAGGAAAGGCTTTGGGTGACCTCACAAAGCTGATAATGGCTGGGGGCAAGCTCCTATAGAAATAAGGTAGAGTGCAGGTGAAGTTGCTGACAAAAACATCACAGTGGATGGACAGCAAAGTGAGAAGTGGTGAGGGGCTTGCTGAGGGAAGAGAACACTCAATGGGCGCAGAAACGCTGCATCAGTGCTGCATGAGACTGCTGTGTCAGCCCCATTTGGTAAAGTGCTCTTTGGAGACATCCAAAAGGAGGGGGTGGTAAGTGCCATGCATGTAAAAAGGTTATAGCAGTGTTTACATGCTGAAGGCAGATAAGTCTAGGGGTCAAATTCCATTTCAGACCTGCTTTTGTGAAGGCAGAGTATCTCCTTTTTTCATTATTTGGGTTGCTGCAGGGTACCTGAAGATAGACTTTGCCTTGACATGGTTTTATTTGTGTATAAAATCTTTGTTTCATGATATCTGCAGGGGCAACAGAGACAGCATTGGGAAGACATCTGGCAGTCGACAGAGCAGTACAGAGAACGAATTGAAGTGGGCAGACCACCAGAGGCCATGGAGCAGCACAGACTCGGACAGCTCAAACCGGAATTTGAAGCCAGCCATAACAAAGACAGCCAGTTTTGGTGGGATAACCGTCCTGACAAGAGGAGATAGCTCATCAAGCAACAGAAGTACCGGCAAACTGTCTAAAACAGGTAGCTAGTACTGTATTGGATTCACAGTGCTTCTTGCTGTGTGGTGATAAATGTCTGTGCTGGTGCTTGTCTGAGTATGGTCTGTCACACGATGGTTTGGGTTGGAAGGGACCTTCAGACACCAGGTAGTCTCACCCTCATGGTTGGTTCCATAGATGGAAAAATACATCAACAGTTGTGTTTCCTGTACAAAGGGGATGTCTGTTTCCCTCTGTGGATGCTAGTATGTGGGTGCCTGCTCCTGAGTTTTTAGGAATCAAGAAAAAATGCAGTTCATGAGGTTTGCAAATCATAGGAGAGGTAGGCTTTCCCTGGGGTATAATGTGCACACACCATACACGTACTGCACTTGTAGCCTGGAAAGGTGTTTCTCCTTTAACAGAAAGCACAGATTTTACCTTTTTATTAATATTTATGAGTTGTGAATAATTAAATGTCAGATATCTGAGGAGAAATAAAAGAACATTTTGTTTTCATTCCTAAAGTGCACCCCATCTGTGTTTTAGAGTACAACTTCTGCCTTGGTGATGTCACTTGAGGCCATGGTGGACTCACAGATGTCCCACAATCTCTCCATTTTCTTCTTTAGTTCCCATTAAACAAAAACATCCTTTAAGGGGACTATGAATCTAGTGGGAATTCTGGATTTATTTGCATTAACTTTAAGAGTACATTAGCATATGAGTGAGTCACAGGGTCTGGATCTAAGTAATTTCAAGCTATGCCATTAAGCTATTCTATTATACTTTAGGTTGAAAGTGCATAATAAATAACGAGGCCATCAGATGATTCCATCAGATTGGTTCATTTGATACCTATAGTACAGGACAAATGGTAATCAATATGTAGCACTTAGTGCTCTTTCAGCTTGAGAGTGTTTTATGGATGGTGCTTAATTTACACCCAGTTTATCAAACCTGACTTGGTCAAATTTCACTCCTATCCCCCAAATCTTACAGTAGCTTTTGTGTGGTTCAGGATGCTGGGGAATGGAGTTTTTAGAATAAATAAATAAAGCCATTGACATAGTAATTACATTTTAGATCTCTGGATGTTGAACATAGTTTAAAATTTTAGTCAGTCATAAAGTCACTTCAGTTGAGAAGACCTTTAAGGTCATCAAGTCCAACCATTAGCGTAACATGGTCAAGTGCACCCCTAAATCTTGCTCCCAAGGGTCGCACTTACATGTGTTTTAACTACCTCCAGGGATGGTGACTCAGCCACTTCCCTGGACAGTCTATTAGAATGCTTGACAATTTTTTCAGTGCAAAAAATTTTTCCTGGTATCCAGCCTAAACATCGCCACTAGAAACTTGAGGCCATTAACTCTCATCCTGTCACTTGTTTCCTGGAAGAAGAGAATGACCCTCACCTTGCTACAACCTCTTTTAAGGCAGTTGTAGGGAGCAAAAAGAGCTCTGTGCCAGTTCTCTCAGCCATCTCTCATCAGACTTGTGCTCCAGACCCATCACCAGCTCCATTGCCCTTCTCTGGACATGCTCCAAGCACCTCAGTGTCTTTCTTGTATTGAGGATCTAGAACTGGACACAGGATTTGAGGTGCAGCCTCACCAGTGGGTGAGGGACAATCACTACCCTGGTCTTGCTGGCCACACCATTGCTGATACAGGTCAGGATGTCATTGGCTTTCTTGGTGACTATGCTGGCCCATAGCCAGCTGGCTGATGACCAACACCTTCAGGTCGTTTTCCACTGGCCATTCTTTCCCAAGCCTGTAGCACTGCATAGGGTTGTTGTGACCTAAGGGTAGGATCTGGCACTTTGTCTCATTGAATGACAAAATTAGCCTCAACCCATTGCTCCAGCTTGCTCAGATCCTTCTGTAAAACCGTCTTACCTCCAGCAGATCAACACTCCCTCCCAGCTTGGTATCATCTGCTAATTTCCTAAAAGGATGCATTTGATCCCTTTGTCCAGATTATGGATAAAGACATTAAACAGCACCAGCCCTAGGGAACACCACTTGTGATTAGCTTCCAGCTATGTGTAACTCCATTCATCACCACTGTAGACCTGGCCATCAGCCAGGGGGAACTGTACCCCCATCCTGGCAGTGAGCAGCTAGATTTTCCAGGAGAGTGCTGTGAAAAACAATGTTGAAAAATGGCTTTTCTGAAGTCCAGGTAGAGAACAACCATAGCCTTTTCCTCATCCACTAAGTGAGTCACCTTGTCATAGGAGATTGGGTTGGTTAAGTAGGACCTGCCTTTCATAAACTCATGCTGGCTGGGCCCTGTAGCCTGATTGTCCTGTACATGCCACATAATGGCACTGAAGAGGATCTGCTCTGTAAGTTTTCTTACACCAAAGTCCGACGGATGGGCCTTAAGTTCCCCACATGCTCCTTGTGGCTTTTCTTGTGGGTGGGTGTCACATTTTCTAGCTTCCACTTCGCTGGGAGATGCCACTGGGACTGCTGATAGGTGATGAAAAGTGGCTCAGTGAGCACTTCCATCCTTTCCCTCGGAACCCTTGGTGGATCCCATCCGGCCTCATAGACTTGTGTGGGTCTAAGTGGTGTAGCACATCACTACCTTTGTCCTTGGATTTTGGGGGCCTTGTTCTGCTTCCTGTCTCTGTCTTTTGGCTCTGGGTACCCAGAGAACAGATCTGGATATTACAGACTGAGGCAAAGAAGGCATTAAGTACCTTAGCCTTTTTCTTAATCTTTGTGACTGTGTTTCCCCCTCCAACCAATAAAGGATGTCATAGTTAGCCTTCCTTTTGTTGCTAATATGTTTATAAAAGCATTTCTTGTTGTCTTTTACAGCAGTAGCCAGATTAATTTCTAGCTGAGCTTTGGCCTTTCTAATTTTCTTCCTTCATTGCCATTTTTATCCTGAGCCAGGGTGACTGTGTTCCATGCTGGGTTGTCTTTTAGCACATGGTTACAACCTGCTCCTGTGCTGTTAAGACATCCTTCTTGCAGAATGTACCATCTTCCTGTACTCTTTGTCCTTCAGGACTTCCTCCCAAGGCCAAAATCTCCCTCTGAAAGTCCAAGGTAGCCAATCTGCAGACCCTTCTCCCTATTTCTCTGAGAATTGAAAACTGCTTTGTGATCACTGTGCCCAATGAAACCTCCAGCCATCACATCATCCAAAAGTCCTTTGTTCACAAAAACAGGCCCAGTGGGGCACCTTCCCTAGCTGGGTCCCTCACCAGCTGTGCCTGGAAGTAATCTTCCACACACTCCAGGAACCTCTTAGACTGTTTCCTCACTGCAGTGTCCTATTTCCAGAACCTATCTGGTAAGTCAAAGTCATGTGTAAGAGCAAGGGCCAGAGATTGTGAGACTTCTCCTGTCTGCTTATAGAATATTGCATCTGCTTCTTCATCTTGCTTGGGTGGTCTATAACAAACTCCCACCCTGACATCTGCTTTGTTGGCATTTTCTCTGATTTCTACCCATAAACACTCAACCCTTTCGTCACCACTGTCAAGCTCTAGACAATCAAAACACTCTCTTAACATACAAGGTATATCCCACCATCTGTCCTTCCTTGTGTATGCCTTCAGAGGCATTTCCAGGCATGCACTGCAGCCAACAAGACTCCTCCTTTCAGTCATCCCACCCTGTGATGGTAGCTGTGTCACAGTTATCCTGCAGTGCAGGTACTTCCAGCTCCTCCTGTTTTGTTACCCATGCTGTGTGCATTGCTGTAGATGCCCTTAAATTGAGTTACTGATCCTGCCCCCTTTTTGTGGGAAGAAGCTGTAATTCCTAGTGATCATTCTCAGGCACTTCTTTAATTTCTAACACATCAGTAACCTTTGTGTCTTCACTGCCTCATGAATCTCCATCCCCTGCCTCCACTGGGATGTCAGAACAAAGAACCTCACTGGAACACCATTCCTTAAACACTGGCATGCTGCATAACATCCCTTTTGCTTTTAAAATCTAGTTTAAAGACCTGATAACTCCTCTGCAAATGTACTTTCTCCCCTTTTGACAGACAGGTGTAACCTGTCTGTCTAGGCTTGGTGTTCTATAAACCAACCTGTGGTTAAAACTCAAAAGTTCTGTCAATGACAGCATGCTCAGAGTCTGTTCTTAATCTGCAGGCTCTTCCTTCCTCAGTCCCTGCAACTGGAAGGGCAGAGGAGAGCACTACTTTTTCTCCTGATCCCTTAACCAACCATCCCAAGGCCTTGAGGTCTCTTGATTGCCCACAGACTTCTTCTTGGGGCTTCATTGATGCCTAACTGAAAAATCAGTAATGAAGTGAGAGCTGTATCAGAGTGAAAAGTTTTATTTTCACATCTTTAACTCTGGCACCAAGGAGGCAGAGGACAACTCCAAGAAATGAGTCTAATCAGCATATTGGGTGTTCTGTTCCCTTCAGAAGTGAGTCTCCCATGACCCATCCTTTTTTCTCTATGGAAGCAATTTGGATGCGGGGAGCAGTCTGAATTAACCTCCAGCCAAGTGAACTGCCATCCTTGCTGCTGTTTGGTTCCACTTGCAGAGCCTCACATCTGTTTTCCCAGGGCCCCTGAGACAGTGAGATAATCACACAGGAGACCTGCCTGCTGTGCTGGGCAGGAGCTTGTTGCCATTGCCCCCTGTCTCTTCATCCCTGTGTTCAGCCAGATGGAGAGATGACAGAATCCTTCCTGTCATATGTTCTCTCTGCCTATGAGATGTGCCCCAGGAAGGCAAGGTGCAATTTCAGTGTGTATGTAGTTCTGAAACTACACTCTAGTGTATTTTTTATTTGAATATAGGCTAAACAGCCCATACAGTGGGGCTTGAATTATGGAATAGAGTATGGTTTCACTTCCAGATTTCTTTGCCTCCCATGAATATTTGAATAGCATCAAAACTTAATTTGTTGTGCAAGAATTAAGGAGGAGGCACAAGATCCTGCTATACTTTTTTTTTATCATTCTACCTTAAGTAAAGTGCAGGTAAATGTATTTCTCCACAACACTGTGTTGCAGAAGTGCAGAGCATTTAAAATGGTGTCAGGGAAATCCAGTTTGGAGGAGACATCTAATTGCAAGGGCAATATTTTTAAGAAGCCATTTTAGTGTTAAAATCAAGCATAGTAAAAAGGATGCACTCAGGAAATGTATTAAAGAAGAGACTTGTGAAGCATGCCAATACTTGTAAATGCATCTGCACCCTGTAGACGCCAAACCACAAATTGCTTTCAAATGAAAGCTCTTATAATACATTTTTAAAACATCAGTGATATTAAAATTCCATGTTCTTTTTTAAATGCTTTGACTTTTTTAAGGAATGCATTTAACTGGAAAGCTAGCCGAGGCACAAAAAGAATAAAAGAGAAGCAAGATAAAAGGAAGAAGTGGGGAAGAGGAGCAAGGCTGGATATCAAAACAAATCTTCAAAGCCAGGACACAAAGTCAAACAGTCAGCCTGAAAAAAGTCATAAGAACTACTATCCTAATCACTATTTCTGTCCTTCTCTCTAAAATGCTATTGAATGGCATTAAAGCAGAAAAGAATAACAATTCAAAAAAAAATGGGGAAATATGTCTTGGTAAAATGTTTCCCCTTCACCAAAAAAAATGCTAAGTGCATTTATACAGTAGTCAATGTGATACTTACCTTTTCTAAGGTGTGTTAGGTACCAAGTGATACTTGATTGTGAATATTTTGCATACAATCTTCATTACTTTCTACTTTTGCCATAGGCAGCCCTGGTGTTCTGTAGTTCAGTAGATATTTAAAGGTTGATCATGCTTTTATTTAGGGTGATTTTGTTTTGGTTTGGTTTTTTTCCCTTGTGTTCGCTACAGTAGTTAAAATGGAATTGCAGAGGTGTTGCTACCCGTATTAGACATGCTGCCCTGGTAGCATGCCAGAGTCTGCTAGGCACCAATTCTGTCCCAGTTCTCCTACAGAAAGACTTTTCTCTGAAGAGCTTTATGGTTCACAGTAATAAATTTAAAATATTTTTGTCTTGCATAAAATTTGTATTGAATCAGTGTGAAATCATTAGTTGGTCAAAATGCTCTTCATTGGCTAAATGATGGAAAATATTTATGGTCTTTTCAAATGTGAAAATTATTCTCTCTATATATATGGCAGTCATCCAGAAGCATTGTTAAACACTCTTCCTGAGCATAGGAGTAATAAAATTTTCAGGATTTTTACAGAAGGCTTACAGCTGCCTTCAACAGGGTACACAGTGATGCAGTATTAACATTGTAGCCTTTCTGGATCGCTGTTTGTATTGTCACCAAAATTAAATGTTCTGCCCCTAACCTGTGATAAATCAGTAATTAATGGTACACAGCAAACAAGCAGGAGCTGAAGCTCAGAAAGATGTTAGCTTCCCCTTAGGCTCACAGAGAGATCACAGAACATGCTGTTCTCTGCAGTACAGTCCAGTAGTGTCAATTAGTCTTAGACTTTATTGTTTTCAGCTGCACAGGAATTGGAGCTTAGCAAAGGAATTATGTTACTTCATTTTTGCAAACTTCACAAAAGGGGCTGTTTGAAAACCATTACATGGTTGTCTTATTGGTTCTGATGGTTATTTTCATGCACCTGTTGATTGTTTAGAAAACCCTGTTCTACTGAAAAGCACAGATTGTACAATGCAAATAAAATTTCTTTCTCAGTTTTTCTGTAGTTCTGTAGGTACAAAGAGATGTTCTAAGCTATAATTCAGTATCAAATGGGGAGTTAATAATTTAACAAATTTCAATTGGATTGCCTTCCTACTATTTAGGACATCATGCAAAATGTCCTAAATAGTAGGAAGGCAATCCAATTGAAATTTGTTTAACTTTCTGTATTAGCTAGTAATACAGTAAACTTTCCAGGGTTGTCTAAGAGTGGTAAGTGAAATGGTTGTCACTGTAGGGGCACAATGATGTACATGTTCAGCCTGTAACACCCAAAAAGACAAAATCTAGCCTATCAACTACCATGTTATTGTCACTGACACATTGCAACAGGTTTTAACATCATGAGAAAATATGTGTTTCACATAAATGTTCTATGTGTATCTACATCTCTAGTTAGATAATTGTTGGGAGGCTTAAAAGTTGTAGCTATTGCACCTTTAGCTTCTCTTAATGCATTTTCCATTCAGTGGAATGCACATCTGTCAGAGTGTATTTCTTTCCCCCTTAGCTGCAAAAAGCTGGTTGCATTGGGGTATTAGCTGTGTTGATACAGATCTGTAGGGATCATTAACTTCCTTGGCAGGGCTCCAAGTAATCTGAGACCCAGTCTAATCTCTCCTGTTAGGTGCTCATTGCTACTCCTGTTGGGAAACGCATTTCAATACATTACTGCAGGCATTTTAATACCTTAGCCTTCCTTTGCTGGTTTGTTTGGTTAGTTTGTTGTTTAGGTTTTGGGGTTTCTTAAATAAAGTGTCCTGTATATTATATTTTTCCTCTTGAGTTTTGGAATGGGATTTTTCCTTCTTTATAATTTACTTGAATTAGGCATTAGCCTGATGAATCTTGTAAGTCCAGCAGAAACTGTCAGAATATTGATGTATGGGCAGTAGGTCACGAGACAATTGCTTCCAGTCATAATCTTCCCCACTGACAGTGCTGAAGCATCAGTTTTATTTTTAGAAGTGCAGCTTAGAGAGGAATAGTCATATTCACATGAGCACGTGCCATTTCATTAAAAGATCACAAAATATATTGTTGCATAGAGAAAGGCAAGTGACTTACAGAAGTAGCAAATAAATATTTCTAATCCAGGAATCTATATCCAAGACAAAGATACTTCCAGTATTCCATTCCACTGCTTCCTCTAGAGCATCATCATTTTCACCATCCTGAAAATGATGATGGTCTAGAGTAAGCAGTGATAGTGGATAGATTTGAGAGTGTAGTGATAAGAAAGGAGAAATTTGCCTTGGACTTGAAAGTTGAGATGAGCAGAGATGTTCAAAGTCATCAGATACTGAATGCTGATCCAAGGAATATAGAGCAGGACATGTTGCATCACTCACTTTTGCTTAGAATATTGGAAAATTAATGGTATTTCCATGCTCTCCCTCTGCAAACCCTCTAAGCTATTAAGCGTTTTTGGTGGTTTTTCTGTCTCTTTTTCTTTACAGCTCTTTGAACTTCTGTATCTCTCAGAATATTTAAAAAATATATTAATGGGAAATGATGAGAATGTGAAGGTTATTATTATCTCAACTGTGAAGCAGCAAGAAAATTATAGAATAATCTAGAAGAACTATCCATCATTACATGCTGAAAAAAGAGGTTAGATTGTGTAATGGGGGCAAAAATCTCATTTAGTCCAAGTTCCTTTCAGAAGTCTTTTGCAAGACATCTTTTAATATGAATCTGAATAAAGTCAGATACTTTATTTTTCCCCCTTTTTACAGTACTGAATTCATTATAAAGTGATTTCCCATTCCAAATTCAGGCAGCGTGAAAACAGCTAATCAGAGCTACAAAGACAAGATTAATTGGTGTTAATTTCCAAATATTAGTGCTGGAATTTACTTGGCTTAATAGGTCTAGACTTAAAATGATAGGAAATAAGTTACAATAATGGATCTAAATAAAGTAGATCATTCTTATACAGTATAAATGGGGGGGGAAAATTGATGCAGCAGTAATTTCTGGAATTTTTTTTGTTTTTTTTTTAAATTCAGAAAATTCTATGGTTTTGTGACTTATTTGTGTTATTTCAAAATCACTAACTTGATCTGCTGACATGGGAGAGCAGATCTTGCATATTCTAAGGCAGACATTTCAAAGCTATGAGCTTGACCAATGTGTGGGGGTAGCCTCAAAGTGTTTTCCACTGCTTCCATGCCATGTGATGAGTACACCCGAATTCACTGCAGTCCTCTGGCTTTTATCATTCAGAAGCTGGTGTAGATCAATACATAATTCTGCCATAAGAACAGCAGAAGGGGAGGAAAGAAAAAACCAAAACAATTGAATGTCAGAGCTGCAATCTTCTTTTGTGCCCATAGCGTTTCATTGGAATGGCACAAAAAGCGGAGAGAGTCTGAACTCAGGCTTGGTACTACTCACACACTCGCTTAGAAATAATGAGAGGTTTAAGAAATCTCATCACCACTACCATCTCCAGGCAGCTTCCTGACCTGGTGAATTCAAAAGGTGAAGGAAAAGAGGAGAAAGTAAAGAGAGAACTCAACGAAACAACATGAAGTGCGTGTAGGAAGGCCAGGGAAATACAGCAAAAGACCTTGTAACTGATGTGGAAGGAAAATTGAACTCCAGCAGTTGCGTTTGCAGATGCAAGGAAGATGCCAAATACTACTTGCAACTTGATGAGGATGGCCTCCAGGAATAACTGCAATTTGTAGAAACACAGGAATCTGAAATTAAATAAAACTATTTCTTCAGGAATAATATTTCTAAATTTCTAACCTCAGTCTGTGAGGAAAGGAAAAATATAGCAACTAGTACAACTTTGATGTTTTATTGAAAGACTTATTTAATGAAATGAAAAAATTATTTGGAAATCTCTATTACTTTCTTGATTAAATACCAGAGAAGCAGATGTAGGGTCCTACTTATGGCAAATAGTGCACTGCTCATAGAGAGGACTGTGTCTGTAGTGATTGCTGTATGAACCCAAAGTTTGAAGAAGATGGATAAAAAAATGTGTGTTACATAGCAACCTGCAGTAATCTGTGGAAAAATCCTCTGTGAAATAACAGGATGGTGGTGTGATTTCTTTGGAAGAAACCTCTTCTGCTCTCATTTCTCTAAATATGAGAAAATAAATTAATTTCAAGGGCATTTGACTGAAAATTAATTTGAACCTCTAAGCAGTCCACTACAGGGTCCACCTGCAGTATCCCATATCTGAAAGGATATAATTTGCCTCAAAGAGGTTTGCTAAACTGAAGTCTGAATTCTGTCCTTGCTTTTAGTCTATACCTGCAGATGAACACTGTGGAGGTTAGATGCATAGACAGTAGGCTCAAGTAAAATGAAAGAACTTGCTATTAAAACATACTTTGCTCTGTGGAGTAAGCATCCATACCATCCTGCTTTAAGGAAGCTGGTCACCTGATGCTCTCAGAAATTCTTGTATTTTTTTTTGTGAAGCAAATTACAATCTAATCAAGTAGTATCTCAGAAGTCTGAATATTATTTTTGGGGGTTAAAACAATGTGTCTTCCCATTCTTCCAGGCACAAATGTGCTTTAGCACAGTTGATTTATCTTGATTGTTCAGTTTTAATAGGTTCGATGCTGAAAAACTAAAGTGGCAAAAGTCTTAGGTAGTATCTTAGGTAGCTTTAATTTAATATGGATATTACACAGCTACCTTGTGACTGGACTGATAACTCAGTTGCTGTTGCTTTGCAGAGAATGTTAGGTGATTTTTTTTTGTGTGTTCCATTTTTGTTTGTTTTTTTTTTATTTATAAACACTGTGTTTAGTTTTTATGCCTTATGAACTGATACCTTGGTATTATAAGTACATGCTGAGGATTTTGTGTTCCTCTTTGGTAAATCTATTTATTGGCTGGGAGGAAGCTGATGTTGCATGAGGAAAGTGGGTTTTTAGATTGTGAAAATTACCACTGGCTACTGGGTTCAGTAGGGAGTGAAAATCCTCTTCCTACCAGCTGGGCATGGAGTGGTGCATGCCTTTGCAGTCTGTGAAGGTTGTCCTTGTATGTGCCGGATCTGGTGAGGACTGGTGTCCCTTATAACCCCCCATTCCTGCTGTGCTTGTGTCTCCCTGTTAGGCTCAGAGTCTTCCAGCAGTGCTGGCTCCTCAGGATCCCTGTCACGAATACATCAGCCTCTCCAAAGTGCATCTCTCGTCCCTGGGGTGACAGCCAATTCTTCAGGCAGCGTGTCCTACCCTGAGAACGGGATGAGTGGCCAGGTGGCCCCCAGCAACACCAGCTATATCATTCTTCCACTTGAAGCTGCAGGGATACCTCCTGGCAGTATCCTTCTCAACCCGCACACAGGTCAGTACAGCTCCCTCCTGCCTGTTTCTGCCCTTTGGGATTTCTGATGTCAGCTCATGAATCAGCAGGTTTCTTGTTTCCAGACATATTTTTCTGGAGGCACCGTATGAGCAAATATACATTGAAATAATGTTTGGCAAATTGTTGTTTTCAAATGTGCAAGCAAAGCTAGATTTGATTTCTGAGGCTGTTGTGGCATAGCTGGTGGGAAATGATACAAAACACTCTTGCTCCATCCCAGACAGGATATCCATCATTCATATATATAGAATATATATATATATAATATAGAAGAGTATATATATATATTATATATATATATATATACACTCTTCTATATTCTTCTATACTCTATACTCTTCTATATCAATCATGCTGAGATATGGTGCAACCAAAACATAAAGTCATACTCTTAGAGATTGTGCTTAACAGCAGAACTTCAAAAGGCTTAAAGGCTGCATTTGAATCTGCACTCCAGAATTAATTTTATGTGAGCTATATGGTTAGCAATTGTATTTAAATTGTGAAGTTTGTGATAAGAGAAAGATGTTACTCTTAAATTCCTGATAGTTTTCATCACTGCAGCTCACAAACGAGGCACTTGCAAGCGCCAAAGTGCTGCGGGCACTTCAGAAACTCTTCAGTTTGAACTTGAGTGCTTGATGAAAGCTTAAGGCAATTTGTTATCTCCTTGGTCTGGATGAAGTCTGGATCATGTTATGCTGTTACTCCCCACCATATTGTACTATCAGTGTTAAGAAGGTTCAGGGAGTTTGAGGGTGTGGTACTTCCTTGGTAAATTAGACTCTTCCAGTAACCATGGCTAGCTGTGCTGTCAGCCTTAGCTGAGTTATGCTGGGTTTAAGACAAGAAAGCCTATAGTGAAATGTAGCTTCCATTATACTGAGAGCTGAGGGTTAAACTCAGAATTTTTTTTTTTTAAGTCCTTAAAAGAACATTCAGGAGCTTTTTCTTGGGGGATTTTTGTTTATAACTTGTATTTTATGCGTATTACATCCATGTGTTCCACTATTTTGGTGGAAATGCCTAAAGCTTATTTGTGTGTCCACTACTAAGAATCATTCTTTTTGCCATAGTTCAGTCAAGAAAGGTGGAGCCTTTAAGGAGAATACAGCCTTGGTAAACTCTTCAGCCAGTCTTATCACAGATATTTATAGGTGGTAATATCTGGGGCTGATCAATATGTATCAGCATATTTAAAATCAAGGAGGAGTTCTTGTTTGTGTAGATGTGAATGTTGTAAGTTTGATAAGTTTTGTCCAGAGAGGTGACTTAGTAACTTGCACAACCTTTACTCTTCCAGAGCTTTTACTCTTTAAGTGTACTTTTTTTCCAAACCATTATTGACATGAGAGCCTATTACTGTCAACAAGGAAAAGATCCATCATTATATTCATCTGCTAATTTCTGTTCTGGTAGATGAGAGTTCTGTCTGCAGCACTGAAATTTCTTGGTCAATACAGAAGACAACATTTTGTGTTCCACCATATGGTCCATTTCCATACAAAACTCATCAGGCCTAGGCTGGAGTCAACTGTAATTCAGGTGACAGGACTGAGAAACAAATGAAAGGAAATTTTGCTGCATGGAGCCCTCAAACAGCTGAGAGATGCTGCTTGTTCCTGGCCAGGATTGTTCTTTGGCTTGTTCCTGGCAAGGACAGAGACTGGAGCTCACCACACTTGAAAGAGCCCTGTAAGAGGAACATCTCCTACATCTATCTTGTCAATTTAGCAAATTGCAGCAGCTAGTTCAGATTTTTGCCTGGTACACAGTGAGTCTTGTTTTTTTTTTTTTTTTTTTGCTATAGATATAATTCATTTCAATACTGTCTCTAGACCAGAGCACCTTATCTTCCCTCCCTGTGTGCCTCTGTCTGCAGATGCATCATTGGGAAACCCATGCATGTTTGTATGGTTAACATTCAGGGAGCAAGTATTTTTGTGTATATATTATTTTGTGTTTCTTTCAAACCTTGTGTTTCGTTTCTGCAGCTCCCATGTAAATATATACATAATAAAGTAATGGAGAGAGCAGATTTCTTTAAAAACCTGAAATTCTTGTCTCACACTCCTAGCTAGCTTCATGCTGCTACTTCGTGCTGGAAGTCAGACTGTACTTTGGCATCTGCTGTGTTTTTCACATGCAGCAAAATACATGCTGCAAAATTGTCACTCTTTGGGCTCAGAATCTTTGCATCTTATTAGGGAAACATTACAAAAGGAGCTCCATGGGGAGGAAATTTAGATTGCTGGATGCTGTGATCGACTATCAAAGTGATGGATGCTGTCAGAAACAGAGATGAAGAGAAGACAGTTGAAAGAAAAGGAAAAAAAATCTTTGTTTCCTGTAATGAATAGATTTTCTTTCCCTGTGTCATACCATTCTTTAGCTCTTTCTTCTCCTCTTGCAGAGTGGCTACTTCCAGTCTTTTTCTCTTTTTTTGATCATAACACCATGTCCTTCAAAGATCTTTCCTTCCTTTCACACTACATAGTCATTGACTGTGCAAGCCTCTAATGGCATCCAGAGAAGCAGTCAATTTCTTCCTGCTCTGAGGATAACTCTGCTCCTTAGCAGATGTTGGGAATACACACTTTCTTTTCCATATCTGCAGTTTCCTTTATTTTTTCTCCTCTGCTTTACACTTCTCCTTCCCCATATAGTCAAGCTTCTTACTTGCTTTGGGAAAGAGCCATTTATGTGGCTGTGCTCTCCATTTCACTTACTTGATCAGCCTGCTTTACCCTTTAAAGGATTCTTCTTGACACATTCTTCCTTAACCCCTCTGACAATTTAAGAGCATTTACTTTTCATTGGTACTTCTTGAAGTGACATTGCAATCTTCACCCTTCTATCAGGGCCACAGTTCATAACTTACAAATGTCTTCCCTGTTACCTTCTGATCTCTCCTTTTCATTTCTGATTTCAAGATTTCTTCATGAGAAGTCTCCTCTTTTTTTTATCTTTAAAAGTGTTGCTGGGACTTTAGACTTTCAGTTCTGCCATCTTGCATTAAGCCACTGGAAATGCTCTTTATTAGCTTCCCTTGAGCATCTGACACAGGCTTTGGGATTGTGTTATCCTGCTTACTCTGTCTTCTAAAGTACTTCTGGGGCTTGAGATTCCCAAAGCTTGGGAGTCCATGCCACAGTTACCCAGTGGGTTCACAGCAAGAATCAGGAAATCAGTACACAGAACTGCCCCATGCTTTTTTTCCACTCACTCATGACGTTTCTCAGCATGAATGTGGTGTTGGGTTCATCCAGAAACTTGATGCTTTAGAGAGACAGAAGGCAAGGTTCTTTGGCTGGCGCTCTTAATGCAGCTCTAACCATGATTCATTGGAAGGAGAAACTAGAAGGCTGGGGAGTAGATAGGGCAGATAGAGATGCTTATTAGGATTCAAATCAGAAGTTCATTACTGTTACTCCAAGTTACTGAACTCGTCCAGATCTCTCTTTTTATCTCAGATATTCATACCTTAGTTACCTACTTCAAAGATTATAACATCATTGCTAAAATTACTTTTTTTTTTTCCTCTTGGAAGTATTCATAATTCCTTTGATTTACAGATTTATGATGGAAGTGAAAAGAGAACTGCGGTCATGGAAAACATTTTTCCAACATTTCTTTTTTGTTTTCAAGACAATGACTTGGATAAAATTTTTCTTTTAAATAACATTGTTTTTGCAAGATTATTCCCCTCAGCTTAATTATCTGAAGCAAAATGAGTTCAATAGCTTTAGTAGAACTCTGAAAAGAATTTGTCTTGTATATAAGAGATTCTTAAATACACCATAAATGTTGCTTCCTTGAAAACTGGAGTGCTAGCTCCTCTAAGCTTAAGGCACAGCTCTGTGTTATTAGCATGTGTAAGTAAATCAGTAACAAGAGTGGGTTTTGTTTTTTCCCCTTTCCTACAAACCGTATTGTTTCAGAAGTAGTTGTGTACATTTGATTGCTGTTGTGTTAGCGGAAAATGTAAGGGAACATTCTCTACCTTCAGTGTTTGCTCCAAAGTTCAATTTTAATGTTAATTGATTCATCACTGAATGATTTCAAGTAACCATAGCATCTGAATCATCTTATAGCCATGGTAACTTTCCACCCATTCCTTGGAAAATCATGCTGCTGAAACAAATATCTGCTGTCTTGCCTGAAAAAAACATAAAAGCTGTCTGATTCTGTAATTACTGTAATGAGATATTGTGAGTGATGAACCCTTTACTCCCGTAGCAGGTCAGCTAAAAAGCGATTCGTTAAAGCAAGATTGTTTGCTTTCACACAGCAAACAGTATTTTCTTAAAAGTGTCCAGCAAGAGCCGGGCATTGTGTTTCAGGTCAACCGTTTGTAAATCCTGATGGGACGCCGGCAATATACAATCCTCCCAGTGGCCAACAGACAATGAGGAGCCAGGTGGTGGGACAGTCTCAGCAGCAGCCTTCACCCCAGCAGCCTCAGCAGGTTCAACAGCCACAGCAGCAAATGGCAAGTCACCTTGTCACACAGGTAGGTGTGGTGTCACTGGAAAAAAAAAGGAGCTCTTGGGGATATGAAGAATGATCTAAAGGAAAGAAGGGAGGAATGCAGCTAGACCAAATGTCACAATGTTCTTTTCAACATGGATAAAGCAGATGGAGAGGGAAGATTACATCTTCAATTTTATCTAAAGGATGATTTCATTTTCAAAAGTACTGTTAAGCGTGTTGGTGCATGTCTACATAAAATTAGTTTGAAAAACTCACCCATTAGTGGAAGCTGAGCTATTCATTCTCAAAACAAGTGCAGTCTGTAATTCTCTCCAAAGAGCTAGGGACATTTCTCTTTTGACAGCAGTGACTTGAGTCAAAGAATAAGGTACAAGAGCTCTACAAACCCTTTCATGCCCAGTTGTATTGGCCCAAATCTATGGGTGTTCTCCAAGCATTTTTGCCCCAGTTTGGTGGTTTTCTGCCTGCACCAATATTCTGGCTGTGATCCTGCTCTGAGCTAGAAGTTGTGAAGCTGCAGCAGGAAGAGCAATTTTGTTTGAGCACAGTGCAATGTTGGCTCTCTGGTCCCTGTGCTGGCTGTGGCACGTGACCAGACGTGGCTGAGCATGGGCAGCAGGGTTTGGGACTGGTTCAAACTTAATTTTGTGGATTGCATGCCTGTTCTCCCAGGGCAGAGCAGGCAGAGGGAACTACTCAAGCAAGAATCCTATATCCTGCTTAGTCACAGAGCAGCCAAGATCTACTTTGGTTCTTGTGTAGCTTTATAATTTGGCACAGCTTCATCCCAGCTTATGCAGAAATACAGTCTTTGAATTCAGTGAAGTTGCTTTGATTTTACTGGGTTTGGACTTATATGGTTATGGCTCTTATTTCTTGATCTGGTCTTCACAGTTTTAGAAGACAGAGATAGTAGCAAACCTGTAAGAAGTTATATGAAAGGTTAAAATGACAGGAATACTAAAGCTATTCCAAGGTAATAGTGCTGTGGAAAATTGTTTTTTTCACTTAGATAAACATCTGCTCCAAGCTGATGGCCTGTCTGTTGGTAATTCACAGTCTGTTCTTTGTCATTTTTTAAACTCTTGTGTTCTCCCAAAGCAGCTTTACAAGCATTATTCCTTTGCCTGTGACACACTTGGAGTTAAATCAGTCACTAACAGCGAAATTCAAATATACACTTATGCTATGCTGCTTTCCATTTTTATATCTGCAAATTAAACATGGAAGCATAATTTGGCTTTGCCTCATATTATGAGTAAGAGGGGATAGCTTTGGCTATATTTAATCTAACAGCCACCAAATCCACATAAAGAAGCAGAAATATCAGTAAAAAATAGTTGTTTGGTATAAGGCTAAAATGAAGACTAAAAACACAGTGCTTGACCTCTTGTACTCAGGCTGGTAATGAGTCACCTGTATTTTCAGAGCTGTGTTTGAGGTCTTTGTTCTCAATAACAAAGGTGGTGATGATGGGTGCTTGTTATCTTTCTCTGGTGGAATTTATTGTCTTTCCCTTTGCTTGTTTTGCAGCCTGTTCAGACAATGCAGCCATCTTCTCAGTCAGTCCAATATCCAGCAGTTTCTTATCCTCCCCAGCATCTCCTGCCAGTCTCTCCAACACAGCAGTTTTCTGTGGTACTAAAGATTTCTTACTTCTTTCTTTTTTCTTTGAAGTTGGAGGTGTGAGTATGTGTGCCCAAGAGCCTCTGGGGAGCACTGCAACAGGTGCCCCACATGAGAACCCTCTCTAAATACCTGTTCACCTTTATGCTTTGGTACTGACAGGCATTTTGTACGAGCATTCCCACTGATTCTGGTTCCCTAACCCAAAGGGTGATGTTACAGCAGGGCTCTCTACCTGCTTAGCAGACCCTCCAGAAAAATATTTTGTTCTGCCTGCTGGTAGGAGCTTATGTCTCCTCACTTAATGCCAAGTGACCTTAAATTGCTAACTTGAATAGTTGAGATTTGAGTTATTCCTCTTTTGTGTCCGCAAAGACAGGAGAAGAGACCTCAAGAAAACATTATTTTTATTTTATATTATTTTATCCATATACTAAATCCACTGCCTGGATTTATTCCTTGGTGATATCAGAGGACTTGGGAAGGAGAGTAGCACTGAACCAGCTGCAGAAGGTGTGGTGTGCTGTACATCATGACAATGCACCAATGGACATGTATAATGAAAATAAATAGAGTGTTCTTCTGGAGTCTGATTCTGGCTTGGTGCTTACAGGGCTAAGATTATACTGTTTTGAAATGAAGCTGACATTTTAAAGAGTCACCACAAGATTTTTTTCTGTGGTTTTTCACTCTTTGTCTAGTAATCTTGTTTAAGATTGATTTTTTTTTTCCTACCAATGTCACATAGTTATAGTAAGATATGTAAACAAAGCGGAATGGGTCCTTGCAGATAAAATAATGTTATAAATGACTAGTGATATCATTTGAAGGAAAAGAAATATTCCATGCTGAACAAAAGTTGCATATCTTAATGCTAATTCTCTTGAAAAGTGTGTTGCAGGAAACAGATTGTCCTAGTTACAGTCACAAGAAAGCTAATATTTTTATTGGTTAATTTAATAGTAAAGCTACATCTGAATGACTATCTTCAATACACATTACATTTTACAAACACTACATAGATTATATGTGTTTGAAGATGTTTTTCTCTTTTGTGAAAATCTAGAGGCATTCCTGGCTCAATGCAGAATCTGTTTGCAGTCATTTGTCATTCTGATAATGAATATCCTAGCTTTTTAAAGGAACAACTTCACAGAGACAACTCATGTGACTGAGTATGAATGTAGGATGACAGAAAAGTTAACAGCATTACTTGCATAGACCACCTGATGATCTGTCAGTAGTGTTTTAAACATTGATCCATGAGATCTGCTCTCAGCTGTGAGTGTGAGTCTCTCTATGTGAGGGTGAGTCCCAGAAGTGCTTTCCACAAGCAATTTTTTAATTTTGTTTTGTTTTTAACACATTTTGACATTTCCAGACATTAAATGTGTGTGCAGGATGGTTTTGGAGAATAAATATCACAGACCTGCTAATGATATTAAGAGGTTTCTTTTGAAAAAAGAGCATTTTTTTGGTGCTTATTTCCTATCTGTAATTGGCATATTAGTACACAATGGAGTTTGAGTTGAGTATTTAAAAGTCTTATGATATGGGCACAAAAGGAGATGCCTAGAACCACACCCCCATTTGTAAATCTTTGACCTTCACAGAATGAACTTGAGAGCATAGAATAGTATTAATCTTTTTGCAAGAATGAACAGGTACAGTTCAGAATGCATGTATTATTACTAGCATGTAATGAAGCTTAGGTCCATTAACTTTCTATGGTACGTTTATCCTACCACAATTTTTTTTTTCTTTTCCCCTTCAATCAAATAATAGAACTTGTTTCTCTTCAACACTGAATAAAAAGCCTTGAAGCAGCAGCATTAGGCTTAGCTTTTCTTTTAACTTTCTCTATGTTTACAACCTTGGCTTTTCAAAGCAGTCCAAAAAGGGAAAGATCTGCAGCTGAATTCTACTGAATTCCTCTTGGGATCAGTTTGAAACACAGATGAAATTACCAGCATGTGTTTAGCTGACAAATTCTGTATTTGAGGATAGAGGTATCCATAATGTTATTTCCATGCCCTTTACATTTAAAATGTCTTCTTTTGAACACTGTAAAGTTCACTTGTCATTTTGGAATTAAAGGTGAGGGTGGCAGGGGGAAAGAGCCAAAATAATTGGCTTTTTTGCCAAATTATGCCATTCACCTTGCAGTCTGGAAGTCTTCGTCAAAGCATTTAGAGTGATTTTCATTTTAATTGCCTCCATTTTTGCTGAGATCCTTGCAAAGTTTGGCATGGATCGGAGCCGAGTGATTGCTTGCCCCCCTCACTCTCTGAGCCTATTTTGTTTTGCTAACTCATGTGCCTGCTGCAGGCATCACATCTGTGTCCCCTTCTCCTGCCTTGTGCTCCGCAGCGCGATGACATGACAGCGCAGTTTGGCCAGATGAGCTTGAGCCGTCAGTCGTCAGGAGACAACCCCGAGTCGCCCTCCGGCCCCGTGTACCCCTCGCCCATGCTGCAGCAGCCTGCCCAGCAGACGGGCTACATCATGGCCTCCCCGAGCCAGCAGCTTCCCCCCGGAAGCTTCACGGGATCCGGAGCTCCGGTGTCCCAGCAGGTGCTGCAGCCGCCGCCGCCGCCGCCCCAGGGCTTCGTGCAGCAGCCACCGCCGCCTGCTCAGGTAGGCCAAGCCCCGCTGCCCTTGGGCACCCTGCCCTTCACAGCATCAGGGAGGGAACAGAAATTACAGATCGTTTCTTGTTTTTCCCCTGCTAAAACTTTAGCAGATCTTGAGGCAGCAGGGGACTCTATTGTTTCCTGGGCTCCATCATTTCCTTCCCTCTCTTCAAAACGTTTTCTGAGCATATGTTCGTAGTCCGTGACACATCTGCACATGAATATGAAGGAGGAGGGTGAGTAAATGCCCACACTCCTCCTTCCCTGTGCATGTACCAAAAGAGCAAAATGCACATCAGCCCAGGTAGTCGTTAATCATATTTAATTGACTTGAACATGTGAGGTGTCACAGATCAGTAATTTTAACTGTCTTCCTGAAGACTGATTATGTTTTACTGTTCACCACCAAACATCTCTGCTTGTCTCCTGGGTACCCTTACAGAATATTGAAAGTGATTACTGTCAAGAAGTAAAATGCACAGATGACTTTCTGGCCAATTTTCAAGGCATACACATTAAAAAGACAAATTTCTTTATCCAATTATAAATAACTTCATTTAAATTCTACTTTAAATGGTATTAATAGCATTTCTCTTGTTTTCATATTATCCTTCGGAAGAAAAAAATGTAAAAATAAAGTAAAAAGCTTCACCATTTCTTTTAATGTAACTTCATTATAAACCTTATTGGAAGCGGTTAGTTGGTTGGTTGGTTGGTTTTTGCTTACTGCTTCTCACTGAAAATTTCCACTTGTGTTTATTAGTGGAATTTGGTATTGACATAGGAATGAAGAATTTTTACTGTTACAGTGTTTTAAGTGGGCTAAGGATATAGTTAATTAGATCACTAATTAACAGTAAAAGAAATCTGAGGACTACTGGATGCTGACTGTGCAATCCATAATTTCTGTGGTTAAAAAATGTGCAGCTATATTTTCTGAAGGAAGGCTTGGCAAAAACAAGTTTGAAGGAGATGGAGGTCAATATAATGTGATTTCTTTTACAAAAAATTGAAATTACTGCTGGAAAAATATCGTGAGGAAAATATTTCACAGTTTGCCAAATGTAGCAGGTTTGGTGCTTTTTATAATTTGGGAGAAAAAAATTACCTAAAGAGCAAAATTCCCTGATGGATCCATCTAGACTGTGTGTCCTAAGTATAGGCTGTCCAGGCTTTAGTCCTCATGTACAACCCCCAGGTGGCCTCAGTGTTTTTAATCCTCGTACTGGTGCTACTTAGAGACGGATTAACTTTTCCACAGGCCAAGTGATGGGGAGGTGCCTTTTCATGTTCAGACTGCTGTAGGACCAGTACAGTGCTGGTGTGTCTAATGGTCGCCATGTCTCTGTCCATTCTCCAGCTGTTTTCCTCCTATAGTTTAACACAGTGGAAAGTTAATTGACAGGAGAAAAATATCTTTTGGCTTTGCAACAGCTTCATTTATTTCACTGTGGAATGGTTTGTCCTCGGGGGGAGGTGTAGAAAGGTGAGAAATTCAGTGCTGTCAGGTTTCTCTAGTTCTGCAGATAACATCCATCTCCAGCTTGTTGCTGTTCCAAAAAATCCTTGTCAGATCCCTGGGGAGGAGGGCATGGCAGGATTTAGTGTCTGCTGCCCATGCCCCTATCCCTTGAAAGCACAGTGACCTTGTTCTGCCAGAAGGGAGAGAGGGCAACCACTCTCTGCATCTGCATGCACAGATGGGAGCTTCTGATTCACATTTCAACTTTTTATACATTCACTTCAGTCCTAGAAAATGGTTTGGATACACGTTAAGTACATGTATGGCAAATAGGGAATCCTTCCTATAAAAAAAAAATAAGAGGGAATCCCTGGGAAATAGTTGTTGTTCTGCCCTGAGAGCTTAGCTTTCTGTACATGGGCAGGTAGATCCCAAATCCTCGTCCTGCCCATGGCACAGCTTCTCTGTGGCAGTGGCTTTGTCAGTCTGAGTCTGCTTTGTTACTCTTTGGGGCTTAGATGCAATAGTAATGCTGCTCTCAGACACCATAGCAGGTGGTCTGAGGCAGGCTCTGAGAAAAAAAGAAAGCAATAAAGACGGTAATGGAAGCAAAACATTATGTGATGCGTTAATCAATGCAATGCAATCAATGTAAAAGCACTTTTATATCTTAAATGTTGCTATTGAATTTATACCAGTATAAAAGTGGCATGACTTTAATGGCTAATTAGTTCCTGTAAATGCTCTGCTGATAAGGTTGGCTGTGATACCCTGAATGCTGTTGGAAAATAGCAGTGAAAACTTGGGTGGAGATCCTGTGAGTGTGGTAATTTCCTTTGGGAGCTGAAAGGAGGAGAAAAAAATGCTTCAAGCCTACACATCCAATAGTACTGCATTTAAATTACTAGCTTTTTT
This sequence comes from Zonotrichia leucophrys gambelii, assembly GCF_028769735.1. Classification (NCBI taxonomy): domain Eukaryota; kingdom Metazoa; phylum Chordata; class Aves; order Passeriformes; family Passerellidae; genus Zonotrichia; species Zonotrichia leucophrys. The sequence goes on along the minus strand of NC_088171.1, from coordinate 49,436,839 downwards.
ATTAAAGTTCAGTTAAATGTGGGTCTACAGCTGCTCCCCAAGATTCTTTCTCCCAGTCTATATTAAAGCAGAAGCAGACTGAGTTCGAAATGACATGCCTAAGTGGTGAATGAAACTTTTGGGTTTCTTTTTTGCTTCTTCTTTCATCACAGGTATCCCCCAGCTTGACAACAAAGTCACCATTTAATAAACTGAAAATAAGGATTTCTGCTTGTTCAGCCAATTAGGAAAAAATAATGGAAAAAAACCCCCCAAAAAAAACCACCACCAACAAAGAAACCAACTCAAATCCTAAATATTACCCAGGGTTTTCTGAAAGGGATTTTTAGCAGCAAATGCCAGTTTGCTTTCTGTCACGGATATTGAATGTATATATATTTGCTTTCTTTATTTTCAGTTTTCTTCTCTTCCTGATAGTTTTTCTGTAGCACTTATGGACCAAACACTTTAACAAGGGTCCACATTCTGCTTTGTAGTACTTTATCAATGGTGCCTGTCTTTGCCTCTGCAAATGAAGAAGTGGGAAAAAATATGAATATTATGTCAATGGGAAGGGATATACTCCCTGAAAAGTTATTTTCACCTCTGACTATTCTGGAAGGTATACTGGAAAATGATATCCAAAAGTGAGATGGCAGGAATTCTTGGAGAGGCCTGGAGATGTAATTAACATGTTGAAGAATTTTTCACTTGAATTAGTTTTGTGTCATCATTAATTTTGTGTCATCTTTAATCATCTGACTCTTTGCAGAAGCCTTCTCCTTGAGAGTCTGTAATGACCCTAAGACAAAATCTTTATTCATAGCATATCTCCTCTATGAAACTTATTATGAAGAAGGTTGGGGAGTCACTACAAATGAGCAGGGCTTTCCTTGATGATCTTTGAAAATTATAATGGAGGACATCTTACAAGGCTTTTTTTTTTTTTTTTGTTACCAGCTACTGTAATTATTATGGAGAGGGCAGGGAGGAAGGGAAAAGACCTTGAAGAATGACTGATCCCTGTCAGTTAGATATTGGGAAGAAATGGCACCTTCATGTGTGCATGCATCACTGGGGTTTCTCTTGTCTTCACTCCCATTTGTGTGGCTGTATCAGTGGCATTAGCAATGGTGTCAGCAGCTGGATGGAGATGCTAGTCCAAACCTGTCTGGATATCAGCACTGTTAAGAGAAGGTAGAGTACCAGTGCAATGGTTGAATCAAGCTGTAAGCCAGTAGGGAGGCAGTTTATGAAAGTAAAATCATCCTGAAGTGTGTCTAGACTCCTGACCCTGCCATGAGGAAATAAACAAAAATAAACAGAGTGCCGGTGAATTTCATGGGTGCTGCTGGAGAGCAGCCAGGGAGACACCCAGCCTCATAATGGGCTCGTGGCTGTATGCGGACAGAACAAAGCAGGAAACCAATGCTGCACTGAGTGTCTGCACATCATCTAGGGACGTTAGAAAGAGGAGAAGGTAATGTCTAACTGTGCCATTTCATGAGTGTCTTCTTAAGTGACACGCCCAGTCCTGTTACAATTTAAGTTAAAATGTTGTATAGGAGAGAAAAACTAGAATGCAGGGGAATGGTCAGCCTACAAACAAGGTCATTATTAAAAATCATACTAAAAATTATTTTTCACAGTGTCAAGGATTAAGATAAAAAAATTATGCTTTAAAGGAGGTGGCATTTATTTAGGTTATAGTCTTAGAAGTGCATTTTTTTGGTAAGTTTATTTTAGTTTTAGAGTAACCATACAGCTTCATTGGCATGCTTGTTAGTGCCATGGAAACCTTCTGGTTCTGTAAATAAAATGTTTTACAAGCAAAAGGTTGAAGGTTGGATTGTGCATTTCACATGGGAATGCAACTCAAGTATAATTTGGCATGTTGGCTGGCTGCTACAGAAATGTAATGCTTTTTGTTGAAGAGCAAATAAGTAAACGTTTTAGTAACACTGATGTGATGAGAAGGTAAAAAATTCAAGAGGATCAGAGCAGATGATGTAAGTGATACTTGTTATCTCTGATCCCTCTAATTCCACTGTTCACCAAAGTAGAATCAGAAAGGAAAAATAACATTTCAACTACTGACAAAGAGATGTACTCAAGATAAATGAGAATGGATCCATCCAAGCCCCTCAAGCATAAAAGACCTATTTTAGATCATGTCTATATTTTACACCAAGCCCTTCTTTTAATGTGTGAGCTATTAAGAAACAAACCTGCCCCCTCACCAAACAAAAACTGAGCTAACAAAAGCAAAAACAACAACAAAACACACATAGATACAAAACCAAAAGAACAAATCCCATCAAAAGCCAAACCTCTTGTTTCCATGTCATGTGAGCATAACTACTGTCCAATTCTTTAATTTTTATAAGTGAAAGATTTTTTTTTTTTACCCTTCTACTACTAGCAATTTTTTCATGCTGATAGATTGCGCTCTCATAAACTTTCAAGTGGGTTGCATAACAAATGTATTCCAATGAATTGAGAAAATGAGAGCAAGGGAAAGAACCCTTTGACTAATGCTGAGGTTTTTTTATGTGTGTGGTAAAAATAAAGGAGTGTATGCTTTAGTGTATATATTTTTTTGCTCAGCTGGTTCAACTATAAACCTGACTTCAAAACTTAGATTCTTCAGGCTATGTTTTAAGGTTAATACCTACAAAATCATTTCCAAAGAGATAATTCTTATTGTTGCCAAATGCTCAAGTTGTTTTAAATATCTAGGGGCTAGTCTGCACTGGAAAATGAGGAAGTGGAGGGTAGATAAAATAAATTCTTTAAGTGATATTAAGCTGCTGGCAGGATAAGTGAGAGCATTTCCACAGGGGTTTAATATTCTTTGGTTTGTAGAATATGTTAATAGAAAATAAAGAATATTTGAAAGAATGTCTGTTCTGTTCCTCTGCTCCAAGGCTGGATCAAATATTTCCATTGACTTGACTTAGAGTGGATCTCCTCATTTCTTTCAAACCTCCTGTAGCAGAGTGTTGCTGAGAGCAATCAGCTGTCCACGAGATGAGTTTATCACACTAAACTTTCCTGATCCACAGTTTATGCTGCTTAAAGAATGATTTTGTGCCTTAAACATTTTGTGCCTTAAAGTGTGGGCCCACCTTCCTATTCCTTGTGGCTTTTCTTTGCAGAGAAACAAATTCTTAATAGTGGTGTCCATTCTACAAAGACATTTTGGTTTTGTTACATTAGTCACTGACAACACAAATGGCAGGCATTATCCATTAGGTGTCACTTGGTATTGTCTGGAGGGAGGGTAGCTTACAGCATTTTCCAGTCAAAACCTTGTTTTTCTCATACTTGTTTGACTTGGCTGATAAAAGCAGAGAGAGGGGGGAAAAAAATCAATTCTTTGAAAAGAAAATTAATAGAAAAAAAATAAACACCCATCCTTGAAGAATGGATGGGTGTTCAGCCTCTTGATCGACAGATGCTGTTGACTGTCAGTTGGTCTGCAGGGTAATTTCCCTGACAACACCCAGTCCAGCTTTGTTAATCCTAACCCTTCTCCCACCACAGTTACCCATTCAGTAGGCTTCTACTTGCCCAAGTAGCAATCCATAGCCTATTCTTGTCTAATATTTTGTGTCTATGCCATTTTTTTTCCTCATCTGAGACTGGAAATTTTCCAAGGAGAGTTTCTGATCTCTCTTATGATGTCCTAGCAGTCGTTACCTTTACTCTGCTAACTTTATGGATGATCGAATTGAATGATCTGTATCAGGAATATTTCTTCCATGCAGATAAAAGTGGGGAAAATAGTTCTTGTTTTTGCATGAAAAAAATAAAAGCATTTGGTCTGACTCTGTGCATATGTCTATGTAGGATAAATGCTATGCACAAAGTGAGAAAAAAAATTTTATTAAGAAATGCTGACTGCTGTGGCAGAAGCTGAGAGAGAAGCAATGTTCTCCTAAGCCTGTATCCCTCTGCAGTCTGTTCATACCATACATTGCCAAAGTCTATCAGATGCCTGAAGTATCCCTGACAGCTGAAAATGAAAAATTTTGAGTGCTTTGAACTTATGAAGGGTCAGTTGAAAGCTGTTTAACTCAAATGTCTCTGTAACAGTGGTGTGGCATATATAGGAAAAAATCTTTTCCTGCAGTCGCCATCATCTCACCTGTGTGATGTAGGAGATGTAGTACACGTTTCTCTGTAATGACAGTAATAATAGAAGAAAAAAGATGTCCATTTAGCAGAACTTGCTGACTTAATGCCTATCCTCAGCTCCTGCAAGAAAACAGCTATGATTATTTTTTGAACTGTGATTGTTTTCACAACAAGAGCAAGAAAGGCTTTAGAGGGAAATGTTCATGTAAGGAGGGATGTACATGTTAAACAGAAGCATGAATCTGATAATTTCCTTACAAGTGTTAGGGATGCACACGCTCCATCTTGCTCTCCACCACATTTCTGTGTATTTGTGCTCCAGGCCATTCCTTGCTTTGATTGGATCATTTTCTCCAGGGTTCCTTTAATGGTTCAACATGCTGTCTGTATGTGTTATGTTGATATGGAAGGTGTTGTTTGCATCTGTTTTTCTGAAGCTTTTGATATGTTACTATGATAAAATGTTACTGTGATATTTTTTCTTTGGTATATATATGTAGCTTTTTATGAGTCCTATATTTTTTTCTCTTTCAATTAACATTTTTTTTCCTATTTCTTAAAGTATCTGAAAATAAATGTGGGCACTTGTAGTCCTTTTCCTAGCACAGCTGAAAGCAAGCAGCAATTCTTGAAGAGACAGGAGGCAAACCTCTTCTCTTGATTGCCATTACCACTAATATGCTTGATTTGAACTTCTGCTCCCCCTCCCTGTTTTGTTTTATTTTATGAATCTTTGATTTCTAGAGTTTACTGTTCTCTTTCTTTGCAGATGCCAGTGTATTATTACCCATCTGGTCAGTACCCTACCTCAACAACTCAGCAGTACAGACCCATTGCCTCAGTTCAGTACAACGCACAGCGGAGTCAACAGATCCCCCAGACTGCCCAGCAAGCAGGTATGTACATCTGGTACTCCTTTCTTCAGCTGCTCACAGTGCCTTTGCAGGTGAAACCTGCTGGTTGTGCTCTAACTGAACAGCAGAGGAGAAAGCTGGTTGCTGTTCTGTTTGAAAAGACAGTAGAAATTAGAAATTGAGAAGCCTTTTGCTTGGACATCCCAAGCAATGGAAGAGCAGGGGTTGCATCCTCTATCCCTGCAGTCCTGCATGCAGTGTCCTCAGTGTCCATGCTCCAAGTGCTGGGCTCAGAGAGAGCTGAGAGGGAGCTGGTGTGAGCAGCCACAGTGCACCTTCAAGCCACCCATTGTGGTTGCCCTTTGCCATGGGAGCTCCTCAAGTGTTTGTACCGCCCTTTGAGGTGGGCAGGCCTGCAGTGAGGCAGAAGGGGCCGGTTGTTCTCCGCAGCTTGTGCTGTGCCTGTGCCAAGGAGCGGCAGGGCTGTGCGCGGTTGGCGCCGCAGGGAGCGGCTGCCCGCAGCAGTGCGGCTGGAAGGGGGGCCGTTACACTGTAAGAGAGTGAGTAGCAGGTCTCACAGTGAACCGGTCTCTTTTCCTGCTGTGTCACGCCACCCCGCATCACTCCAGAGTGACAGGGACAGAGGGGGAGCTGGGCTGGTGCGTGTTGGGAGAGAGCAGGAATTGTGGTTGTCAAAGAGTCGTCGCATTTCAAGGGAATAAATAATTCTGGTGCTGGAGATTTTTAAAATTTATTCATTTCCTTTCTGTTTCTTTAGTGCACACCTTCCCTCATACGGTGTCTCAAACAGTAACTCCAGGCGTAGAGGGAGGAGGTGGAGGGGTGGGTTTTGTTTTTCCAGATTTTGTTTTTCCAGATGTGCCAGGTAGAACAAAGCATTCATCATTCCATGTCAGTTTGGCAGAAACCCTTAGAATGGCAAAGCAGATTCCCTGCAATAGCCTTGATATGGAAGTCATTTAAGATGCAAGTCAAGAGCCCAGACATGAGATGTGAACAAGACTTATGGGGTCATCCAGCTTGTCAACCTATCTCCATAATGTGACTGCTGGCAATTTTGTTCCACTCTCTCAGGCGCTCAGGGAGACAAAGACACAGCAAACACAGCTATAACTAAGCAATTCATTACTTTTTTTTATGCTGTTCTGTGTTCTAATAAAATTGGTGACATTTTGGTCAGTGTCAGTGGTGACTGACTGTGTCTGCTTTCATACCTTCATATTATACATTCCTGAGAGAGAAGAGGGTGAAGTATTGCACAAAGGTCATCTGTCTCTTCTAGCTTCTCCTGCCTGACAGTCTGGTACCATATTTATTATCTCTATATAGTAGATCCTTGAAACAAAGTGCAAATCAACTTAGATGACATTATCTAGATCTACTGTGTTGTTATAAAACCATATTTATCAGTTTAATGCTACATCTATAGCCTAGTGGAGAATATGGTAAGTGATATGCCCAAGAGATGGTCTGACATATGAGTGATGTTCCGGAGAAGATCCAGCTGTGTGAAAGTCCTAGTTTTAAAGATATACTGTAGCACAGAAGCTGTTGAGTGCAGACAAATGCAGAGATGCAAATGCTAATTTTGTTTCAGTGTTTACTGCATTGTTTTCCTTACATGTTTGGAAAACACGAGTCAAGGAGTTTGTGTAAAATTTCTAGCGCATCGGTCTTTCCCTGCATTCCACTCTTTGAGCTGCCTGCTCAGTTGGAAGTATTATTTTTATCTCTTGTTTAAAAATGAAAACATTGTGTCTACAGTTTAGACTCCCTGCTGTGGTGATGATTTTAAGTGTTTAGCTATTCTCAGATCTTGAGACGTGTCTGAGAACAATTTTGCGCGCTAGTTCATCCCTTTGGCCTCTGATACATCCTTTTCCCTAGTCACGGTCCCAGCGTGTGGTAAGTGTGACAGGAAGCAGATTGCAGTTCCCTACAGGTCTTGTTTTGGAGGTGGTGTAAGAATCGTTCAGATTTACTGCATCTCTTGGTATTTGGGAAACAAATAGCTGTGTATGACCAGAAAATAGCAATCCACAAGCAAGTGTTTCAGACTTCCATTTTCTTCCCACACAGACTTAGCTTCAGATCAGCACACGAGGAGCCAGGGGTAGCGAGGGGCCAGAACAAGAAGCTATGATGGAAAATAGTGTTTGTGAAACAGAGTGTAGTACGGGAATACTCAGGATGGGAAGGGTGAACAGATGGGAAGGAGGCAGATGAAAAGATGATTTCTGAAATGGTCTCCCCAAAGACCTCACATCACTTGCTGCTGTTTCGGAGAGAGGACAGCTGTGGTGCAGGCAGGCTCAGGGGAGCCCAGCTGGATCTGCTGGATGGCTCCTACGCAGGGCGAGCAAGGAGGCAACCTCAGCCTGGCAGCTCAGGAAATACTTTATTTAAATTAAAAATTTGGCTGCCTGGAGGAGCTTTTGGAAGCTTTCCAAGCAACAACAAGGAGTTCAGATCTTACTTCCCCTGCTTTGGGATGCAGAGGTCAAAGTTTCATCTAATGTTAGCGATTTGTTTTCATTTTTGTTAGAAAAGGTCTCTTCAGGATGAAGCGATATTGATGACTTTTACAACAGACAGCTAAAGCAAAATATCTGCACAGCCTCTGTGGTGGCTGAGGGAGCCTGTACTCTCTCGTGGCTCTGGAAGAAGAGCAATATTGAGTTAAAATGGCTCCAGGGCAGAAAAAAGGATGAGCTCACCTAAAATCAGATTAGAGCTCTGGCAGCAATAAATCATTTGGAGAGAAGGCTGAAAACATTTTGTGTGTTTATTTACCCTTTTTATTTTTATTTGCCTAAGTGCTGGCTTATGTGAGAACCTAAGTGACCTATTTCTGGCAGAAGCCTAGTACAGTGTCCTCTATGAAGATTTTTTGTGCAAATGTTTGCCGTTTGAATTATGTTCGTTTCTGTTTGAGCCAAAATGTGGTATCAGTGTAAACAGAAATACTTTTGTTTCACTCATGCCATTGTTGCTCTTTTCGTTATGCTTTTTCTGCACCATTTTCGTGTTCAGAGCTGCTCAGTGCCAAGTTTTTCAAAGTGTTGCCATTGGGTGGGGCCAGGGTTGAGCTGGTGTCTGTCACACCATGACATATGTACAATGTGATAGGTGGACTCTTAAGGTGTGTTCAGGCAGGTATTCTCAAAAACAGTATGCTCATTTTTCAAACCATTTGGATATGTTGCTGTTAAAACCATTTCTGCCCTCTGTAACAGGTGATACTGTGGAGTGCCCAGTTTTGGGAGCACATGGAAGAAAATATTATTTCTGTATTTGCATCTAGCAGCGCTCTCTGTAAATTGCATGTCTGGCATCATCAGTATTTCATTCTTCAGTAATTATCTCTATTTTGATAGACTGATCCCAGTTACTGTCTGAGTAGAAAAATAGAGATGTATTGATGATAAATCAGTAATTATTTCTATTTTGTCATGACAGAAGAAGTCAGCAATGTTTTATTTTATATCTGTGTGTCTATTTTCTCCTATTTTAGCAAATGCTGAGCACTTTGAGGATTTTTCATCTCTGAAGTGCTTCATAAGTATGAGCTGGATAAATACATGAGTATTATCTTCGGATATGCAACTCTTATTGCTGTTCACAAATGAACAAGCTGCAACAAATTACATTATTTTTTTCCTTCTCTCGTTCATTGTTGTGTGTTTGCCTCATGTTCCAGATAATTTCAGAGTGCAACAGAAATTTCATGGATAAAATAATATTTATCTTCTTGCTTGGGCCTAGTTCTAAGAGGCTGTTAGCTTGATTCATCATGCAGTTGTAAGGTAAATGTCTGTGGAGTGTGTTTTGCATCAGCAATGAAATAATCTTTTGAGGAGATTAAAGCTGAGATCTTTAGTAGATCTTTATGTAGCTATAGTACTTTGATAGTAAGTTTTCCTGCCAAAACCTTGCACTATAATATTTCCAAACAAAATAAGATGCTATTTTACATAATTTGTTGTTCTGTAATTTTGGAGATTAATGTAATGATGTTAGGATTTCTCATATATTCAAGAATCAACAAATAATGCCATTATAACCTGTTTCAGGGCCCAGATATCAGGAGAAGACTCAGAGAGAATAGGAAATCTCTCTATTTTTTTCCTAAAAGCAACATATTTGCTCGTGTACAGTAGGCTAAGAAAGTCCTAATATGAGAAAAATATATATCTGAACATTGTCTGGGTGTACAGTCCTTTCTTAACCAGTGTTCATGGATCTTCTGTAAACAGCAAGTGTTTGTCTTGAAGAAAAGGTTCCTGATGGAGAGCAGTATTATAAGCCTTTACAGCTTCCAGTAAAGTAGAAGAGGTAATTGTCTCTTAAATGCACCTCTGAAACAAATTTTAAGTGAAGACAAAATGTACCTTAACAGAGTCCATAAATTTTTTTAGGTAGGCATCAGAGTCAAAAAGACAATGAAATACTGAATTTTTGCTTAATTTAATCATTTCAGTGTCAGCATAATTGAAGAGTGTTAACTTCAAGCCTCTTTTATCCTCTTTGTCTTCTGAAAGCATTTGTCACCATGAGCTGATACTTAGTGGGAAAAAAAATGGGGGAAGGGAAATGTGCAGCACTAAAAACAAAATTGGTTTGTTATCATGGTCATTAGAGAACCTTATAAAGAAAGATTGCTGCTTTCTACCTTCATTAGCAACCTGACAAGAGCTCATGGTCCATGATGGATTCGTTTGCATAATTCTGTCTATAATTTCACTGCTTATATAAACATAAACAACTTCAATTTTTAAGTATCTAATTATCTGAAGAAACTGTTTCTCTAACAGTAATTGCTCACTGTGTTATAGAAACGGATTTGTATGGAAGGTGTCCATCTGTGTTCGGTGCTATTCTTTTCAGCAGATACTGCTGCTCCTAAAAAGCAGTGAATCACAAGGAGGGTGAATCTCATTTTCACAGAGGCTTGACAGGAATAGGAGGGACAGAGCCCTACTGTTCTAGATACATAAATGTAGTGCTATGCTCATTAATGTTGATGGAAGGCTTTGAATTTTATAAGAATTTAGTGAAATAGTATGACCAGATCAAGAAGGAGTTTGGAGCAATTTCAGTCGGACTAAGTTAAAAATTGTGATCTTGAAGTGATCCACACCGATGTTATTAGTTTCTGTTCAAGTATTTTATGTTTAAATTATCCAGAAGCTTAGAGCTTTACCTACAAGCATGCTTCCATTTAGACAGGATGTCTCATCCTGGGAGGATGTCAGGTAGCCCATGCTACCTGAAATTTTGTGCTCTGGATTTCATTCTTCTTACTGCCTGAGGAGGATGCTGTGAACAAATAGTTCATTCAAGACTTTTTGAGAAGGTTGCTGAATGAGTCAGGATTCAGGCTTAAATTTTTTTCAATTTCTAATCTTAAAACCACTAATCCTTTTGTCTTCCTGACTTTATGCAATAGTGCTGCACCAGTACTGAACCAGCATTCAACTTTATAGAATATCTGTAATTTAAATTAATAGCAGAATTAATACTATCACACTTCCTACAGCATACCTGACTCTGAAAATTAAAAGATGGAATTACTTTTGTCAGAAAGCTTTGTTCTTCCTCAAATGACTTCTTTAATTATTCAGGATTCACACCAGGAGAGGGGAAGTATTGAGGGAAGAGAACACTGGTAGGTTCAGCAGCTAGAATAGTCTTAAGACAGGCACTTATTTCTGGTTTTCTTTCAAGGCATCACAAGTTGTATTCAGCTTCTCTAATGCTAATTAGAATTTAAGCCATTTCTGACAGCATTTCCAGTGTTTCAAAGTAAAATACAAATTTTTTAATTTTAATTTTGTTGTAGAGAATGTGTTAGTCTTATGTTAGTTAATACACAGGAACAACAGAGAGAGAGGAGTATTTTTAACAGTGTTGTACAGTAGACAGAACTTCAAAATAGCCTTTGTAAAAATTACAGAGGCTGTATGATAATGAAAATAACACACTAAGGTATTCAACAATGTCTACAAAGAATCTTTGTATTTCTGGCTTTTCTTTGCTAAAAAGAGTCATACATCATCTCTACTGCTAATTCTGTGTTGGATCAATGTGCAGCACTCCCACTTCTTGTGGTGGAATTTTCCAGCACTGAATAATTGAGAGGTTTATATTGTAGTCCTTGAGAGCAAAGGCAGATTTCATCTTTTTTTTTTTTTTTTTCCTTTTCTGATACCATCCTGCCATTGGCAGAACTAGTGGAGCCCCGCCATTGACAGAAATGCTGGAAAGCCTTTCTGCAGGGACAGAGGCCATCTCCAGCTCTGCTTCAGGCACGCTGCTCACAGGAGATCTGTAGACTTTGGGGCTCACTTCTCTGTAGCTGTTCTGCAGATGAAAGCATGCAGTGGAATGCAGAAGTGGAGGGCTTTTGGGTCTCAGCTAATAATGGAAAAAACTCTGAATGTACAGCAGAGATCTGCACTGCGGGAAGGAAGAGCAGGGGGAGCTTTTGCCTCACAGTTGCTATTGATTGAGGGTTTAAGAATCGAAGCACACTTTGCAGTTGTAAAACTCCATAGAACAGGACACATATTTAGATTGGAAGGCAGTAAAAGAATCATGTGTGAGTATGCTGGAGGAAGGGCCGACAGTGTGCATTCAGTGTTAGAGCAGAGGAACTCAAGAATGATTTCGCAGTAACTGAAGCAGTGCTCTGCTAACCAGTCCTGATATATTATAAAGTCACAGTGTCTTTACCTGAATTTTGTTCAGCCTTTGTCAGAGGCTCTTATTGTTTACCTAAACTACCCACAGGAACAGCATCCCTCTGCAAATGCAAGGACATTTTTATTTGCACTCACCAATGGTAGTTATATAGAATGTATTAATTTATATAGCAAATGAGCATTTTTTGAAAGTTCTCCTTTGTTAGTTTGCAAGTGAAATAATGCTCATAGTATGGATGTGTAAAAGAGGCAGTCCTTGAGTCTTCCCAAAGAAAGCAGCTGGTTTCCTTAGCAACTGGCAAGGATATGTGATACCCCTCCAAAAAGTTGTTCACCTCTTCCCCAGGTCATGCTCTCTGTTGCAGCTCACTCATTATGCACCAGAGCAGAAAGCATTCCTGCAGCATGAGCTAATTGTAATGCATGATGGCTGGTAGCTGTCATTGGTATTGAACAGAAAATAAAAAAAAATTGAATTTGCTGTCTGAGTGTCTGGCTCTAACAACAGCTTGATTATTTCTGTTATTACTAGTAATACATAGCCCCTGCTGAGGTTTCACTTCCAGTGGGTATCTCTGGCATTTGTCATTATGAATGATAAGGATAAACACAGGTTTTCTTGCTGCAGACCCTGGTGAGGGTTCTTTCATGTCTGATGGGATATAGATTGAGGAAGGAAAGAAGTGTTACTTTATTTGGCCTTGGTTGCCAGTCCTAGGACTTTGCTGTAAATGCGAGTCATTTTATGTTAATTCACTCCAGAATGGAAAAGTAAAGCTGCTATTTCTGCTTCTGCTTATGTGTTGGTGGCAAGACATGACTATGACCTGATCAGGAATGTTAATTTCAGGATGGAGAGACAAACAAGCAGCATTCCTCAATATGTTGAACTGCAGTTCCTTGTTCCACAGTGCCTTTTTTAGAAGTTTGAATCCCTAGTGCAACAAGTAATGGGAAGTCAGATAAGCTTTTACAGTTTCTCTGAGAAGAGCTGAGATTAAAAGTGCTTCAACACAGATTTTCATTCTGAATTTTTACATATTTAATTGAACTTTTCTTTTCAATGCACTTCCCAGGATCCTAGTGTGTTGGTTACAAATGTGGTCTTTTGATTACAAATGGTCTTTTGATTACTGTCATGTAAATGCTTAAGGACAACGAAAAAAAAAGAAGCCATGCTGTGCAATAATGGTTTTTTGTCATACCAAGGAGCTACAGCAAATCTTAAGACACCTCCTAACTAAGAACTAGGTATTAAGAAATACAAATATGAAGAAATTTTTTTTTTCACTCCTGGGACCAGGAAGAGAGCTTGCAATCAAGGCTAAAAAAAAAATGTTAAGGCATCTGCCATAGTGGCCATCCAGTTCAGGACTGTTTTCCACCTCTCAAAAATGTTCCTTAGCTTAGGTAAATCAGAAAAAGAAAGAAAAAGCTTTTACTGTGGCAACTGTTTATTCATTCACACCTGTAAAAAGTTGGGCATCCAAAGCTCCTACTGAGTTCTGAAGACAGGAAGCATATTTGTTATATTGTTGGACATCTAGAGTCCCCAAGTGTGTTTTCCTAAATGTTAGTGTTTGGAGTAATTTGTGGATTTGCTGCTGTTTGAGTTTCTCATTGTCTTCATTCTTGGTATTCCTTAGATTTGCTTTACAGAATGAAAACCCACAGCCATCGTGAGACATGGGCAGTGGACTTTGCCTGAAAATACCAGCAGTCTTTTTCTTGTAGCAAATAATCTCTCTCTGAAGGACCTTGGCCCTGTGGCATTGCTTAAAGAAAAAGAAGAAAAAAAAAGACCCAGCCATTTCTGAGCAAGCAAATATTTAGGCTTATGTGTATGTATGTGTATATATATGTGCTTTTGCTCTTTCTGTCAGTGTTATCAAAACATTTTGTTATGTGCTTCAGCACTGTCCTCAGGACTTCCAAGTAGCATGCTGGTAAAACAGAACATCTTCAATAGCATCTGCTCAACATTGCTGCATTTCCAGCTTTCTCTTTGTTGAGAGCTACCTTCATCAGGTACTGAGTCTGCAGGAGTGCAGGAGTTCCTTTTTACAGGTCCTACAAATGAACCTCCACAAATTGAATTTTTAAGGTTCCCAAGTACTACTTTATAGAATAAGAAAAAGAGAGGAAATGTATTAAATTATAAGAAGCAATGTGCAACTTCAAAATGATTGCTGGATTAATAGTTTGTATCAAATGGCAATTTTAATTCTCTCTCAATTGGAGAAATAGAAAGCAATTAATCTTCTGTAGCACATTGTGAAAAATAAGGGCTTCTACAGGATCTCAGTGAAGCTGTTCCTTCACTTAACCTTGAGCTGGGCAATAAATAATTATAAATGCAGCTACATCGCAAGGCAAAAGTAATTTGGTGAAATAGAATTATCATCTAATGCAGGAATAAGAAATTTGAATTAGGTTTCCTGATGTTCTTTGTTCCAGAAGAGTATGAATTTGATTGTGATTTGTGCATAAGAGAGTGGAGCTGGGGTTTTACAGAGTGGATTTTATACCCAAGCTAACACAAGATGATTTATATTGCAATGTTGACATAGGCAAATGCTCTTGCGCTCTCTCAGCTATAGCTCACGTAGAGCCTCTGATGAGAGGACTTGTTTTACAGAGGGAGAAGGTAATGTCCAAGGTGCATGGGTGCATTAACATCTGTCAAAGAATTTCCTGCTCTTCACTAAGGGCTCCCTACTGTCAGTACTGCCTTCCACAAAATTTTCAGTGGGTCCCTTCATATAAAGTTTCTGTTCCACTGTGGAGTGGTGCTGAGGAGACTGAGGATACAACAGAGGGCTGCTTCATCCTGAGCTTCTCTCTTGCCCACAGTGCCTTTCCTTATAGCTCCCATGCAAACCTTGCAGATCCCAAAGCAGTGTTTTTAACCTCGCTTCACCTTGGGACTTTCCAGCCAAGTCAGTGGAAGCTGGCCGGTGAAAGGATCAATGAAGCATGTATGAATGGGTCAGCAGTTCATGTCATGGAGCAGTGCACAGGATACTCTGGGAAGGAGAGGCAAAGGATGTGAGAAAAAAAATAAATGCAGGAGTGAAAAGAGCTGTATCTTTTGAGTGCAGAACCCCCTGCCTCAGCATACTGCTCCACTAGAGCAATAGGCAGGAGCTATTCAAGCCCCAGGCTAGTTCCATAAAAAAGGGAAGCCATGAGTTTGTTATGTCTGTTTCTGTTCAGGAAGAAAGCATTCCTAAATATAATAAAGCAAATATTATTCTTTGAATTGCTTTTCTTTGAATTGTTCATCTCTGTTTCCCAGAAATCTGTCTTTGCAGGATGAGGAGCAGGAAATTTGTTCCTAGAAAACACAGCTAGCAGTGGCAGTGGGTTTGTAGGGCATTGTTGAGTCTGCACACTAATTTCTTGGAGATAATGTATGTATGGAGTGAGCCATATTTGTACTTCCCTGGTGGACACTTCACAGTGATTAAGACTCATCTACTTTCACCCATTTCTTCTCGATGTTGATAGTGTGCTGTGGAGCACTTACAAACTAAACTGAAGATTTATTTCTTTTTATAAATTTAAATAAATGTGATGTACAGTTGTTCATACACTCATAGTTTCTTCTCTTGAAATTTGAGATTAACCAAATGACTACAAAGGCTGATGTGGTGTGTCAAAATATATGGAACTAAAGAAGGTATGGGATAGAGGATACGGAGCTAACATTTTTACCTTCCCCCACACATACACTTTTTCCCCCCTTTGATGTATTTATTTGTTCCATTATAAGGAAAAATGTAGAAGTGCAAAGCTAACCATTTTTTATTAAAGGCTATATGTGGTCTTAAATCAGTTTCCTGACCAATTTGAAACCTAGAGGAAGGAGAAATTTAGTTCAGTATCTGTCTGCTCAGTCTACTTGGTCCTGATTGCTACATTGCATAAGTTTAGAGTGGTGTTTGGAATACATTAGACTGCTCTTTTTGCTATAATGTGGCCCATTGTGTATTTAGAAAGGTATGATTTATTGGAGAAACAGGTGTGGGCACATGGAAAACCAATTTGTCTTAGAGAGTTATTTCTAGATGACTAGAAAAATGTTGATTCCAAGTAGGCCATAATTAATCAGCAAGAAGTCTTTTCCTGAGTTTCCTCCTGTAGGTAAACAGACTCAGGACATCCATCAAATTGAAACTGAGAGAATGAGGGGGAACAGCCTGAGTCTCCAGTTAGCAAAGCAGTTGTATTTCTTTGAAGCAATCCCAGCAGGGTGCTTTGCTGAGCGACTGCAAAATTGGCTTTGAAAACAAATCCTGAATTTCTTATTTTTATAGGTTTTTTTAAATTTTAATATACTTCTGGTGGCTGCTGCATACCAAGAAGGTGAACAATGGCACAGAAAATGGGCTGATAAACCAAAATCTTTCTCTGATTTCCCCTGAAGTGGCCTCACACCTTTCCTTTTCATCTTCTTTTCATTATGTTGTGGTGTGCAAGTCTATCAGTAGTTACTTAGGGAGCTCTAATCATGCTGAGCTCACTAAGCACAAAAGTAAATGTCAAAAACTTCTGTTGATTGTCTGGTTTAAAGCAGCTTTGTCACAGTGCTTTCAAAAACTTTAGGTGTGGAGATGTTTGATCTGGAGATGAAACAAGTGGTAGCCTAGTTTTTATGCTATGCTCTAGTAATCTGAAAATCTCAGGAAGTTTTGTTAACTGTAAATGTGATTTCACTTGGTTTATGTCTGTTTTGTGCTGTGAGAGATCTGTAATGCTGAGAGGTAGGGCTTGCACTGCACACTGTGCTGGCCATGGAGCAGGGGTGGATGTTGGTGGATCTGCTCTGCAGGTGTTTGATTTCTGATTTTGCTTTAGTAGATGCAAGAATGTGTCATTCATCTTCTTGTTAAACAGTTTGTTAAACTGTTAAAGTTGTTAAACAGTTTGAGAACTAGAGTCATTTTATAATACCTAAAAGTCAAAGAACTCCCAGCTATCCTTCATTTATGGTAAGGTCCATAGAGCTTAATGATTAGAGAATATTCAGGGAATGTGGAAGCTTTCTGGATGTAGAAAAGGGGGTTCAAGTGTCCATGGCAGGAATCAGCCCTTGGTTGAAAACCACCTGCTTAATTTTCAAGACTTGACTTATTTTCAAGAATCTGAAGAACTAGCTTGTTGGCATGAATCCCAGAAGTCCAGCAGTTAGGTGAGGTCATGCATGTAGTTTCATAATTAGGTTGTGCTGTAAATAAGGAAAAGCTATAATCAAAATTGTTATTCAATTCCTTAGGTAAAGGTCATGTGTCACATCTTTCTAGTGGTTTTGAAACTAGGTATAACTTTAGATTAATTTTCCAAAAAAGCCTATGAATTGCTCAAGAAACTCCCTTAGTCTTGATGTACAATGAAGATAGTAAAAGCACTGTTGTAGGATTCAGTATATTAGCTGAATGTTTGTCTTTGCTCAGAAATTGGCTATCCAAGCATTTTCTGTTGCTTTTTAGTGTCTAAAGAAGGACTGAATTAAGATGCTGAATCTGTCTTCTTAAAACCTAGTGTATCTGAACACCTGTAATTTCTACAACTCACTGTATCTGTCCCACTAGGAACACAGCCTGTGGACTGCTGGTGTCCTTGGGAAGATTTATGTGGGGCCCAAGAGCTGTCCTTCATTGCATGAATGTTGGGGTCTTCCTAGGCAGACCTGCTTGTTTCCTTAGGAACAGTGAATTCTTCTTGGATCCCGACTGGCCAGCAGCTGATTTTTTAACACCTTTAATACAAATGCTTTTTAATGACCCCAAGACAAGTTTGTGTGGAGTTTTTTCCTTTTCTTTTTCTTTAGTCTGCCTTGTGTCCATCTGTTTCTTTCCAAAGATGAACCTCTTTATAAAATTCACAAAAGCCCTACATGTGTGTCTTCTGAGAAAGAGGAGAATGTGCTTAGGTATGTCTGTTCTCCCCCATGTGACTAAACAAGGGGAAAAGAAAAATTGTGGCTTCCAGCACCACTTCTCCCCAGGGCAGGAGGTTAACATTTGACAAGATATTTGCCCTTTTGAAGAGCCCCAGCAAAAGCAGATGCAGATTTCATCGAGGCTTGATCTTTTGAAATTCACTTTGCCTACTCAGCCAACTTCTCACAGGATTTTTCCCACAGCTCACAAAGGATCCATCTGGAGAAAACTGCTAAGCAATGTTTACCAATCCATCTGTGCACTAGAATGTCAAGACCTGTGTAAGGGCTGAGGTAAAGTCTTTATAAGCTGTCATGCTGAATACTGTTTTGAAGTCCTCCTGTGGTTTGCAACATAGGAAATGTAAAGATTAGGAATTCTGCTGAAGCATTTTTCACATGAATTCCAATTCTTCAGCAATTTTTAGGGCAAATTCTGTTGTAATATACATGATTGTTAGGTAATTAAATACTGGATCTCATTCATATGTGCCTATGTCACTGGAATTAAGGTTGTAGGGAGTACTTTTGCATTGCCTTTTTTCTGATTTCTGAATACTTAACCTTGCTCCCTGGTGCTCTCCAAGGCCATTCAGACACAAATGCATCGACCTGTATTCCAATTTTTGAAAGCTGGAAATATGACCTCTAAAGAGAATGCAGCTATAGCCAAGCAATGACAAGTTTCTTCCAGTTTTCAGTGCTTGTTTTTCATTTCAGGGATCTGTTTGTCTCTGTATAGTTGTCACTCTGTGTGGTTTGCTGCAGATTTATTTATCAAGCTTTTTCTTGCAATTCAATGCATCCCTAACTTGAGGAATAATGCAGTTCTCTGCTGAAGTGTCCTTCAGTGGTGAAGCTGCTGTGATCACACTGTGGAGCAGGGCTGGCATGAAGGGAATCTTGGGGAGTATAAGATTTCTCTTTAGTTTGGACCTTAACCTTCTGCTGGTGTGAGCTGACATTTGGACAGGTGCATCTGCACAGACCATCCTGCACCACCAGAATTCTGATTTGCTTGCAGGGTTGGGAAAGAATGGTGCTGCATACTAAAATATGTGCAGGCTTTTCATCCTGGCTACTTCAACCTTTGGTCTTGAAAAGCAGATTATTATCTATTGATTAAGAATTGTATTTGTATTTTGGCAGTATGTTAAAATAGAGCCTTAGCAAAGAGACACCAGTTGCCCTTGCCTGAGAAGTAATATTGATTTCAAGAAGATGAAGAAGCTTTTGTCTTCTTGTTACAAAAGATTGTAATATTGACATAACAGAAACTGAAAAATTGAACATAATGTAGTGGGGAATTTTCCTTTCATTTGAAGGACAGCACTGCAAAAACATCCTTTTTAGTTACTAGGCTGTAAAAGCATGTGGCAAAATACTCTCAGCTTTTATACTATATTTACCTTCCATGACAGCTTTCCAGAACAGTGTCTTAGGCCTGGGAATCCCGCTGCTATTTTCTTGTAGACCTAAGGAACCTGACGTGTATGGAGCATTTCTAGTTTTTGTGTTAATTTGTTTGTGTTGCTGAGCCCACATGTAAAGTTATGGCTAGGATATTATTGAATACCTAGTATAAATGAAGGGAGTGGTGGGGACAATATACCTCAGCAAGTTTCATAGACCACATTTTCTGCTTTCCTTTTGATGGTGCTTTCTGTGGAATCTTCCCTTGCAAAGAGAATAATGAAATCATAAGTCCATCACACTATTAAAAGATGCTGGGTTTTGTTCTGTAATGAGATCTCAGAGGCCCAGGACACCATTCCTGCTCTCCCTTGGGAAGAAAAATGAGCTGCAGCTGCAGCAGCTTGGCTGGCTGCTGTGGCCAGGGAGGCTGGGAAGCTGTCAGAGGAGCTGGAGATGGAGCAATAGGTTTCCAGTAATTTTGGCTCTTTAGACAAAATAACATCTGTGCCCATAAAGAGAAGTTATCCTTCCAGGGAAGTGTCCTGAAAGACATTTCAAAGCCTGCAGTGCAGAAATGGGGTTTTGGGAAGAAGGTGGATTTGGAACGTATTTAAGAGTGAAATCTTTAGGGAACAGGGGATAAAGTGAATGTTTTCTGGGTTAGAGTATGTGGGAGGAGTAGAAGTAAACATTTTCTGGTCACTTTTACTGTGACTGCTGGAATGCTGTGAGGGTTATTTCATTGCTTCGGAGATCAAGTCACAAGGAGGTGATGGGACAGGGAGGGGTATTGCTGTTTCTTCTAAATAAAGACAACAGGCTATAGCAATGACTGCTGCCTCCTACCCAATTTGCAGTAGAGGGGAATTATCCCTCCCCTGCTCAGAGGTAAAGTTTAGCAGAATATTTCTGGTTTTTTGGTAAAGTAGAATTTGAGGAATGCTATCGACATTCCTTTATTTAAAGTGAAAAATATGAATCTGAAATGTATAGACTAGAAAAAGAAAGGGGGGAATGCATTCCTTGTTCCAGTTTCCATATCCAAGTTGTTGTTGAAGGAACAAAAATGCTCTCATTTCTTTCCCTTGCTTGAAGTAATCTATTTATGCCTTGTATTTCTATGAAGTGCTGTAGAAAAAAATTGTAATTACACTGTATGAAGCTAATTCTTCTACGCTGAATTAAGTTTAAAATAATGTTGAATCCATATTTCCATTAGCAAGCAATGAAAAAGCTATTAAGGCTAAGGCATAACGCACAATCAGTTCAATTCCTGCAAATGTTTCTACAGAAGCATGGTGCTGCAGAGCTGTAAATAAATGGAATACCCTGAAATGTGCTGTAGTATCAGTGCTACCTAAAATTTCAATTCAAGAAAAAATATTTTTTCTTCTATTAGATTAGAAGTACGGAGGGGGAAGGTTCAAAAAGGTACTGAGCTCTTTTTACCTATATGTTTTAGGAAAATTAGGAAAATCAGTTTTATCACTTTTGCATTTTCTCCAAGTCCCCACCTGTAGGGAAAGCATTTAGCTCACTTACCTTTAAAGTATCAATCCATGTATAGGTGTTTTATATCCTTTCAGTTACAGTGTCACTGGGCCATTTTTCATTCAGAGCCAGTAAATACAGAAAAACTCCAGAAATGGCCAACTTCCACTAAAAAGTTACTCACAGGCTCATTCTGTTAGCATGCCATATGCCTGAGGTCCTCAGGTTATACAGTAATGGGTATCATAAAAATAGGGTAGATACTCATTATCACTTCCCAAGGGAGTGTTTTGGATTAAATAAGTTAAAAATTCCCACCAGGCAGGAAGTCTTTGTTAAATGTGCTTTATTTTTTGCAGATGAGCTCATTACAGTATAACTGCTGATAAACTTCTTTTGATCCATGGCAAGATGTAACTGCTTTGGCCTAGCCATTAATTCAGGACACAAAGATGAGCTTACCAGTGTGTCAGAATGGGAGGACTGCAATAATTGGAGGCAGATATAATTTATTGAACTTTCCCCTAGTAATATGAGAAGAGCCTGAGACATGGCTCTCCATAGCACTGCCCAGGGCTGTGTGCTCTTCAAAGGACACCCCCTGAAGTCCAGGTTGACTCTGAAGTCAGTCTTCATCTATGCTGGTACATCAGAGGGCAGAATTTAGCCCAAAGTGTCTTAAAATAATTTTTCAGTGCTTTACATTAGCAAAATCCTGCTGTGGGTTAAGGCATTGTCATCATGCTTTTTCTGTGCTCCTTTGCCAGTGCTGCTCTGAGCCCTGGGAAGAGCGTGGCTTTTTCTGTGAGATTGAGCTGCTGTGATCAGTGAACAAGTGTGCCCAGAAACTTGATTCCCTCACAGAAGGGGTGCTGCAGGTGGGGACTGCAGTGTCCCCATCCCATTCTGGGTGTTTGCAGAGCTAAACCACAGCAGCTCTTGGGTCTCTTTGCCCACTGTGCTGAAGCCATGCAGTAGGTGTGCTCTAGATCCATAGCCTGCACCCTGCCTCAGTCCTACAGCCTGGAAGCAGGAGGCAGTTATTTTCCAGCTTCCACCCAGGAGGTGGCATCTAAATTGTGACCCTCTGAGCCAGACTTTGTTCCAGAGCCAATTTGTAAATGCTCTGTATGTCAGTTTTAGCTGGGAAGTCCCAATCAACTCTCACCATTGTAACATTATCTTCCAAAGAGCCAATGAAAATACAGCTTTGATGTGTTTCTTTTGGCGCTCAGATGCCATGGCATGTGAGGTATTATCCTGAAAACCACATTATCACAGTAACTTAGGGCCTTTGGGCATCTGATGTTGCCAATTGCCTTCACTTCTTGCTGGTATGTAATTTATCACCAGCGTGGCCTACCCTGCTAATATGCACCCTTTGTGGGCAGAGGCAAAGCTAATATACTTTCAAAGTGTATTTGAATTGCTTCCATAAATCACAGCTGTCACTGTGAGCAGTTTTATCACTTGCCAGAACAATATGTTAGGTTCATGCTTTATAGCCTTGGTACTATTCTGAACTACTATTTGTCTAAATTGTAATGCATCATGACTTATTTTATCAAACAAATTTGAGCAGCCCCAGGTTTTTTATTATTATTCTATTTTTACATGGAAACACTGTAAAGAACAGCATTTTTATGGGACATGCTTTATAGTTTTAATTATTACTTTTTACTGCTAATTAGCTCTATGATCTCTAGCAGTTTGCTTTCTATGTGTTAATTTTCATTCTTCTAAGAAGTTCATGCAGCTGGGGCAGCTTTGTTTTTGCAGCTCATTTCCTCTCCTACTCTGCTGTGTAGCAGGAAGAGCAGCTACATGGCAGTCATGAGCCATGGAGTTGGAGGTGGGGAGGAGGAGCCTCATAGATTTTATTTGCTATCTGTGCAGAATATCCACCAAATTAACCAATTGTGCGGATTTAAAATAAAAAGCCTTGTGAAATCCAGAAAGCACTTGCAGGCAAGAACTCAAGGAGAGAGAACTCAAGGATGGTGTAGCAGGGAGGTCATGAGTAGTTATTTATGCCTAGGGCGTAATGAGTGCCTTCATCTGGGAGTGCTTCCCCTGAGCCATAGCGAGCAGCTGGGAGCATGAGCAGCATGAGGACTCAGACTCAGAGCCGTGCCTGGCTCAGGCAGGGCTGGGGAGCGGGACAGTTGTGCCTCAGCAGCCAGAGCCACCCACCTGGGCAGGGACCAGCTGTGCCTGCCCCATCCCTGTCCCGTCCCTGCCCCGGGCTGCTCCCATCTGCCAGCCCAGCCTCCCCAGCAGGCAGCTCCTGCTAGCACCACTGAAACTCTGCACAGGTGCAAGCTCATCCATCATGTTTGACTTCTTCTGCCATAGATTGAGATCTGCTTGTGAGTGGGACCTGTGACTGGTTCAGGACTTCACTGCAATAAGAGACTTTCCTCAGCTCTTCTTTCTCAGAGATGCTCTGACATCAAATGCACTGTTTCCAGAACAGTAAAATATCTCCTTTTTTTACAGCCATGCTTAAAATACCAGTGAATATTTATGAACCAATTTGCCATGGCTTCTCCTGTGATGGGAAAAAAAAAGTATTTTTTTTTAATTGATGCAATAGCTCATTCCAGAATATGAGAATAAGGTCTATAAAGTAGTCAGTTTTATAATTAGAAAATTATTTATTTGCAGCAGATATATTTGCTAAAATGTGAAGATTGCAGTCCTCTGCTTTTTAATGTGAAAAAGATATGCTAATTGTTTAAAAATGAGCAGTGTCTCTGATGGAATTTTTTAGGTGTAGATCAAATTCTTTGACATGGGCAGTAGTCTAAAGGTATGACTTAGGTTTGTCCTTTTACAGAAGTTAGTGTTTATTCTCAAGGTTTGCACTCAGAATGAGCAGTAGTTGCTAAAGAATGTTCTGCAGATGTATTTGCAGATCCTGTGATTTTCTCTTTTCAAAAATTTTAGCTACACAAACATTTTCAGCAGATTGACTAGGCACATCAGCTACCACTTCAGAAATGCATGTTGTAAATTTTACATGAAGAGACATTTTTGGCAGCTGCTTTGTGCTTTGACTTTGAGCAACCCCAGAAAGGGTATGTGAAATCAGTTACCCCATCCAGACCACGTAAGCAAGAAACAAGGATTTTAGCCTAAGGATGATTTGGAGGATGGTACTGTATTAAATTCAGTGATTGCACATGGAGGATTTCATATATAATGAATATATTCTTCTGCCCGTGTACATAGATTGTTTCATAGATGAGAGTAACTAAGGGTGGAGGATAGTCCCAATTTATGTGAAAAACAAAAAGCACTAACAAACCTGTTTTTCCCAGAGAAAACATCTCTCCCACCTCAGCTGAGCCTGGGGAGCTGGCAGATGCTTTTAGCAAGCATTGTAAAGCCTCTGTAAACCCTTCCAGTTAAATTTGAAAACATCCATTTGTATTGCTTTGCTGACAAATTTCTGATTCATAGAGACCTGTAGTTAAGCTTTTGCTTTGGCAGCTGACTCTTACTATGCCCTCTTCCTCACCTTCCTGCCAGTATTGACAGACTCAGAGCTTTAGGAATGTGGCCCTACCCCTGCAGGCACTGCCAGAAAAAAATTTAAAAAAAGACTTTTTTTTTGAGGTCAAAGAAGCATTTTTCATCTAACTGAAAATTTTGCAGAGTAAAATTTTTTGTGAGTAACTCTTAGTTAATTCAGCACTTAAAGATCTCTCCTTATTATAGATTATATTGAATATCAGATATTTTTCCATTGACTTTATAAATTGAACAAATAGCACTTTTCAGCACTGCTGGATTTCAAAATGTTTTACGAAGATGCCACCCTCAAAACCTTATTTTACAGATGAGAAAACTAATAAGCAGAAAGAAGAAGTAATGCACTCAGAGTGTACTAGGTCCCAGGCAAGAAAAAAAGCTATCAAAATTTATGATGTATGCAAGGAAAAAAAGTTCTGCTGCTGCTGGCTCTCAAATCTACCTTGACAACACACCCAGGTTGATCTTCAGTATTTATGCTGAGTTGAGGACTCCATATGTTTATGGTCTTTATTGTGCATTTTCCATCACTCTGATTGCTTAGCTGGCATCCATCAGGAATTCAGACTTTGCAAATACTTTTGGCCATGAAGATTGTAAACACAGCCTTGCTGGGGTTGCAAAATATTAAGTGTGCTGTGTGGCAGCAAATGCGCTGTGGCAAGTCTGTCCCAGTGATTTCTGAGGGCACACTTCACCCTGGAGAGACCCACAGCAGACAAAGCACAAATATTCAGAAGACTTTCCTACATTTAAATTTGTGCTATGCTTTGTGAGGGTTTTTCTAATGAAAGTATATTTTGCATTATTTACAGTTGCACAGTTGCAGATACCTTGAGAGGAGATAAGGGGATCAGGACTTATCTTGTGGGTTTTGCAGAAGAAGTCTGCATAAAATGCTCTTGCTTGGCAGATCAGCCCTCTCAGGCTGTTGCACTGGTGGAGTTAACCAGCATCCTCTTCTCAGCAATAACACTGGACCAGCTGTGGTGGGAGTTTTCCAGCTAACGTGCTGTGCAGTGAAAATTGGGAATAGAGGGAAGGTTTTGGTTCGTGGAGCTGAATTGACCCATGTTCTGGCTGGCCATTATGACATCTGTTGACCAGGGGCCTGGTTCCAAGCTTTCTCAAGCCTGCAGAACGGGTGCCCCTAGCATGAGGGAGGCAGGGACTGGGGCAGTGATGCCTGCCTCTTTCCCAAGCACTGCTGTCAGCCTGTTGTCCAGCTTGGTAGGGACTTGGGAATCAATGCAGAAAATAAGTGATGACTTCTAAAGTCAGCTTCATCCTCCCTCTCCTTTTCTCTTTCTTCAGCTCTCTTGGAGCCAAGATTTCTTGGCACAGCTGTTCAGGAAAGCTTGCTGTTGAGTGTCATTTCTATTAAATTCTTTTGTGAATTATGCAAGGAATTTGTGACTCCAGGTGTTAATCCTCTTGTTTTCAAAAGTGACACTAAACCCTTGTTAGAAAAGCCAAAGGTGAAAGTTTACATCCACAATGCATTCCCTGTTTCCTTTTCTTCATTTTGTTTTTCTTTTTTTGATGTTTATATTATTCTGCAAGAGTTGAGAATGCATTTGCCTGTAATGTGGGGATAAGCAGGCTCTGTGAATTTAGGTGCCCAATTAATCAAAAGAGTTTGTAAAACTGTATGAACGAGTTATTTTGCACGCTCCTTGGACAATTGAAACAAAAACTCAAATTCCTCTGAAATGAGACTCATACCCCACACATCCTCTACACCCAAGGCAAACTAAAATACAAAAAACGAAACTGCCTGTAGATACTAAATCAAACAAAAAAAAAAAAAAGAGTTTTGGAAATTGGTGGTGTTCTATTTGGTATGTCAAAGGGGAATGTTTTTGCCTTTTCCAGAGATTTTTTCTTTTAATAATTTATTCCTTTCTTTGTAAGATGCACAGTTTGGCTGCAGGGGAAGATAACTGGGCACTGGGATGACCACACCTGTAGATTCTACCCTTCCCCTCCTTCAGAGAAAAAGCTTTAGCTGGAAGATACAGCCCAGTTGTGGTGCAGTAATTGAATGTATTGCTTTTGTATCTATGTCAGAATCGCAGCAAGTGTTTATATTTCTACAGTGATATGGAATGGAGGGGATGCCCAGAACACACTGATACAAAGTACTTATAGGCACTTTACAGGTCTTGTACCTTGTACTTCAAGGGCTAAAGGGAAGGGAGGGTCCTAATGATAGCAAAGTCTTAACCCACTTCCATTAAGGCATTTTTAATCAAGAAAGTGACTAAATGTAAACTAGTGTCTGCAGTAAACTAGAAGAGTTGGTAATGGCAAAGCAAACATGAGTAGGAGCTCCCTGTGTCTGTGCCACAGAAGTGAAACAAGGTAGACCCATCCCTGATTGCCATTTGGTTTATTATTTGCCAGTATCTTTTGGTACGTTGCTGCTGCTTGGTCTGGTCGCTCTTTCATACAGGCACATACAGGTGCAAGGGCCATGCATTAATCCAGGCTCAGTCCCACCTTGCCTCAATTTTTCTCTTGTGGATTAAGCCATGGTTACGCAGAAGGATTTGAGAAATTAATTTGTTTAATATATTATAGGACTGAGTTTTATTGGAACAGGACCTCTCTTTCCTGAATTTGATTGCTACCTGCCTGGTCAAGTTTCTTAGAAACCTTTTAAAGCGATGATAAGGATATAGTGTAAATAAATGAGCCTGTGTCTTTCCCACTGGAGATCCTCTCCTTCAAAAGGTTGGGTTCCCTGGTCCAGAAGTATTCAAGCCTGAAAATCATTGCTCTGAAATCAAGAAATTACCTTATATGCTTAAAAGTTAAGCAAATTCTCAAGGGCTCTGCTGCACAGGGGCCAGAGTAATCACTGTGTTGCAGGCAAGTGCTTCTAATATGGTACAGAGCTGGTTAAGGTTGATTGCTAACCCCAGTAGTCTTTGGATTGCATTCTGCATGGGTGAACTTGGAAAAGATGAGATTTTTGCAGTTGGACCCATATGGACAGACATATGCTCCATCAAAGTCCTGTTGGCTTCAGTAACGTCCCTGCGCCTGTTTGCATCGAGCTGGGGGCTGTAGTCTGCAGCTTGCTGTGTCCTTATGTTATAGGTAAACAAACAAAACTCACAGCTTTCTGTGATTTGGTACTTCTTGGTGCATGCAGAAACCGTGGGGAGGAAGAGTGCCATCAGGCAGTGGCTGTGTCTTTGTTGCTGGCAGTATTTACAGTTGATGTTGTGTTTATGAGAGCTCTTCCTGAGGCTGGGACACAGAGCAAAACCCAGCTTGTGAAGGTGAAAAAGCAGGGTTTGTTAGTGATATGCTGCTAGCAGTTGTTTACCCCAGTCTGCCCACAGTAAAATGGAACATGGTGCAGTGAATGGTATCACCAGAGCAGTGCAGTCTTCTTTAATAGAGAGGATGCGGGCAGGGCAGGAACCTGTACCTGGAGTTGTGTGGAAAAAAACAGCGTGGCAGGGGCAGCCAGAGCCCAGAGACCTGCCATGTCCACAGCCATGCTGGGGAGCAGCAGCCTGCCCGAGCAGTCCCTGCTCAGAATAGGGGTCTAAGCACTCCACACGTGTTTTGGTGTACTTCCAGAAGAGTGTTTGTGTGGTTCTTGTCCTTTTCTCTGGGCAAATTATTTTGCTTGGCTGCTTATTTTTCTACCTGCAGTTGTCTTTTCAGGAATGCATCATCTTCACTGTAGTGACTGCAGCTATTCCTTGAAGTTTGCACAGTATCTGGCATGGAGGTTCACTCTGGGCTTGTGCTTGTAGATATTTCATCAGTATCAAGAGCTGATGCCAAGATAACAAGCTGATATCAAGAGCAAAGTTACAGATAGATCAATACATGGGGCTTAACATTTTTTTTTACTCTCACCTGCCATTATTTATTAGGGGTCAATCCAGAAAATCAAACCAGAAGAAGTGAATCTGCTGAAATTCAGTGAGTCTGAATCTGTGGTTTGCAGCTGGCATGAAAAATCTGATCCTGCTAGTCATGTATTTGTGCTTTTTTTGAATCATGCTGAATTTTGTTTTGATGATTAGCTGTCCCCACATAGTTCCTTAGGGATTTACTAACAAAATCAATAGATATTTCATGTAACAGTTATTCTATGCCCATGAACTGTTTTATGTAGCTCAATGCAGACATAGACACAGGTACATATGGGCAGTATTGCTCTTCATCTAATGAGCATGTCATCTGCCAGAGGATTCTGTAAACAGTAATGGGTTCTCACAATGATGTTTTAGTTGTACATTAGCTATTCAGAAATCTCCTAAAGAGGAATTGCAGCAGACCTCATCAATGTAACTGTGTCTACAGTAAGGGCTACTACCAGGTTTGCATCTGTTTTGGTCTTAAAGCTGTAAATCTCCCTTAAGAGCATCCCATATTTTCTCCAAAATTATCTATTTGCCGGCCCAGGTCTCAGTTGACTCTCCTTAAGGTTGTTTGGATTGGTGGGCAGGGGCTGAGAGCAGGATTATTCCTGGATAATCCTTAGCACTATTTTGGATCTCCCTGTTGTGAGCACTGTGCACCAGCTTGCAATACATGCCTCCAGGGGCTTAGCCCTGTTGGGATGAGAAGGCTTTACCCTTCTCAGAATAATGTAGTATCCTCCCAGGTCCTGTAGTAGCCTCCCTGCAGGAACCTCAGCTGGCTTTGGGCATCTGCAACACTCCAGGGTAAACCCTTACTCATGGTACTGGCCAAGGGGAAATGTTGTCCAAAGCTTGTTTCGCCAAAGCTGTTGAGCCTGTGAGCCTGTCATTTGCTAGCTGGTGACTTCTTTTTTCTTTTTTTTTTTTTTCCCTTCTTTCTTGGTCTCCAGTAAAATGCAGAAGGCTCAGATTACAAAAACAGCTGCACATGCTTTGGGTTAATGCATTTAAGTCAGGCTCCAGGGCCTGGGCAAGTGCCAAAATCCTGGATCAGCTGCTTTACCGGAATTAGGCTGCTGTAATGGAGCCCTGCATTATTGTGTTGCAATTATTTTGGATTGCAGCTGGCTGTTCCCTGTATTTTTTTCACTGAAGTGAGATAAAAGGATTTGTCTTAAAAATAGAATTTTCAGAATCTTTCAGAAGCTTTGAGTAATATACCATGTCTGTAAGATGTGCCCCTCTGTTTATCTTTAAATTTATCTTGAAGGAGAAGAGCAAGAAATATTTGTCATAGTTTTTGAAGAGCAGGAAGAGTGCTAAAAGGTCTCAAAACATAAAATAAATGTGTATTGGAAAGGAAATAAAATAAGTGAATAAAGTGTCATATAATTACATGGGTTTAGGTTTTCAGAAAGAACAGGTTTATTTCAGCATCAGGCCACTTACTAGTAGCAAGTTCTTCTTAAAGCTGTCCCTATAATTTGAAAATCCTTTGTATGGAGAAGTAAAGGAATGGATACAGATTTTAAACTGACAAAAAACATTTCTCCAGCCTTGAGTCTCCTGTATTTGTATCCATTCAAGCTCTTTTTGATGCCTGTTTATATACATTTCTTGTCAAATAACAGCTCTCTCAGGTTCTCCAGTTTATAGCAAAAAGTAAACTGAATGCAGTAATTTATCTTTGAACTGTTCAACTGTGCCCTTCTTCATGTTCCCGTTAATAATGCCAGGTCTCCCAGGAGCACTCTCACACAATTTTATCACATAAGCTTTTTCTTTGACCTTACCTGCTGTTCCCCTGGAATATAAGGGGGACTAAGAAACCCAAAATGCCAGCCTGCCTTAATTAAAATTTTAGTCTCAGAAGATGTTACAGTATGTGATTTCATTAGGTATATAATGAAAGTATTTAATCATACCTCTTACTTGTCTGGGCCTTTTTACTCAGCAGTGAAGTCACAGAGTTTTAAACCAACTCTGTTCAGGTGTGGAAAGGTAACTGAGGGGTGGATATGCATCTCTAAGTAATTCATAAATTCAATTTACACACAATTTTGCGTGTTTGCCCTGAAGGTAGTTGCTTGGATTATGGAGTAGAAGGCACTAAATAAAAGTTCAGCACTCTTTGCAACCAATTTTTTCACCCTTGGGACAGCGAGCATGCATATAAATGCTTTTTAAAAGATAATGCTATTCCTCATTTTGAGGTTGGAACTTAGCGTCATAGAAAAAAGGTAAAAGAATGGGTAAAAGGTAATGGATATTTCTTTGACATATAAGAAGTGCTAAATCTTACATTGTGATATGTGTTGTTATTTCCATCATTTCTCATTGCCATAGTCTAAATCACGCCAACAGGAGGCTTTCTACCTCCCTGGTGAACTCATTTGTTTTATTCAGTGACTAGTCTCAAGAAAAAGACTGTGCAAAAAGCATTCTATCTTGGCTTTTGTAAAAATGTACCTTTTTTAGTTTATATAGGAAAAGCAGAGTTTAAAAGTATGTTTTTGAGGCTCTGAACCGGCCCATCTTTTGGACCAGGAGGGTTTGGTTGGCTAGGGGAGTTATGTTATTTCCCTAACATTTTTTTTTCCGTTTTGTTAGCAGTGGAGAAATGCCCCCAGTTGGCAGCATTGTCTTGTGTAGCATGTGAAACTCTCAATGCTTCAGATACTCTGTGCTTTGGGCTTCTTCCAGCCCCTGGGGCTGCAAAACAAGTAAAACCAAGATTTCATAGAGCTTTTTAAGGAAGAATAAAGCAAGAGGACAAGGAGAGGCAGTTCATCTGGGTAGTTCCTAGAAGAACTTGCCACGTGGGTGATTTCAGAGCTGTTATCCACCAAAAAACAGGAAAAAAAACCAAAAAAAGCCCCCCAAAAAACAACAACCTACTGTACCACAGTATTTTCATCAGCAGTTTTTACTAAATCCAACAAATAGGTTGCTCTGGAATAATTCAGAATTGCAGGAAATTTATTTCTGCAGTTTTATTTCTTCTTCAGAAGCTGGATCACGACATTCTTGCCCTGTTGCCTTTGTGGGATTTTTAGCTTTGTAAACTAGAGAGAGAAAGAAGTGGGGGGAAGACAGTCCAACTTCTTTTATCCAGGATTTTTGTTCTTGTGATAATAAATCTTACTGGCTCATATCTTTGATGTATATACATCTTGTTGAGTTTCTTAATGCAGCTGAATATGGCTCTTTGTGTGTGAGCCTGACAACAAATGTGGCTCATGGTTACCAGGTTTGGGAAGCATGAATGTGTTTTTGCAAAGCTATGGCAAATTTAGGGACTCAGAGCTGCTGTTCTGGCAGCAATTATGTTTCAAGACTCAAAGTTCAACATCCTGCAGTTTTATAACCTCAGCTCTGCAGAGAATTATTTGAGTCACTGTCATTGTAATCACTTTAGGAATACATTTGCTGCGTTATGTGTTTCCAGTGAGTGTAGCTGGAGTGCCATTAGCTAAAAATTGTTTTGATCTCACAAACTTGAAAGAATCCATGCCATTAGTTTAAAATTTTGAAAACAAATCTAATATAATAACCCATGGTTTCCCCTGCAAGCTGTACTGTTGGAGGGGGATGTGCTTTTACCTGAAATGAAAGAAGCCAAACTTGTGTTAAAAGGCTTCTCTTGTTTTTGGAGGGTCTGAACTTGCCAAGTGCCATGGGCAAAATGAGTGTCTGCTGCTGTTTTTGACATGTGCTGTTTTATGTGCTACCTCGTACCTCTCTACCTTTTCTGTTGCTTCTTAAGACTTCCTTACTTCAGGCGTAGGTATTCTTGTTTGATTTTTTCCCCCCTTTGTATGTGTGTGAAAACACACACATATTTAAGTAAAATAATTGCATGGT
The DNA here is from genome assembly GCF_028769735.1 of Zonotrichia leucophrys gambelii. Classification (NCBI taxonomy): domain Eukaryota; kingdom Metazoa; phylum Chordata; class Aves; order Passeriformes; family Passerellidae; genus Zonotrichia; species Zonotrichia leucophrys. The sequence goes on along the minus strand of NC_088171.1, from coordinate 49,404,996 downwards.
CTTGTGTTTTGAGGGGAAAGGGGTGGAATTTTAGCATTCAGCTATTAGGTACTTGTCCTCTAGCTCACATGGTGTCCAGTTCACACCCAGAAATTATCTGTGATGTCTTCAATATAAAGATGAAATATCTTACTAGGTCACAACATATTTTTGTGTATTCCAGAGAGAAAGCACAGTAGGAATGGATATACCAACTGCAGCCAGTTTGCTTTGCAGTGTGCTTTGGATTTTAGATCCAGGCTTAAACTACAAAATTGTTTACAAAGTTGTTTACAAAGTGGTTTGAATTTCAGCTGCACAAGATGCAGTTTAAATCTTCAGACTCACACAGAAAATAACACCAGGAGGTAGACCTTAATTAATGTGTCTTCTGTGTGAGTCTTCCAAACTGCAGACACTTTGGGGTGAGGCTAAAATCAAAATTAGCTTAAAGATTAATTTTACATTCCACGGCAGTTCAGTCCATCATTTGCAGTGAAAACAGATAATGGTCAACTGCACAATGGAAAAAAACCCCAAACCCTTTCCTCAGGTGATTGGGCGCCCAATTCTAACACATCACACCTGGACATGAGAAGGCAGCAAGAACACAGTGCCTTGGAGCAGCACTGCTCTAGAGGAAGCAGTGCATAGGGATGGTGTTACAATGTCCTCGTAGGAGGTGAAACACCTGGATGCAGTCCAGTACTTGAGTATCTCACACAAAGTCAAGGGGATCTGATGTACCTCTGAAACAAGAAGGGCTTTGTTCTGGCCCCCCAAAAACACTTGCCTGGAATTCCTGCTCTTACTTGTGCTCATTATGTGGCTCCCACAACATGGCCAACTGTCCTATGCAAGATTCCCCAACTAGGCTGGTTTTCCTCCTGTTTTACAGATAACCTTTAGGGTCTATTTAAGAATCCAAAGGTTCTTTGGGACATTTAGGGGCGTTGTTTAGTGGTGGATGTGGCAGTGTTAGAGCAATGGGTGGACTTGATGATTTTAGAGGTCTTTTCCACCCTAAGCAATTCTGTGATTCAATTCTCTGATTCCATTCTGTGATTCTAAGACAGTGTTCAGTCTTGCTGAACAGCTTGCTTCAGTTTTTTCCTCCTTCGAGTTCTGCAAATACTTTGGAATGGACCAGCTCAGAGCGTTTGGTAAAAAAGAAAGTTGTCAAAACCTTTACCAAATGTACTGGTGTATCTGTGAGTGAATTGTAGTTCTACAATAACATTTTTTCTTCTCTGATTATAACTTAATCATGGGCATTGTAAATTTGTATTATTGGAATCCATCCACTTTAATGCTTTGCCCATAGCTTATTTCAAAAAGTGAAGGAGAATGTAGCCTAGTAAAATTGTGGGAATAGATACCAACCACATTCTTTATGTTCTTCTTACAGTTTACAAAGTCTACTGAGCTCTAATTCAGCCCAGGCAAAGAAAACTAAAATAGGCCAGAAATATCCCTTAGAATATACACAGGTGAACTCTGCCTGTGGAATGAACTGTGTGGCATTGCCAACCTGTGATTAAAGGGAGGAGAGGCTGGGGAGAAGATAATTTCTCCTATGCAAAAGATCAGTCCTTCTGCTTAGGAGGCAGGAATAAAGTTAAGGGCTAACTGGCTAACATTTTCCTAAGTATTTCAAATATGGAATGTGTAATTTAATGGTCTGACTAATACTGGACAATGAGCACATTCTGATCATTTTTATTGCCAGAAGTACATATTAAACTGATGAATATCTTCTAGCAAAATGTCCATCCTCATTTTAGAGGTTTTAAGTGATACAAAAGTTCTTCCACTCTCAGCAAGTTGCCTCCTTGTTAATTATAGGGTCTGATGCAGCTTTGAATTTTTTTTCTAATCCATAAAGTTCTAGGTTTATCTTCAAGAACATGTCATTTTATTAGACCATTTTCTGGTCTGTTCAAGAACTATTGTTATGGTTTAACCTCAGCCAACAACTTGGCTCCATGCATCTGCTTATTGCTCTCCCCAGCTGCACAGAGAAGACAATCAGAAAATTAAAAATTAGCAAACTCATGGCTTGAGATAAAGACAGTTTAGTAGGGAAACCAAAAGCTGTGTGTGCAAGCAAAGCAAAATAAATAAACCATTCACCACTTCCCATGGGCAGACGGGTGTTCAGCCACCCCCAGGAAAGCAGCACACTTCACACCTAAGAGTTATTCAGGAAGAAAAATGTCCTCTCTGAGCATTCCCCAGTCCCTCCTTGCCTCAGCTTTATATGCTGAGCATGTTGTCATATGGCATGGGATATTCCTTTGTTCACCTGTGTCTCCTCCCAAATTCTTTGTTCACTCCCAGTCTCCTTGCTGATGGGATGGTGTGAGAAGCAGAGAGTCTGAGTAAGCACCACACAGCAGAAATTAAAACATCCCTGAATCATCAACCCCCTTTTCAGCACAAAGCCAAAACTTCATCCCATACTAGCTACTTGAAAGGAAATTAATTCTACCCTGGCCAAAACCAGCACAACTATCTATTTGCAGGTACTTCTTTTTCTTTTGAATAAGTTGAGCAGAGTGAGCTCATTAAGCCTTCCAGAAAGAGATGTGCTTCCTGACCAGAAGTATCATGTTTTCAGCTTGGTTCTCAGCTCTTATCAGTTTTGAGGAGCCTTCTACAAATGTAAGCACCTTCTGTGTGCAGAATTTGCTGTTAAAATAGTTTCAAGCGCTTCACAGGGTCCACACCAAGAGTTGGTGCTTGTTCTCCTTGGCTTTTTCATGTGAGTTCAAATTCCCAGTGCTCCTGGCAGTTGCTGCAGGGGCTGAACTGGTCTATACAGGGGGATTGAGGAGAAAGGAAAGGGAGGATGACACAGGGCACCAGAAAGGCACTGCACTAGTTGCAGAGCAGACAGGAGCATGACCAGATTCTGTGCAGCATTCCACCCAGCCCAGTTACCTCTGCTTGAAGTTTGTCTTTTAACTTTCTTTTGGACTTTGCTTGCCTAAGCCATTGCAGTGTGTTCCTGAGGTATCTGAATTTCAGGTGTTACTACACTGAGTAAAGCAGGAAGGGAGCAGGTGAGCTCTCAGATAATGTACATCAAAAGCACTATGAGTGTATGTGTTTGCATTGGATAGGCATGGATGCAAAGAGGCTGTTCAAATGGAAAGAGTACAATAAGATTTGCAGTTCAGAGACTCACGCTTTTTACCCACAGTGCTGATACAGATGTTCCCCACGTTGGTAAGACATGCTTCAAATCTGAAATGAGCAATGAAACAGTCCCTCCCAACATGAATGTGCCATTTATGAAGGATGTGTGCTGAGGCCAGGAGAGCACCAAACATGCTTTAATTGCAGCTCTGGGTGGCACTACCAGAAAAAGTGTAAAACTGCTGCATTTTGTCTTTTGAGCTGCACAGCCTCATTAGGAAAGTGAAACATTTGTGGGTCTTTCATGCAGTCTTTCTCCCCTGGGATATTTAAGTTAGATGACTTTTAGCATGGTGAGGCAGGCTGTAAAGGTTCAGAGAATTACCTTGATGATATGACAGCCTCTTCCATTTCAGCTGGAATCCAAGGCTCATCTTTCCTCTGAGGCAGTCGTTGAAATTCTGTGCACGATTTGTTCCCCTGGTTGTTTAACAATGTCTCTCATGTTTGCCCTGATTTAAAAAAATCCTCCTTTGTAGCAGAGATAACATAGAGCAGGATGATATAATTGCAGTAAAGAGGCCCTGGAGCTTGCAGTAATAGGGTGGTTCATCTGATGTGTACTGCCATTAGAAAATAACCCACGTATGTATGTTCTCAGGGGACTGTAAAGAGGCTTTTAAGGATTACTCTTCATGAAGTATGAAAGCTAATGAGCAAAAGAGCAAGTGCAAAGAGAACTATTGCTGCATAAGCATGTTGCC